>NW_027361739.1:13655000-14157500 GCF_039654945.1 Dendrobates tinctorius | reverse complement strand
CTAAGGTACCTATTCAGTTTTGAAGAGATTTTGGGGACATATACAGTTGTGGCCAAAAGTATTGACACCCCTGCAATTCTGTCAGATAATACTCAGTTTCTTCCTGAAAATGATTGCAAACACAAATTCTTTGGTATTATCTTCATTTAATTTGTCTTAAATGAAAAAACACAAAAGAGAATGAAGCAAAAAGCAAAACATTGATCATTTCACACAAAACTCCAAAATGGGCCAGAAAAAAGTATTGGCACCCTCAGCCTAATATTTGGTTGCACAACCTTTAGCTAAAATAACTGCGACCAACCGCTTCCGGTAGTTTCTTACAATGCTCTGCTGGAATTTTAGACCATTCTTCTTTGGCAAACTGCTCCAGGTCCCTGATATTAGAAGGATGCCTTCTCCAAAGTGCCATTTTTAGATCTCTCCACGGGTGTTCTATGGGATTCAGGTCTGGACTCATTGCTGGCCACCTTAGAAGTCTCCAGTGCTTTCTCTCAAACCATTTTCTAGTGCTTTTTGAAGTGTGTTTTGGGTCATTGTCCTGCTGGAAGACCCATGACCTCTGAGGGAGACCCAGCTTTCTCACACTGGGCCCTACAATATGCTGCAAAATTTGTTGGTAGTTTTCAGACTTCATAAGCCATGCACAAGGTCAAGCAGTCCAGTGCCAGAGGCAGCAAAGCAACCCCAAAACATCAGGGAACCTCCGCCATGTTTGACTGTAGGGACCGTGTTTTTTTCTTTGAATGCCTCTTTTTTCTCCTGTAAACTCTGTTGATGCCTTTGCCCAAAAAGCTCTACTTTTGTCTCATCTGACCAGAGAACATTCTTCCAAAACGTTTTAGGCTTTTTCAGGTAAGTTTTGGCAAACTCCAGCCTGGTTTTTTATGTCTCGGGGTAAGAAGTGAGGTCTTCCTGGGTCTCCCACCATACAGTCCCTTTTCATTCAGATGCCGACGGATAGTACGGGTTGACACTGTTGTACACTCGGACTGCAGGGCAGCTTGAACTTTTTTGGATGTTAGTCGAGGTTCTTTATCCAACATCCGCACAATCTTGCGTTGAAATCTCTTGTCAATTTTTCTTTTCTGTCCACATCTAGGTAGGTTAGTCACAGTGCCATGGGCTTTAAACTTCTTGATGACACTGCGCACGGTAGACACAGGAACATTCAGGTCTTTGGAGATGGACTTGTAGCCTTGAGATTGCTCATGCTTCCTCACAATTTGGTTTCTCAAGTCCTCAGACAGTTCTTTGGTCTTCTTTCTTTTCTCCATGCTCAATGTAGTACACACAAGGACACAGGACAGTGGTTGAGTCAACTTTAATCCATGTCAACTGGCTGCAAGTGTGATTTAGTTATTGCCAACACCTGTTAGGTGCCACAGGTAAGTTAGAGGTGCTGTTAATTACAGAAATTAGAGAAGCATCACATGATTTTTCAAACAGTGCCAATACTTGTCCACCCTCTTTTTTATGTTTGGTGTGGAATTATATCCAATTTGGCTTTAGGACAATTCTTTTTGTGTTTTTTTCATTTAAGACAAATTAAATGAAGATAATAATACCAAAGAATTTGTGTTTGCAATCATTTTCAGGAAGAAACTGAGTATTATTTGACAGAATTGCAGGGCTGTCAATATTTTTGGCCACAACTGTATATTACACCCCCCCCCCATGATAGCATTTTTTTAAATAATCACCCCTCAAGCCATTCAAAATTGCTATTAGGTATTTTGTTAGCCCTTTTTGTGCTTTATAGGAATTAACGCAAAGCGGAATGACAGGAACAAAAATTTTGCTTTTATGACTAAAATATTGCTAACTTCTAAACCGAACACCCAAAGAGAAAATATTTGCCAGAAACAAAATAATCCAATTAGTATTAAGAAAATATCAAAGTTTTATTAAATATATAGTTAAGAACTGTCAGTACAGCAATCCCAAAAATACAGACAAAAACTTAAAATTTGATGGGTGAGTTGGTGTGGGTTTATTACAGTATATATGTATAAACAGGACAGAGTCGGTGCATAATTCATTATGTAAAAAAATATGTACCGGTATATAGATAAATATATATGTCTACGAGCCCCTGTCATTTTCCACAATGGAAAACCAAGTAGGTATACTACACAATTAATGATAATTTGATTGAACACATACACAGAGACAAAGCCTGGTAAATATAAGCACTCAGAAACTCACGCAGCTTTTATGCACACACACTGATTACAAGCAGGTCACAGGTGAGGATGTTACCTTTAGTGAGCACAACTGTATACATATATATATATATATACACTCACTGGCCACTTTATTAGGTACACATGTCCAACTGTGTGTTAAGACTTAATTTCTAATCAGCCAATCACATGGCGGCAACTCAGTGCATTTAGGCATGTAGACATGGTCAAGACAATCTCCTGCAGTTCAAACCGAGCATCAGTATGGGGAAGAAAGGTGATTTGAGTGCCTTTGAACGTGGCATGATTGTTGGTGCCAGAAGGGCTGGTCTGAGTATTTCAGAAACTGCTGATCTACTGGGATTTTCACGCACAACCATCTCTAGGGTTTACAGAGAATGGTCCGAAAAAGAAAAAAAATCCAGTGAGCGGCAGTTCTGTGGCCGGAAATGCCTTGTTGATGCCAGAGGTCAGAGGAGAATGGGCAGACTGGTTCGAGCTGATAGAAAGGCAACAGTGACTCAAATTGCCACCCGTTACAACCAAGGTAGGCAGAAGAGCATCTCTGAACGCACAGTGCGTCGAACTTTGAGGCAGATGGGCTACAGCAGCAGAAGACCACACTGGGTACCACTCCTCTCAGCTAAGAACAGGCATCTGATGGCTACTTTCAGCAGGATAATGCGCCATGTCATAAAGCTCGAATCATCTCAGATTGGTTTCTTGAACATGACAATGAGTTCACTGTACTCAAATGGCCTCCTCAGTCACCAGATCTCAATCCAATAGAGCATCTTTGGGATGTGGTGGAACGGGAGATTCGCATCAGGGATGTGCAGCCGACAAATCTGCGCCAACTGTGTGATGCCATCATGTCAATATGGTCCAAAATCTCTGAGGAATGCTTCCAGCACCTTGTTGAATCTCTGCCACGAAGAATTGAGGCAGTTCTGAAGGCAAAAGGGGGTCCAACCCGTTACTAGCATGGTGTACCTAATAAAGTGGCCAGTGAGTGTATATATATATATATATATATATATATATATATAAAATCACATTTTTTTATTTTTGCTTGTATGTTTGGGATTGTTTATACCATTGTTCTTAAAGCAAACCTGTCAGTGTCTGTTACAGTACAAAGTCCTGGTGTCAGGTTGGCGCTGTTATACTGATTAAAATGATACTTTAGTTGATTAAATCCATCTTGTGGTTGTTGTTTCATCTTTATTTGCAGTTTTCAGTTAATGAGATTCTTGTGTTCCGGGCGGCCTGTGGGCGAGGTTTTATGGGGTTGTCTGCTTGTTGTGTCCCACGAATGGGAACAACCTGTAATACATATTTCTCTTTGTTTTGTTCTTCCTCCAATCAGCAAAATTCCCTGTTGTTGCTAGGTAGAATTAGACTGTGTGAAAATTGTCCCTATGTCCCTCCTGTAGTTGAGCTCTGTATTAGGTTCCTCCTCCCTTCTTCAGTTAAGCCTACAGCAGCCATTACTCAAGACTCCCCTGTACAAATTACCCCTTTTTACCTACTGTCCATTGTAAACTAATACAAGATTTTTGAATAAATCAGCATCGTTTCTCCTGGTCTTTCTACAGTTGAATTGCCAGTGGAGTTAAAACTATCTGAGGACGTCTGGTTTTGTGAGTACGAGTTATACAATTATCTAAGAAGCTGATAGTTAGAACATTTGGGACTCGCAGTCATCAGGAGGAGTCAGAATAGTAAAAAGGGGGTAGCTGTGACCAGGAACAGTACACAGCTGTAATCCAAGAAGAGGACTGTTTAACATAAGGCTAATGTAAAGCCACAACAGCAGCAGCTTACTTGGGACTGCAGACATTCTGTCATGTCGGACGCTGTTCACACCACAGCATCCGGCAGGCAGAGGTAGTTCCACCTCCAGCCACTATAGCCTCAGTGGCGCCGGCCTGATCTTCAGGCTCTCGGGGGTTAATCCTGCTGGAGACCAGGTTGGATGGTTAGTCACGCCCACAGTCTTTAAATAGTCATGCTGGCCTATGGGCGTCGCCGATTATAGCTTGTGTTTCATACCAAGTGGTTCCGGTCTGGAGTGGAGGTGTTCAAGAGAGAGAGATTCATATCTGGTGTCGTATGATCCGTCGTTATCCTTTCTCCTTCCCATATTTGTGTTTAGTTGTGCCCTGTTCACATTACTGTTTATTCCTGTGTGTGTGCGGCGCAGTGCAGTTTAAGTTCTCCCTGTCTGTCATTATTTGTGTGGGAGCTTTGGTGGTGACTTCTCACTGGGTGGAGGGTGGAGGGTTAAGTGCAGGGCTGAGCAGGAGATAAGGAAAGGTCGGAGGCTCAGGCATTTGCACCTTCAGCAAAAACCCTGGGTTGAGGGTCAGACAGGGTTTCCCCTAGTAAAGGGACACCACAGGGGCCCCGGGTATTTCAGCCTTAGTTGAACTAAGCCCCCGTGACATTATAATCGGCCCACATTTTTTCAGGAGTCCATGGATCCATTAGATTCCATAACCCGCCAGTTGGCGGCGCTGTCCATACAGGTCTCCGAGTTGAATGGGGCAGTTCAGCAGCAGGGCCTGGTAGTAGCAAAGGTGCAAACGGCATCTGCAGGTATCGGTGCAGAGCCGAAGTTTCCGCTGCCAGAACGATTTTCAGGCGATCGCAGCAAATTTGTCGTATTTCGGGAGGCCTGCAAATTATACTTCCGCATGCGGCCAATATCCTCAGGTAATGAGGCCCAGCGAGTAGGGCTGGTGTTGTCATTACTGAGTGGTGACCCCCAAGCATGGGCATTTTCCTTACCACCTGACTCTGCTACATTTCATTCGGTCGATAATGTTTTTTCTGCCCTCGGGCTCATTTACGATGACCCTGACCGACTGGCTCTAGCGGAATCTAAAATCTGCGCCCTCCGCCAGGGGGAGCGCTTGGCAGAAGACTATTGTTCGGAATTTCGCCGCTGGGCTGTAGACACACAGTGGAATGACCCAGCACTGCGGAGCCAGTTTTTTCATGGGGTATCAGGGAGGGTGAAACAAGCCCTCCTGATGTATGAGACTCCGGCATCATTGGAGTCTGCCATGAGTTTGGTGATACATATTGATCGCCGTTTTCGTCAGGGGGCACAGGAGACGCTACCTCTGGGGGAAAACAGAGGTGCAGGTGTGGTTGAAGTAGATGAGTCCCCTGAACCTATGCAGATTGCTGGCGTGGCACAGGTTCAGCCTCGCGCTCCGGGAGTCCGGAAGTCCGGAGCATGTTTCTACTGTGGTAAAGGAGGTCATTATGTTAACGTTTGCCCGGTACTACCTAAGAGGGTCACACCGGCGGAAAACTGTTAAGCTCAGAGGGTATGGAGGAGACCCAACTGAGCGTATGCATATCCTCCATGATGGTATCTCAATGTATGCTCCCTGCCAAGGTTATTATCGCCGGCAGAGAGCTACCAATATCAGTGTTTGTGGATAGCGGTTCCGCCACCAATCTCATAGATGAGGAGTTTGCACACACCGCCGGGTTTAAGATTGAAAAACTTCCTCACCCCATACAGGTGGTGACCATTAATGCTGTTCCCCTCCCTCAAGGGGAGATTACTGAGTTTGTGGCAGAGGTGAAACTCCACATTGGGGTCCTACATTCTGAGTCGGTTACATGTAGGGTCCTCCGTAATCTCCCAGCTCAAATGGTCCTGGGTTTTCCATGGCTGTCCAGGCACAACCCGGTAATTGATTGGAAAACTCAGGACATAGTACAATGGAGTGGTTTCTGCCAAGACAATTGCTTGGCCACATGTGTGTCCGCCGTGACGCCCAGCCTGCCGGAGGCTTTGCAGGATTTCGCGGATGTTTTCTCTGAGAAGGGTTGCTCAGAACTGCCTCCACATAGAGCCTATGACTGTGCTATTAGGTTAAAACCCGGGGCCAAATTACCTAAGGCCAGGATGTTTAATATTTCTGGTCCTGAGAGACAAGCTCTGAAAGACTACATCGCGGAGAGTCTGAGCAAAGGTCACATCCGGCCTTCGTCCTCGCCTGTAGCCGCGGGGTTTTTCTTCATTAAGAAGAAAGATGGGGGGTTACGCCCGTGTCTGGATTTCCGAGAGTTAAACCAGATTACTATCCGTGATCCCTACCCAATGCCGTTGATCCCGGATTTGTTCAACCAGGTAGCGGGGGCAAAATGGTTTTCCAAGCTGGACCTCAGGGGGGCGTATAACCTCATAAGGGTCCGTCAGGGGGATGAGTGGAAGACGGCGTTTAACACTCCTGAGGGTCATTTTGAGAGTCTGGTTATGCCGTTTGGGTTGACCACCGCGCCTGCCGTTTTCCAACATTTTATTAATGATGTCTTTGCTCATGTCCTGGGGAGATTTGTGATTGTATACCTGGATGATATCCTCATTTATTCTAGCGATCGGGACACTCATTTGCAGCATGTTAGGCAGGTGTTACAGTTGCTCCGGGAGAACCAGCTCTATGCTAAGCTGGAAAAATGTTTATTTTTTGTCCAGGAGTTGCCCTTTTTGGGATATATTGTGTCCGCAGCTGGTTTTAAAATGGACACCGCTAAGGTGCAAGCGGTGTTGCAATGGGAGAGGCCGGAGAGTCTGAAAGCACTCCAGCGGTTCCTTGGGTTTGCGAATTATTATAGGAAATTTATAAAACACTTTTCGACTGTCGCCAAACCGCTCACGGACATGACAAAAAAGGGTGCCGATCTGGCGAACTGGCCTGAGGTGGCTATACGTGCATTTGAGCGTCTGAAGAATAGTTTTGCTTCAGCCCCCATTCTGGTGCAACCAGACGTGTCTAAACCTTTTGTGGTAGAGGTTGATGCGTCGGAGGTGGGAGTGGGGGCAGTACTGTCTCAAGGCTCGTCCTTGACCGAGATGCATCCATGCGCCTACTTCTCCAAGAAGTTGTCGCCGGCCGAACGGAATTATGATATCGGCAACAGGGAGTTGTTGGCCATCAAACTGGCTTTTGAGGAATGGCGACACTTCTTGGAGGGGGCGGCTCACCAGGTCACAGTTATCACCAACCATAAGAATCTGCTCTACCTGGAGTCGGCCAAGCGTCTGTCTCCTAGGCAGGCTCGCTGGGCATTGTTTTTTACTCGTTTCAATTTTCTTGTGACGTACCGTCCCGGGGCTAAAAACACCAAGGCGGATGCTTTGTCTAGGTGTTTTCCGGGGGGAGAACCTCGGGAAGAGCCGGTACCCATCCTCCAGAAAGGGGTAGTGGTCTCGGCTCTCACGACTGAGGTAGAGGCGGAGATTGCCGAGGCCCAAGAGGAGGTACCACCAGGACTTCCCGCCAACAAATCATTTGTACCCCTGCATCTTCGGCCTAAGGTGTTGAAGGAACACCACGATTCGGTACTGGCTGGTCACCCAGGGGTGAAGGGCACCTTAGAGCTGGTATCGCGTCGTTTCTGGTGGCCCAAAATCCGGCAGGACGTGGTCTCGTACGTGGCAGCTTGCATCACGTGCGCTAGGGCTAAGTCACCCCGAACCCGTCCTGCTGGCACGCTACAGCCTCTGGGGGTACCCAATAGGCCATGGACAGAAATCTCCATGGATTTTATCACTGACTTGCCAGCCTCGGCAGGGAACACGGTCATCCTGGTGGTGGTTGACCGTTTTTCAAAGATGGCGCATTTTGTGGCGTTGTCCTCTTTGCCCAATGCTAAGACGTTGGCTCAGGTATTTGTGAAGGAGGTGGTCAGACTCCACGGAGTACCGTCTGACATAGTATCTGATAGGGGTACGCAATTTGTGGCGAGGTTTTGGAAAGCTTTTTGCTCAAGGTTGGGGATCAAGTTGTCACATTCATCGGCGTTTCATCCACAGTCTAATGGACAAACTGAGCGCATGAACCAAAATCTAGAACAGTATTTACGATGCTTTGTGTTCGACAACCAGGAGGAGTGGTCTACTTTCCTTCCTCTGGCCGAATTCGCATTAAATAATCACCGCCAAGAGTCATCAGGAGAGTCTCCATTCTTTTGTGTGTACGGTCAACATCCTCAGTTTTGTACCTTACGTCAGGGTGACTCCGGGGGTGTCCCGGAGGAGGATCAGCTAGGAGCCCAATTGTCATCAGTCTGGAGGCGGGTGAAACAGCGTTTGTTGAGCATGAGTGCCAGGTACAAACGGGTGGCTGACAGTAGACGCGTGCCAGGTCCGGACCTGTGTGTGGGTGAATGGGTGTGGTTAGCTACGAAGAACATAAAACTCAAAATCCCTTCTTTAAAACTGGGTCCAAGGTTTATTGGGCCTTTTAGGATTTCTGCCATCATTAACCCAGTAGCTTATCGGTTGGAACTTCCCGCGGTGTACAAGATACACAACGTGTTTCACTGGGCTTTATTGAAAAAGGTGGTAGGCTTGGTGGACACGACGCCGATGCCACCTCCAGTCATGGTGGATGGCGAGTTAGAGTTCGAGGTCGCCAAGGTAGTGGACTCTCGAGTAGTACGCCGTACTCTTCAGTATTTGGTGCACTGGCGGGGGTATGGTCCAGAGGAGAGGTCTTGGGTTCCAGCCTCAGACATACATGCGGATCGGCTGGTCAGTTCTTTTCACCGTCGTCATCCGGACAAGCCGGGTCCTATGAGTCTTGAGGGCCCTGGGGTCCCTCGTAGAAGACGGGGTACTGTCATGTCGGACGCTGTTCACACCACAGCATCCGGCAGGCAGAGGTAGTTCCACCTCCAGCCACTATAGCCTCAGTGGCGCCGGCCTGATCTTCAGGCTCTCGGGGGTTAATCCTGCTGGAGACCAGGTTGGATGGTTAGTCACGCCCACGGTCTTTAAATAGTCATGCTGGCCTATGGGAGTCGCCGATTATAGCTTGTGTTTCATACCAAGTGGTTCCGGTCTGGAGTGGAGGTGTTCAAGAGAGAGAGATTCATATCTGGTGTCGTATGATCCGTCGTTATCCTTTCTCCTTCCCATATTTGTGTTTAGTTGTGCCCTGTTCACATTACTGTTTATTCCTGTGTGTGTGCGGCGCAGTGCAGTTTAAGTTCTCCCTGTCTGTCATTATTTGTGTGGGAGCTTTGGTGGTGACTTCTCACTGGGTGGAGGGTGGAGGGTTAAGTGCAGGGCTGAGCAGGAGATAAGGAAAGGTCGGAGGCTCAGGCATTTGCACCTTCAGCAAAAACCCTGGGTTGAGGGTCAGACAGGGTTTCCCCTAGTAAAGGGACACCACAGGGGCCCCGGGTATTTCAGCCTTAGTTGAACTAAGCCCCCGTGACACATTCTCTGTGCTCTTCACTTCAGAAAACTGCACAGTGAAGGATTTATCCTGTTACTAAGAACAGTTCACATTCTGTAATCCAGAGAAAGGATCCATCTATAAGTTATTGAGAAGCTGCAGTTTACATAGACTTGTATCATTCTGTGCTCTCCAGCTCAGCTAGTTGCAACTTTGTATTGGTCTCCTTGACAGCCAGAAGCAGAAGAGCCCCCACCTTTTACTGCAGAGACTGTAGCTTTTTGCAGCTCATATTACTTAGATCTCATCTGCCTGTGAGTTACAATGGCTGAAGGAAAGTCTGCAATATCTGTATATGAGGACTCAGCCACTAACAGACCCAGGCGCTCTGCTGAGCCGTCACTGAAAGCTATAGAGAACCGTGAAATCATTAAACATGAACTTTCTTGTAATATATCCATCTTATGGCAAAGACTGCAGAGTCTCATTAACAGCATCTCCCAGTATGCCTCTCATGAGTTACCACCAGAGGGAGCCATTGAACAATTGTACTCTGCATACCAGGCTTATAAAGACACTTGTAAATAATACATCTCAACGCTACGGAAATTAAATACGCCAGAATCGCTAAAAGAATGCGAGGTCTTCCAACAGCTCAATGCCGAACGAGATAGCATCGTGCGCGACATTGTGAACAAAACAGAAGCAAAAATCCCACAAATGTCAGAAGTGACATCGCACACATCCAGGTCTGCTAGGAGCTCAAAACACTCAATCAAGTCAAGCTCATCAAGGTACTCAACTCTCAGTGAACAACTCATAAGAGCGCGTGCCGAAGCAGAATCTATGAAAGTGCAAGCCATTTTCGCCCAAAAGAAAGCAGAGAAGGAAACAGTATCTGCACGCAAGAAAGCAGAGATGGAAGCCGAGTCTGCATGTGAGAAGGCGGAAATAGAAGTCCTGCAGAAGGAATACGAACATGCAGCAGCCGTGGCAAAGCTAAAGGTGTTCGAGCAGGCTCTAGGTGGGAGCCAAGGAGGCAGCCTCAATTCATACAAACTCGACACAGAAGACCCACTTAAGCGCACGAGAAATTACGTGCTGAGCCAAACCAATGAAACCCTGAACATCAACAACCTTCCCGTCAGCACCGACCTCTCTCTAGGGCATCAGGACATTGATCCGCCTGCAGCTTCCAGCTTTCAAGGTCAGTCCAATGGACCACAAACATTCAAACCTGAACCTCCTTCATCTGTCAATACGCTGCCTGACCCTACATCTCACCAAATGCCATACGCCAACGTCTACATGCAACCTAACATGCCGTCAAAGCACTATGCCCCTGATAACTATGTGGTTCCAGTCCCGCATACAACAGAGACCATATGTCACAAACCGGTTGCTGGTCTAAACGCCTATGCCACTCCATATCTTCCCATGTGCTTGAACCAAGAAGCTAATACCCACGCTAACAGCATCACTCAGCCAGCAAATGTTTCTCCAAAGTCAGAAAGAACAGACATGGCCGATTTTGCAAGGTTCATGATACGCCGAGAACTCACAACACCAGTTTCACAAGGTTCGACGACCAGCCTGAGAATTACAGAAGTTGGAAATATACCTTTAAAGCCGCAATTAGTGACCTTGGCATCACTGCTGCTGAAGAGCTGGATCTGCTAATCAGGTGGCTCGGACCTCAATCCACGGAGCGGGTCAAGAGGCTCAGATCCGTCCACATCAGTAATTCAGCAGCTGGACTCATGGCTGCATGGGAAAGACTGGAACATAACTTCGGCAGTTGTGAAGCCATAGAGAATGCACTGTTTAAGCGTCTGCAGGATTTCCCCAAAATATCTGGCAAGGAGAGTTCAAAATTCCTAGAGCTCAGTGACCTACTCCTAGAGCTCCAGTTAGCCAAGGCAGACACGCACCTACCTGGTCTCAGCTATCTGGATACTGCTCGGGGCGTTAACGCGATAGTTTCTAAGCTGCCATACAATATACAAGAGAAGTGGGCCACTATTTGGTCAAAGTACAAAAAAGCCAATCAAGTCTCTTTTCCTCCATTTTCCTTCTTCTGTGACTTCAAGGAAATTGTAGAGTGCAAAACTGACCCCAGCTTCTGCTATGAAGAACCTAGCGGCTTTGCACCATTCCCTAAGTACAAGAGTTCGTGCTCTCATGACAGCAACCGCAGTGGTCCGGTGTCTGCAAAAAAGACAGATATTCTGCCTACACCGACATCAGTGCCAGACAAAGGCAGTGAAGGTGAGAAGGTTGAAAATCTGAACCGCCAGTGTCCAATTCACAAACTGCCACATCCCCTAAAGAAGTGCATCGGCTTCAGGAAGAAACCCCTTCAAGAACGAAAGGAGCTCTTGAAGAAGTTTGGAGTATGCTTCAGGTGCTGCGCCTTTACTGAAGAACTTGAGAAGGACTGTGTCATCGCCATCAAGTGTCTAGAGTGCGATAGCGAAGACCATGTACAAGCACTCCATCCATCACAGTACGACTCTGCGTCTACACCTTCTCCCACCACAAGCCATGGCGGGGAGAGTTCAGACCAAGCGACAAGCCAAGTTGCGATATCTTCCTCATGCACCTAAGTCTGCGGAGAAGGTCTTCGAGACAAGTCCTGTGCAAAGATTTGCCTAGCAAGGGTGTATCCCAAGGGTCATCCAGAGAAGGCAGTCAAGGTGTACGTTAGTCTGGACGACCAGAGCAACAAATCACTGGCCAGGTCAGAACTCTTCGACTTGTTCGACTTAAAAGGAGACGTATATCCTTATACTTTGGGCACCTGCAGCGGCGTTATAAAAACTTCTGGAAGAAGGGCCGGTGGCCTCATAATAACTTCTCTTGAGAAGGACGCCATGGAGATACCACTACCCACGCTTGTTGAGTGTAACCAAATTCCATTCAACAGGGAGGAAATCCCAACGCCAGAAGTCGCTCTTCAGCATCCTCACCTCAGAATGATAGCCAAAGAGATGCCACCCCTGGACGACAAGGCAGACATCCTAATTCTCCTCGGCAGAGACATTATACGACTGCACAAGATGCGTCAACAAATCCACGGACTACTCAATGAACTGTATGCTCAGCGCCTCGAGCTAGGCTGGGTTATCATCGGCAATGTCTGTAGCGACCAGACACAGGATCCTAGCAACATCTCCTCTTACAAAACGCTTATCACGTCAGATCACCATGACTTGTCCCCCCTGCCAGACCCAGGCCATTACTGGACGAAGGAGAAATCAAATCACACTAAATCTCAGCAACAACCATCTGACAATTCAAGTCTGCGTTATCTTCGAGACTACAACCTTGAGAGAACAACACTCGGTCCTACAACAAAGGACAACTCACCACCAACAGAGGAAGACAAGGTGATCATCAGGGTCACGAGCATCAAACCCACCAATGTCAACTATAACAGCTGGGTAGCTCCCTTACCTTCCCTTCCCACAAAGACTGAGTTGCCAAAGGATTCACAGCAAGTATCTGCTGAGTTCTCAACTTTTGACGCCTATCTCCATCACAAACCTGGTCAAGCCGAATCCATGCTAGACTTCAGTGCTCAGAATGAGAGCCCCTCTCTCAACAGCCTTCCTCTTACCAATGGTGCTAGCATTTGCCCCACACAATGCAGCTTCAGCATACTGCCGTATGTTGAACAAGGCACGTTCACTTCCCAAGCATCACCCTGTGTTGAACTTCCTATCGAACGAGGAGCCTCGCCTGTTCAAAACAGCATCCACGGTCCTCTGGGGTTCAAAACACCCATTGCAGTTCAAGGCAGGGCATCACTGAGACAGCTCCCTACTCGGGGCATCAACAGGAACACTATGTTACCATCTCAGAGACAGCAAAGGCGGGAGATGGGGGAGAAGTCCCTAAAGGCCTTACAGCATCCCCAAGTCCTGCACCGTAGTTCTTTAAAGATTCTTTCAACCTTCATCAAGAGACAAGTCTACGTTTCTTACGATGCATCTATGAAGACTACAGCTACAGGAACCTCTCCAAGTGCTTCAGTTTGCTGGCTCCTTCGAACAGGAGTCACATGAATGTATCTTAGTCACTGGACTTTGCCACGGCGGGGAGCATACCTTCGCATGCTACTGCTGTGCTAGGACACAGGATTATCAGGACCCAACTGAACTTTAACTTCCCCTTATGGACTGGAACTTCTACTGTTGGGTTGGTGGAAGAGTTGGCATGTTGCGGCTTCCCCAATCCGAAGATGGGTTTCTATTGGACTCATTTTTTATTTTTTATTCAAGCGCTACATTTTTACTACAAGTATGGACTTGATTTTTGCATTGTTTTTCTTTTCTCCTCTCATTGCAGGTTTCACGATGTCGAGGGACAGATTCTCCTTATCTCGCACAAGGACTTATGAACTCTGACGATTTCAGACAGGGAGTGTTGTGTCCCACGAATGGGAACAACCTGTAATGCATATTTCTCTTTGTTTTGTTCTTCCTCTAATCAGCAAAATTCCCTGTTGTTGCTAGGTAGAATTAGACTGTGTGAAAATTGTCCCTATGTCCCTCCTGTAGTTGAGCTCTGTATTAGGTTCCTCCTCCCTTCTTCTTCAGTTTAGCCTACAGCAGCCATTACTCAAGATGCATGTGTACTCCCATGTACAAATTACCCCTTTTTACCTACTGTCCATTGTAAACTAATACAAGATTTTGGAAGAAATCAGCATCGTTTCTCCTGGTCTTTCTACAGTTGCATTGCCGGTGGAGTTAATACTACTGAGGACGCCTGGTTTTGTGAGTACAAGTTATACAATTATCTAAGAAGCTGATAGTTAGAACACTTGGGACTCGCAGTCATCAGGAGGAGTCAGAATACTGCTTACATATTCATCTGTATGGCTTATGACAGGTCACTTAGAAAAAAAAAATTACATCCATAAAAATGACAGCAGCAGCTCCTTCACAGCAGCTTCTATCTCTTACTGATAGATGCTACTGTACATGCACCGCCGGCGCCATCTTATTGCAGCCAAATTTTTTCTCCTGGTAAATGGTGCTGGTGGAGTAGCATCTATTGGTAAGAGATAGCTGCTACTGTGCAGGTGCCGCCGCCAGTGCCATTTTTCTGGATGTAATTTTTTTTCTAAGTCTCAGAATATACACAATATTATAGGTATTATTAACAATATTGCATATGAAGACACTATTATATGCATTATATACAATATGAGACAAGTCAGTGACCTGTCAGAAGTCATCAGTATGAATACCTAATCAGAGCACCACATAAAGCCCCTCACAGGCCGCCCCAGAGCACCAGAATCTCATTAACTCACAACTGCAAATAAAGATTAAACAAAAACCACAAGATGGATTTCATCAACCAAGGTATCATTGTAATCAGTATAACAGCGCCAACCTGACACTGTCTGTAGGTTACTGAGCACAATCCTGCTGACAGGTTCCCTTTAACTATATATTTAATAAACATGTGATATTTGTTTTTCACATCAAATACAGCTGATAAAAACCTCCGCTGATCTGCAATGCCTCATTGAATATCACTGTTCCGAGTGCAATCTATTTTTTGAGCGTGCCCTGAGAGGTTATACGGGCGAAATCAGTGCACACTTCGATTGTGGCTGAGGCAGCAGAGTGCACAGTACTATAGTTTATAGCTGACATCTGCTGCGTTTCTACCCATTGGGGCATGCTATTCTCTTTTGTCTCAGGTCAGTATAAAGATGTATTGGCAGTCACTAAGGGGTTAACAGCCATACGGGGCATCTTGCCTGGAGTCTATGTTCGCTTTGTCTATATAGTGTCAGGACAGATTCAGGGACACATAATATTCCTTACCCCTGTCCATTTTATACCACATGTCACATACACATAGCACGATTGTTGTCCTCAGGGGCAGGAACAGAGTAAGAAAGTCCACATCCCTACAAATGGACTTTAGAGCAGTAGAAACATGTTCTTCGCAGGAATGAATCACAATACTCTATCTGGCATCTAATGGACCAGTTTGGGCTTGACAAATGCCAGGAAAACGTTAATTGCCTGACTGTAAAGCTTGGCAAAGAAGGGATAATGCTATGGGGATGTTTTTCATGGATTGGACTGGACCCTTAATCCTAATTAAGGGAAATCTTAACCAACTCCATATAAATGACTATGGGTTTAGAATGAGATGTCATGAAAGCTCCTGTACTTGTAAAGTCTTGGGGGTCCAATACTTTTGTACATACAGTGCACTATCTTAATTTTAACTGGAGCTCAGAGGATGGTGACTGGCAGTATAGCCAATATTAGATGATAGTCCTATATTACAATTACAGGCCAAATTCCCCTTTGTCCTCAGGTGTCAATGCTCAACAAATGTTGACACCAGCAGGACGGCCTTGGTGATCTTATATTTGGCTGCAATGAAATGGATATTGATATGTTGCCACCCAGAACGTGCATGCTGCCACTACCAAACTTTAGTATTAAAGGGTTTGTCCACTACTTGGACAACCCATTCTTAAATACTACAATCCCTCTCACTATGGCACTATTCCAGCAATTGAATACCGGGTCTCCCAAGGTTCGCATGGCATTGTTATGCCTTGGGAGCCCTAGAGCCAATAAGTGATCGCTAATTGACTGCTGCGCTCTCATTTGCTTTGGATGTCATAGGTATGTCCAAAGGCAGTGAGAACACTGCAGCTCAATAGGAACCGCTGATTGGGAGCAGGGCCCACATGACATATCAATATCACAAGCATCTGTAACTGCGCAAGTGCGGAAGGTGAGTATAGGGTATTTTTGTTCTACTTTGCAAGATATACTGTTTAATACGTTTACGACATTGGGCGCTGAGTCCACATCTTTCCAGGCACATGTCAGTTGTTTTGAACAGCTGACATGTTCCTATAATACCCGCAGGTGGAATTGCGATCCACCCGTGGCTATTAACCTCTGACAGCGGCATTAACTCACGCTTACCTGAAGAGTCGGAAATCCCGCCCATCGTTGAACCCGTCATGTGATTATGGGTCAATGGGTTGGCATAACAACTAGGGGTCTCCCACAGACCTCAATGGTTGTCATAGCCCGATTGCTATGAGTGTCGCCTGGTGGTCGGCACTCATAGCAAGTGAGCATTTCTGCTACATACAGGCGATCTGATCATCACCTGTGTGTTGCAGCTTCTAGTCTCCCATGGAGACTATTGAAGCATGCAAAAAGTAAAAAAAAAAATAAAAAATATTGAAAATATATAACAATTCAAATCACCTCCTTTCACCCCATTCAAAATAAAACAATACAAAATAATGAAATATACACATATTTGGTATTGCCGCATTCAGAATCACCTGATCAATCAATCTAAAAAAAATAATTAACCCGATCGCTAAATGGCGTAACAAGAAAAAAATTCAAAACTCCAGAATTTGGTCGCCGCTACATTGCAATAAAATAATAATAATAATAAATTTTATTTCTATAGCGCCAACATATTCCGCAGCACTTTACACAAAATGCAATAATGGGCGATCAAAATATCGTATCTACACCAAAATGGTGTCACTAAAAACGTCAGCTCAACATGCAAAAAAATAAGCCCTTACCTAGCCATAGATCACGAAAAAAGGAGACACTACAGGTCTCGAAAAATGGCGCCATATATATATATATATTTTTTTTACCAAAGTTTGGATTTTGTTTTCACTACTTAAATAAAAAAGAACCCAGACATGTTTGGTATCTACAAACGTGTAATGACCTGGAGAATCCTAATGACAGGTTAATTTTAGCATTTAGTGAACATGGTAAAAAAACAAACAAAAAACTGGAATAGCACTTTTTTTTGCTATTTCACCGCACTTGGAATTTTTTTCCGGTTTTTCAGTACACGATATGTAAAAACCAATAGTGTTTTTCAAAAGTACAACTTGTCCCACAAAAAACAAGAAACAAGCCCTCATATGGCCATTTTGACAAAGAAAAACGAAAATACCTTTGGTCATGAAAGGGTTAAGAAGGGGTTTTCTAGTAGACAACCCCTTTAACATTAATGTTATTCATGTCACATGCAGGTTTTCTAGGATTTTTGGTTTAACAGGTGCTAGGTTAGTGGAATTAGGTTTACTTTCTGAAGGCAGTAGGAGTCTGAGAAATTTGTAAATCAAGATAGGCAGTGACTTTCCACTATATTCCTGCTCACTCAACCCACCTTCTAACAGCTGTCTACTCACTCTCCTCTGCTACTGTGAAAGCTGCCTATCTTGGCTCATACAATTAAACATATGCATCATTAACTCTTCATTAAGTAATAAATCAAGATTTTCTTTTTTCCAGTCTGCAAAGCATCCACACTCCAGAGTCTTTTTAAACTGAAGGTATCATTTTTTATGATTTACAGGGTCAATATATTGAGCCTCCTGCGCTCACCCTATTCTATACAATGCAGGGACTGCACCCCTTTGCATATTGTAAACCTATACATATCAAAAGGTTAATATCTCCCACCTATTGAAGTCATCATGCGAATTACTCATTACCGAAATCTTTTTTTTTTTTCAATCAGTTTCCAGTATCTGCCTGCCTATGTAAATTATAGCATTTTTTTCTGACAAAGAAAAATGGTCAAAATTTTAAACAAACAGTGCTTTCAGACCTCAAATAATACAAAGAATACAAGTTCATAAACATTTAGAAACAACATTTCAGAAATCAATATTTTGTGAAATAATCATATTTAAATATGAATAAAAACTGGGAAAAGAAAAAGCGCAATAGGGTCTTATCCAATGACAGGAAAAGGGGGAGATACACTCACCTTGCTGAGTTGCTAAATAGCAACTCACAAACGGCATGTAACAGCTGCTGCACAGATACCGGTAAAAAGGACGACCACAGGTATAAAAAAAATGACGAACTGAGGTATCACTTATGTGCTGCTGAGATGGAAAATCTTTAGAATAAAAACATTTATTAGAACATGTTAAAAGTCAACGCGTTTCGAGGTCACGCAGGACCTCTTTATCAGGACAAACCTGGTGAGACTGTATGGTGGGGCTGTCTTTTATGCTGTGTTTCTTGAAACAGCTGCCAAACCCGGCAAATGGTGTGACAAAGTTCAAATATGTCACGAGGATGAGCGCCGATATCAGCCAATTTTCCAATTTCAGAACCAAAATACAATTAACACCAAAAATATTGGTATGCTTTTAAAATGTCCTTACAAAAACCCAAGAGATAAAACAACAAAATACATAGATAAATGAAATAACAACAATCCATTTAAAAAAATCAATCCCAAAATGTGTATAGGATTTGAACTGATTAGTGAACTATACATTGCAGTGTCTGACAAATCGAAGATTACTGCTGTGTGCCACTGCAGCGCTTAAAAACTGTTAAATGAATGAAGCATTATGTGGAACCAGTTTAACAATTTACACTAAAAACTAAAAAATAAATTATAGACTCTGAATTTTATAGAGTAATTTATTTTTTTAGTTTTTAGTGTAAATTGCCAAACTGATTCCACATAATGCTTCATTCATTTAACAGTTTTTAACTGCTTGAAGATAGTGTCTTCTAAAAATTGGCAGTAGGTTTGGGAGTTGTCTTCTAAAAATTGGCAGTAGGTTTGGGAGTTGACTTTGAGTTCATCTTCAACGTGAGAAGGTCTAACTAGCTCTTCTTTAATAATACAGGCCTAAGCACCTAGCAGTACCACACCTCCACCACGCTGGCATCTGAGTAGACGTGGAGGTCTGTGTCCGTTACTGATCCAATCATGGGCCCATCAATCTGGTCCGTCAAGAGTCACTCATCTGATATGGCCATAAAACTCTTGAAAAATCTGTTTATACATTACTTGGCTCAGTCTTGACATTTCTGTGACGTGTTTTGTTCACTGATGGTCGGGTTTCAGCCTTTCCTACCTCGGCCATGTCTCTGAGCATTGAATACCTTGTACTTCTGGGCCCTCCAGGAAGGTTGCAGTTCTGCAATATGACAGCACTGGAGGATAATCGGTTCCTGGTCGCTTCATGTTTGAGTCTTCTCAAATATTTGACAGTTAATGGATGTACAACAAAACGTTTGCTGGTTCTGTGATCTCGATCTAATATCTTAGACATTTCAAGAGTGCTGGCTCCCTCTGTAAGACTTGTGGCTATTTTTAAATCTCAGATAAATCTCTTTTTTGGCCCATTTTGCCTGAGGAAAACAATATGCCTAATAATTCTGCACACCTTGATAAAGACTGCTGTATCCTTAGATCTCACCCTCCCTTATTACACAAATACACATCTCCTAAGTATTCAAGTTTATACAACTTAAAGCTGGAAAATGTGAATAAAAATCATAATATGGTCAAAATACACCTACCGCATATACTTGAGTATAAGCTGACCCGAGTATAAGCCGAGGCACCTAATTTTGCCACAGAAAACTGGGTAAACTTATTGACGTGAGTATAAGCCAGGTATGCATTGTCCCCTCATCCCTGTCCTGGTATGCATGGCTCTCCCCATCCTGTCCTGGTATACATGGCTTCCCCCATCCTGTCCTGGTATGCATGGCTCTCCCCGTCCTGTCCTGGTATGCATGGCTTCCCCCATCCTGTCCTGGTATGCATGGCTCCCCCCATCTTGTCCTGGCATGCATGGCTCCCCCCGTCCTGTCCTGGTATGCATGGCTCCCCCCATCCTGTCCTGGTATGCATGGCTCCCCCCGCTCTGTCCTGGTATGCATGACTACCCCATCACTGTCCTGGTTTGTGTGGCTCCCCCAGTGCTATCCTGGTATGCGTGGCTCCCCCCTAGCTGTCCTGGTATGCATGGCTTTCCCCGTAGCTGTCCTAGTATGCATGGCTTTTCCTGTAGCTGTCCTGGTATGTGTGGCTTCCCCCGTAGCTGTCCTGGTATGTGTGGCTTCCCCCGAAGCTGTCCTGGTATGCGTGGCTTCCCCATAGCTGTCCTGGTATGCGTGGCTTCCCCTGTAGCTGCCCTGGTATGTGTGGCTTCCCCCGTAGCTGTCCTGGTATGCGTGGCTCCCCCCGTAGCTGTCCTGGTATGCATGGCTCCCCCCTCCCATCCTTGTATACATGCTTCCTATTACAAAAAAAAAACATCCTACTCACCCTCCAGCGCACCCTTGTAGCACATCTTTCTAGCTTCCGGCAGCTCTTCCTGTACTGAGCAATCACGTGGCACCACTCATTAAGGTAATGAAAATTCCCTCCACGCCTATGGGAGTGGAGACGCTTGATCGCTCAGCACAGGAAGTGCTGCCGGAAGCTGGCACCAACGAGATGCTGCGAGGGTGCCAGGACCAACGACATGCAGGGCATGCTGCAGTATGTGAATATGATGTCTTCTGGAAACCGGCGGCTATGGCTACAGCTGTCACTGTGCGCGCTATAAGCTAAGCTATAGCCACAGTCGCCGGCTCCGGTCTCTGTCACCCGCTGCTCCGCTGCACCCCCTCCCCTGCTGGCCCTCTGGGACAACTGACCAATGTATAAGCTTAGGGGGGCGTTTTCAGCACACATGTGCTGAAAAACTCGGCTTATACACGAGTATATACGGTAATAATTGTGCACAAAGTCTACGTACAGGTAAAGTGAGGGCACTATTACTTTAGGGGCACGAAAAAAAGGAGGCTACTATTACTGTGTAGACACCAGGGAGGGCACAATGTCTATTGGAGAGGGCACTATCGATGGTTATAGCACTATATACTGTAGTTTATGTATAGGTTGGGAAATAAGTAATGAAATGCAAAAGTCTTCATGCATCTCTGGACTGAATGAGAAAAAAAGGAAAGTTAACAACTCTAGAGAGATGTTACCTGTTACCTTTTGTCTTGGGCTACATTCCTACAATGAGTTTTTGGTGAGTATTTTTGAAAACATACAAGTACGGTAAACTATTTTATTTAATGGTGCAAAAAAATGCAACATCAAAAACTCACCAAAAGTTCATTGTGGGAAAGTAGACTTATAAGGTCTACAGAGCTCCTATGTATATGTGTTAACAACCACTATACCGTATAGTATATATACTGTATATGTCACTGTATGGTTGCAATATTGCTACAATGGTTGTTGTTATTGATCAGATACTATTTAGTCACTATGTGTTCGTAAGATTTGATGATGTGTGGTGGTATTATATGTGCTTAAATTGCATTTTTTTATGTTGATACTGGCCTTTATATACTTTGTTTAATTTAGTAACAGTGTGTTGATTACTGTTCTATCTATATACTGTATATGTATATAAAACTGAATGTATGTATGTGTGTATCACCAACCAATCATGAGGCATCTTTCATTTCACCAGAGCTGTTCAAAAGAAGCTGAGCTGTGATTGGTTGCTATGAGCAACAGTTTTCCTTGCACAATTGGTGCAGAATCCAACCAGAGGAGCAGCACTTTTAGACCTAATACTATCTAACAGACCTGACAGAATAACAAATCTGCAGGTTGTTGGGCATCTAGGAAATAGCGACCACAATATTGTACAGTTTCACTTGTCTTTCACTAGGGGGACATGTCAGGGAGTCACAAAAACACTGAACTTTAGGAAGGCAAAGTTTGACCAGCTTAGAGATGCCCTTAATCTGGTTGACTGGGAAAATGTCCTCAGAAATAAGAATACAGAAAATAAATGGGAAATGTTTAAGAACATCCTTAATAGGCACTGTAAGTGGTTTATACCTTGTGGGAATAAAAGGAGAAGAAATAGGAAAAACCCAATGTGACTAAACAAAAAAGTAACAGGGGCAATTAACAGTAAAAAGAAAGCATTTAAACTACTAAAGCAGGATGGCACCGTTGAAGCTCTAAAAAACTATAAGGCCTCTTTCACACTTCAGTTATTTGCATCAGTTAAAATCCGCCAAAAAGGCAGACAAGCGGATCCGTTCTCAACTGATGTGAACGGATGGCACAGGATCCGTTTTTAGACGGATCTTGAAAATGAGGAAATTTAAAGGAGAGAGAGAGAATTTTTTTTTTGTCCGGCACCCAGATAGATTTTGGGGTTAATTCAGTGTCTGGAGGATCCGCCGGCCAAAAAAACGTTGCAAGCTCCGTTTGGAAATCTTTGAGGATGTTGACGGACACTAACATTGTGGCGGATCCTCAAAAAAGCGGATGCAACGGACGGCAATCAGTCAGGATCCGCCAATAATGAAAGTCAATGGGGAAAAAAACGGATCCGCAAAGAAAAATGGCGGATCCATTTTTTTTTCAAAATTGGCGGATCTTGACTGATTGTCAAAAACGGAAGTGTGAAAGAGGCCTAAGGAGAAAAATTCTTTATCTAAAAAAATAATTAAAGCTGCCAAAAAAGAAACAGAGAAGCATATTGCTAAGGAGAGTAAAACTAATCCCATGCTGTTCTTCAACTATATCAATAGTAAAAGAATCAAAAGTGAAAGTGTAGGCCCATTAAAAAATTGTGAGGAAAATATGGTTGTAGATGATGAGGAAAAAGCTAATATATTAAACACCTTCTTCTCCACGGTATTCACGGTGGAAAATGAAATGCTAGGTGAAATGCCGAAAGACAAAGAAAACCCTATATTAAGGGTCACCAATCTAACCCAAGAAGCGGTGCAAATCCGGCTAAATAAGATTAAAATAGATAAATCTCTGGGTCCGGATGGCATACACCCACGAGTACTAAGAGAACTAAGTAATGTAATAGACAAACCATTATTTCTTAGATTTAGAGACTCTATAGCGACGGGGTCTGTTCCCCAGGACTGGCGCATAGCAAATGTGGTACCAATATTCAAAAAGGGCTCTAAAAGTGAACCTGGAAATTATAGGCCAGTAAGTCTAACCTCTATTGTTGGTAAAATATTTGAAGGGTTTCTGAGGGATGTTATTCTGGATTATCTCTATGAGAATAACTGTTTAACGCCATATCAGCATGGGTGTCATGTCGGACACTGTTCACACCAGGGTGTCCGGCAGACAGCGGTAATACCCTGTTGGGTATTCTGTTCCAGTCGGGATAGGGTTAACCAGGTTGTCATGCTGGCTGAGGGCTGGGCCACGCCCTTGGTCTTTAAATAGTTCGTCCTGACTATGGGCGTCGCTGACTATAGCTTTAGCCTAGTGCTAGCAATACCGGTCAGCAGTGGTGGTGTTGGAGCGTCTGATATCTGGTGCAGTATATCCCTCAGTGGTTCTTTCTCCAATCTGTTATATATATATTTGGTTGCCCTTGCATGTTATTGTATTCCCTTGTGTATTAACTGTGTGGTGTTTCTTTTACCCCTGTCCATACGTATTTGTGGGGTCTGGTGTCTGGTCCCCTCACTGGGTGGAGGAAGGTGGGTTCAGCTTAGGGCTGGACAGGAGACAGGGACAGGGTGGAGGCTCAGGCAGGCACACCTTCAGTGTAAACCCTGGGTAGAGGGACAGACAGGGCTCCCCTAGTCTGAGGGACATCGCAGGGGTCCCAGGGTTTTTGCCTAAAGTAACCTAGGCATACCATGACATTATAGTCGGCCCAAATAATAAAGTGAGAGAAAAAAAAAAAAAAGGTATAGATAGGGAATATAGGGGTTACTTACTATGGATCCTATACTTTCCCTAACCAAGCAGCTGGAGGCTCTATCCATACAGGTCACTGAACTCAGGGGGGTAGTCCAGCAACAAGGCCTGTCAGCTCCTGCAGTACCTGCTGAGGCTGCAGCCAGGGCAGCTGAGCCCAAGTTTCCCCTTCCTGAACGATTTGCTGGTGATCGTGGTAAGTTCACGGTGTTTCGTGAATCATGCAAATTGTATTTCCGTATGCGTCCACATTCCTCAGGTAATGAGGCTCAACGCGTGGGCTTGGTGATTTCTTTGCTGAGTGGTGACCCACAGGCCTGGGCCTTTTCACTCCCTTCGGACTCACTGGCATTTGAATCTGTAGATTTTTTTTTCTCTGCTCTGGGTTTGATCTATGACGATCCGGATAGATTAAACTTAGCAGAGTCTAAGATACGCTCACTGCTACAGGGTGATCGACCAGCTGAGGATTACTGCACGGAATTCCGGCGCTGGGCGGTGGACACGCAGTGGAATGACCCTGCACTTAGAAGTCAATTTTTGCATGGGGTTTCTGGAAGGATTAAACAGACTCTCCTAATGTACGAGAATCCCGCTTCTCTGGAGGCTGCGATGGCACTTGTAGTACGCATAGACCGACGTCTCCGTCAGGGGGCGCTGGTTTCGTTGCCTCCGGGAGGTGGGGGAGTGGTCGGTGAGGTTGCCGCGGGTGAATCCGTGGAACCCATGCAGATCGCTGGTATAGCACAGTCACCGAGTAACAAGCCTAAACGTCCTTGGCACAGAAGGCAGGGGCTCTGTTTTTTTTGTGGCAAAGGAGGACATTTTATTAACGCTTGCCCCCTGGTACCTAAGAAGGGCGCGCCGGTGGAAAACTGATAGGCTCAGAGGGTTTGGAGGAGTCTAGTCTGAGCCTTTGTGTATCCTCCGTCATGGTTTCCCAGTGTATGCTCCCTGCTAGGGTGGTACTTGGGGGGCAAATGCTCTCTATTACAGTATTTATTGATAGTGGCTCAGCTGCCAATCTCATTGATGAGAGGTTCGCGCATACAGCGGGATTTCCGGTGGAGAAATTGCCGAACCCCATCCGGGTGGTTACCATCAATGCTTCCCCGTTGTCTCAAGGGGAGATCACAGAGTGTGTGTTGGATATACAACTCCACATCGGAGTATTACACTCAGAGCGGGTAACTTGTAAGGTGCTTAGTAACTTACCGGCTCAGATGGTTCTGGGCTTTCCATGGTTGTCAATGCATAATCCTGTTATTGATTGGAAGATCCAGGACATAATTCAGTGGAGCAGGGAGTGTCAGGAGAGGTGCCTGGCTACATGTATTTCCGCTTTGACCCCCAGTATCCCGGAGCCGTTGCTGGACTATGCGGATGTATTTTCTGAGAAGGGTTGTTCAGAACTACCACTGCATCGCCCCTATGACTGTGCTATTAGGTTGAAACCAGGGGCCAAGTTACCTAAAGCTAGAATGTTTAATATCTCAGGTCCCGAGAGGCTAGCTCTCAAGGAATACATTGCGGATAGCCTGAGCAAGGGTCATATTAGACCTTCCTCTTCTCCTCTGGCTGCTGGCTTCTTCTTTGTTAAAAAGAAGGATGGCGGTTTACGCCCGTGTCTGGATTTCAGAGAACTCAACCAGATTACGGTCCACGATCCTTACCCTATGCCACTTATACCCGATTTATTCAACCAAGTGGTTGGTGCCAGGTGGTTCTCCAAACTGGACCTCAGGGGGGCGTACAATCTTATAAGAGTCCGTCAGGGGGATGAGTGGAAGACGGCATTCAATACCCCTGAGGGTCACTTTGAGAGTTTGGTAATGCCGTTTGGGTTGACTATGGCACCGGCGGTCTTTCAACACTTCATTAATGATGTCTTCTCTCAGTTGTTGGGGAGGTTCGTTATAATTTATCTTGACGACATCCTCATTTTCTCTCGCGACCATGATACACATATAGAGCATGTTAGACAGGTTCTGCAGTTGCTCAGAGAGAACAGGCTCTGTCAAGCTTGAAAAATGTGTGTTTTTCGTACAGGAGCTACCGTTCTTGGGTTATATAATCTCCGCCTCAGGTTTTAAGATGGACACCGCAAAGGTGCAGGCGGTACTACATTGGGATCGGCCTGATAATCTTAAGGCGCTTCAGCGATTTCTTGGCTTCTCCAATTACTATAGGAAATTTATTAAGAACTTCTCTATGATTGCCAAACCACTGACTGACATGACTAAGAAGGGTACCGACTTTTCTGACTGGTCTGACCCTGCGGTACAGGCGTTTGAATTCCTCAAGAATAGTTTTGCCGCAGCGCCCATTCTGGTGCAGCCCGATGTCTCCTTACCGTTTGTCGTGGAGGTGGATGCATCGGAGGTTGGAGTGGGGGCTGTACTGTCTCAGGGCCCTTCTTGGGCCAAGTTGCATCCGTGTGCCTTCTTCTCCAAGAAGCTGTCGCCTGCGGAGCGTAATTATGATATTGGCAACAGGGAATTATTGGCCATCAAATTGGCATTTGAGGAGTGGCGACACTTCTTGGAGGGGGCTGTTCATCAGATTACTGTGATAACCGACCATAAGAATTTGCTTTATCTAGAATCTGCTAAGCGCCTGTCCTCCAGACAGGCTCGCTGGGCATTATTCTTCACCCGGTTCAACTTCATTGTTACCTATCGACCTGGGTCGAAGAATGTTAAGGCAGACGCTTTATCCAGGTGTTTTCATGGTGGAGAGTTATGTGAAGAGCCGGTGCCTATTCTCCAAAAGGGTGTGGTGGTATCTGCCATCACGACAGAGATTGAGGCAGAGATTGCGGAGGCTCAGGAGGTGGTACCGCCGGGGTTGCCTGCTAATAAATCTTTTGTGCCGCTACATCTACGCTCTAGAGTGTTGGGCGAACATCACGACACGGTACTGGCAGGTCATCCAGGGGTTAAGAGCACTCTGGAACTGGTATCGCGTCGTTTTTGGTGGCCTAAAATCCGGCAGGATGTGGCCTCATATGTGGCTGCCTGTACCACATGCGCACGGGCCAAGACTCATCGTTCCCGTCCCGCTGGTAGCTTGCAGCCTCTTGGGGTGCCCAGTAAGCCATGGACTGAGATTTCCATGGATTTTATTACTGACTTGCCCGCCTCGGCAGGGAACTCGGTCATTTTGGTAATTGTTGATAGGTTCTCCAAAATGTCACATTTCATTGCTTTACCGTCTTTGCCCAATGCTAAGACTCTTGCTCAGATATTTATTCGCGAGGTGGTCAGACTTCATGGTGTCCCGTCTGACATTGTGTCTGATCGAGGTACGCAGTTTGTGGCAAAGTTTTGGAGAGCTTTTTGTTCTCGCCTTGGGATCAAATTGTCTCATTCATCGGCTTTCCACCCTCAGTCGAATGGGCAGACTGAGCGGATGAACCAAAACCTTGAGCAATACTTGCGCTGCTTTATTTCCGACAATCAGGAAGAGTGGTCAGCGTTTCTTCCTCTGGCAGAATTCGCAATAAACAACCATTGCCAGGAATCGTCTGGGGAATCTCCTTTTTTTTTGTGTGTATGGTCAACATCCCCAATTTTGCACCTTGCGTCAGGGGTGCTCAGTTGGCGTCCCTGAGGAGGACCAGTTGGGAGCTCAATTGTCGTCTGTTTGGAGGAGAGTCAAGCAGCGCTTGTTGAAGGTGGGTTCCAGGTACAAACGGGTGGCTGACTGCAGACGTGTGCCAGGTCCGGACCTGTGTGTGGGTGATTGGGTGTGGTTATCTACTAGGAACATTAAGCTCAAGATACCGTCACTTAAGTTGGGTCCCAGGTTCATTGGCCCATTTAGAATCTCCGCAGTGATCAACCCCGTGGCATTTCGTTTGGAGTTGCCGGCTGTGTATAAAATTCATAATGTATTTCACAAAGCATTGCTAAAGAAGGTCGTGGGTTTGGTGGATGGTTCCCCCGGGCCACCACCTCCCGTCTTGGTGGATGGCGCGTTGGAATTTGAGGTGTCCAAAGTGGTGGACTCTAGGGTTGTGCGTCGCACTCTACAGTACCTGGTCCACTGGCGTGGCTATGGTCCTGAGGAGAGGACATGGGTGCCGGCCTCTGACATTCATGCTGATCGACTGGTTACTATGTTCCATCGTCGCCATCCGGACAAGCCAGGTCCTCGACATGGTGAGGTTCCGGAGGTCCCTCGTAGAAGGCGGGGTACTGTCATGTCGGACACTGTTCACACCAGGGTATCCGGCAGACAGCGGTAATACCCTGTTGGGTATTCTGTTCCAGTCGGGATAGGGTTAACCAGGTTGTCATGCTGGCTGAGGGCTGGGCCACACCCTTGGTCTTTAAATAGTTCGTCCTGACTATGGGCGTCGCCGACTATAGCTTTAGCCTAGTGCTAGCAATACCGGTCAGCAGTGGTGGTGTTGGAGCGTCTGATATCTGGTGCAGTATATCCCTCAGTGGTTCTTTCTCCAATCTGTTATATATATATTTGGTTGCCCTTGCACGTTATTGTATTCCCTTGTGTATTAACTGTGTGGTGTTTCTTTTACCCCTGTCCATACGTATTTGTGGGGTCTGGTGTCTGGTCCCCTCACTGGGTGGAGGGAGGTGGGTTCAGCTTAGGGCTGGACAGGAGACAGGGACAGGGTGGAGGCTCAGGCAGGCACACCTTCAGTGTAAACCCTGGGTAGAGGGACAGACAGGGCTCCCCTAGTCTGAGGGACATCGCAGGGGTCCCGGGGTTTTTGCCTAAAGTAACCTAGGCATACCATGACAATGGGTTTATGAGGAATCGCTCCTGTCAAACTAATCTAATCAGTTTTTATGAAGAGGTAAGCTATAGAATGGACCAAGGTGAGTCATTGGATGTGGTGTGGGGAAGGTGACTTGACGGACAGACGTGACTGGTAGTAGGAAGGGACGGTTTGTGCATTAGAGACAGAGATTGACAGGATAGAAGGGTGACAGCTGGGAAAGGTGGATAGGAGAGTGCAGTACCTAGAAATGACCACAAGATGGCAGGGGGGGAATAGCTTAGGACTCAACATCAGCTTATGGCTTGAGAAACGCTTAGTCATGGGGGGCGGGGAGATAGGAACCCAGGAGGGGAATTCCCGGTGAGAGAGGGGATAAATAGAACAGGATAGGGTTCCAGGCAGGCTAGTCCCGGGAAGAGCTCGGTAGAATACGGTGAAGAAAGAAGAGCACGACCAGCGGATGGACCACAAAAAGACAGTCAGGGGGGTGGCCCTGACCCAACGGTCCGCAGGACAGACGAAGCCCCGGGGATACCGATTGGACGACGATCTCGGGCAGGTGAAGCGCTGGCGGTAGATTGGTCTAGGACAGCCCCAGTGCAAGATCCGCGAGGGACGTTACTTCGACTGGAGTAAAGGTGCAGGTACCTGGGCCTGGTGATAGAGAACTGTAAAGAGGCTGCAATGCGTGGTTGTAGTCGTTAGGAGGTCGACGAATAAATCCGGAACTGTTACTATTGAAATCTGTCTCCGCCTCGTCCTTGCATCGCCTGGTGTCTGTGTCATCTGGACAGGGTAAGCAGTGGTCCACCCCCCAAGCCCGGCCCCTACCACATTGGTATATCTTGATTTTTCCAAAGCGTTTGAGACCGTGCCACACAAGAGGTTGGTACACAAAATGAGAATGCTGGGTCTGGGGGAAAACGTGTGTAAATGGGTAAGTAACTGGCTTAGTGATAGAAAGCAGAGGGTGGTTATAAATGGTATATTCTCTAACTGGGTCGCTGTGACCAGTGGGGTATCGCAGGGGTCGGTGTTGGGACCTATTCTCTTCAACATATTTTTTAACGATCTGGTATAAGGTTTACACAATAAAATATCGATATTTGCAGATGATACAAAACTATGTAAAGCAGTCAATACAAGAGAAGATAGCATTTTGCTACAGATGGATCTGGATAAGTTAGAGACTTGGGCTGAAAGGTGGCAGATGCAGTTTAACAATGATAAATGTAAGGTTATACACATGGGAAGAAGGAATCAATATCACCATTACACACTGAATGGTAAACCACTGGGTAAATCTGACATGGAGAAGGACTTGGGGATCCTAGTTAATGATAAACTTACCTGGAGCAGCCAATGCCAGCCAGCGGCTGCCAAGGCAAACAGGATCATGGGGTGGTCTGGATACACATGATGAGAGCATTATACTGCCTCTGTACAAATCTCTGGTTAGACCGCGCATGGAGTACTGTGTACAGTTTTGGGCACCGGTGCTCAGGAAGGATATAATGGAACTAGAGTGGGTACAAAGGAGGGCAACAAAATTAATAAAGGGGATGGGGGAACTACAATACCCAGAGAGATTAGCAAAATTAGGATTATTTAGTTAGAAAAAAGACGACTGAGGGGCGATCTAATAACCATGTATAAGTATACTGTATAAGAGGACAATACAAATATCTCTCCAAGGATCTGTTTATACCAAGGAAGGTGACGGTCACAAGGGGGCATTTTCTGCGTCTGGAGGAGAAAAGGTTTTTCCACCAACATAGAAGAGGAATCTTTACTGTTAGGGCAATGAGAATCTGGAATTCCCTGCCTGAGGAGGTGGTGATGGCGAACTCAGTCGAAGGGTTCAAGAGAGGCCTGGATGTCTTCCTGGAGCGTAACAATATTGTATCTTACAGTTATTGTTATGTTCTTTAGAAGGACGTAGATCTGGGGATTTATTCTGACAGAATTTTATAGGCTGAACTGGATTGACTAATGTTTTTTTTCGGCCTTACTAACTATGTTGCTATGTTACAATCACTAAGCATCTCTCATTTCACCAGAGTTGGTTAAAAGAAGCTGAGCTGTGATTGGTTGCTATGAGCAAGTGTTCCCACTTGACAACACCTCAGCAGACACTGACTGGGTGGGAGAAATCTAGCATCCCTGGGAACATAAGCTCCCAGCCATTGTCTGCCCCCTAGAAAGGAGCACAGATCACTTTAGTTTTGACCCCAGGCTTCTCTTAAAGGGATCCCCGGTATGGAAGTTAAAACCGTTCCATTCAGCTCTGTGATTCTGACCCCAGGGTCTCTTAAAGGAATCATTGGTATGGATGTTAGGGCAAATCCACTCTGCGCTTTGGTAATGACTCCAGGCCTTTCTTAAAGGGATCTCCAGTATGGAAGTCAGGGCAAATCCATCCAGCGCTTTGGTCCTGACCCCAGACCTCTCTTAAAGGGATCTCCGGTATGAAAGTTAGGGTAAATCCCTCAACACTCTGATTCTCACCCCAGGCCTCTCTTAAAGGGATCCCTGGTATGGAAGTTAGGACCGTTCCACTCAGCACTCTGGTTCTGACTCCAGGCTGACAGGATGATGTGGGATATTAGGGGGAGTAGTCCGGTGGCTCTGGCTGACGGGATGATGTGGGATATTAGGGGTAGTAGTCCGGTGGCTCTGGCTGATGGGATGATGTGGGATATTAGGGGTAGTAGTCCAGTGGCTCTGGCTGATGGGATGATGTGGGATATTAGAGGTAGTAGTCCGGTGGCTCTGATGGGATGATGTGGAATATTAGGGATAGTAGTCCGGTGGCTCTGGCTGACGGGATGATGTGGGATATTAGGGGTAGTCTGGCTGCTGTGACGGAATGATATGGGATATTAGTGGTAGTTGTCCAGTGGCTCTGGCTGACGGGATGATGTGGGATATTAGGGGTAGTAGTTCGGCGGCTGTGACGGGATGATGTGGGATATTAGTGGTAGTTGTCCGGTGGCTCTGGCTGATGGGATGATGTGGGATATTAGGGGTAGTAGTCCAGTAGCTTTGACGGGATGATGTGGGATATTAGTAGTCCGGTGGCTGTGACTGACGGGACGATGTGGGATATTATGGGTAGTAGTCCGGTAGCTCTGGCTGACGGGATGATGTGGGATATTATGGGTAGTAGTCCGGTGGCTCTGGCTGATGGGATGATGTGGGATATTAGGGGTAGTAGTCCGGTAACTCTTGCTGACGGGATGATGTGGGATATTATAGTGAATGTGGCTATGCGGAGTGGGCGGGGCTATACACTCAGCATTATATATATATAGATATAATCATTATAATTTGTTATAACTAACTGTAGTTAGTTACTATGCCCGGGCAGCGCCGGGCTCTTCAGCTAGTAAATAATAATAACAATATTTTAACTGTCTGGCATTATTACTAGTCTATTACCATACAAAGAGAATTATCTTATAGCTTGTTTATCTTTGATATATACAAATGCAAAGTGAGCTGCTTATCACAGGAGGGGGGGGTTTCAAACCAGGGATCACATGCACTGTAATCCAGGCAGTGATTATCTCCTGGTGATAAAACATTCATTGTATAAAAACAACAGCACATAGCCTAATAAGTTACACATCCCGGAAATCTGTATCTCAACCCCTTACATAGCAAAAACCTGCTGACAGATTACTGAAAATAGAAGCCCAGCATGCATTTAATTTACTTTTTTTTATTTCCTTCAATATCAGACAGGGCTATAGTTGTAATAGAGACCCCTCTCATTTAAAAAAGTGGACGTGGTGGCAGCATGCACCTATGTGCTTTAAAATGCTAGGGTGTAAGCCCTCGTTCGGCCCAACTACCAAGGTAGGATCTACAGCTCATTTCTCCCTAGTTCAGCCCAACTACCAGGGCAGGATCTATAGCTCATTTCATCCTGATCTTCCAAGTGAAAGAGATCTACACATGAGAGCAGAAAGATAAGACAATCTAGCAGGGAGTCATTTAACTCCAATAAGAAATTCTGAGTCAGTTGCCATTCAGGGTTAAACCAAATCAGAAATGCATAAATGGAGTATTTTGTCAACTAAAGATTCATAACTCCAGTTCATTCGAGAAAGCATTTATTTGAAAGTGCATCTCGACTTTTTTATCGCCGGGCAGTGTATGTCTATCACTCAGTACTGATTACTTTCCTGATATATCTTTATAGCAGTTGATGCTTAGTTTTTCAGACAGAGAGGGCCAAAATCTCTGCATAGTAATAGAGTTATCAGATTTATCCCTAGTAAACCAAGGACAGCAAGGCTAGTACACTTAAAGGGAACCTGTCAGGTCACCCCATGCCACCAGAGCCACCAGCAGTTGCGTCTGCATTTATAAATTCCCTGCCTAACAGTCCCTTTATTATATTAAGGGCCCATTACACATAGCGTTATCGGTAGCAATATCGCTGTAACGTCACTGGTTTTGTGACGCAGCAGCGATATTGCTAGCGATATCGCTATGTGTGATACTTACCTCCGACCGGCTCCCCCGCTGGCTATCGCTGATCGCGTGCGAACGTCCTGGACCATTTCTCGTCGGGCGCTTCCTGCTGGGCTTCCTGTGGCGCCGACGAGTGACGCGTGGACACGGGCGGGAGGACGTCAGGATCGCCTTGTCTGACAGGTAAGTAGCGACCCCCGACCGCTGCTATGTCGCTGGTGAGATCTGCCTGTGTGACAGCTCACTAGCGACCACTTAGCGATGCACCAGCGATCCATATCGTTGTCGGGATCACTGGTGCATCGCTTAGTGTAACGGTATCCTTACACACATAAACAGATCTTTACAAAAAGTATTTCTAAAGTCCGTTTATTATATGTAAATGAGAGCTTTCACTAGTCGACGGGCGTCAGTGTACCAGACTAGGCGGCACACTTAGATTTTATCACTCCCCTATGGGCGTGATAACATAACTTACAAGGGCTGGCGTGCGGCTTCTTTCTTCATTGATCATCTGAAGCCGGGTGTATGTGTCCAGGCTTCAGAGAGGCATACTGTGTATGATTGGAAGTCTTCTGCCAGAACAGCAGAATCCCCTCTGAAGTGATCCCATTTTGAAAATGACACCCATCTGGGAAATCATCTATGGGTGTAGTGACCATTTTCACTCCATGGATGATTTACAGAAACAAGCACGCAGTTGAAGTATTAGAACAAAATTGGCCAATATGCCATTGTAGTGCCCAATATAGTGCCCAATATATTGTGCTCAGTTTGTATCCCACCAATCCCATTCACTAAATAAACCAAATGCTTGAACGACAAATTGGTATAATGCTCCTGGGAATTTAACCCAGCTAATGATTGCAGCATTTAGAAGGCATGCAGAGAGAGCCTCCTCTGCCTTCGGATTGCCACCCACATGACGTAATCGCGGAGGCCTGATCGTTGCAATGGTGACCCGATTTTGTCATGAAGGCATCCAGGTCACCATGATCTAACAAGTTTGTGTGAAAGTAGACTGTCACTTCTAATGCACTGCAATGCTGGTGCCAAACAAAAGTGAAATAAAAGGTGATCAAAAAGATGAATGTAAATAAAAATGGTATAGCTGAAAACATCATCTTGTCCCGCAAATAACAAGCCACTATACAGCTCAATCAGTGGAAAAATATAAAAGTTATAGCTCTGAGAATAAAGCGCTGCAAAAATAATAATTTTTTCTATAACTTAGTTTATATTGTGTAAAAGCGCTAAAACAAAAAACTATATAAATGTAGTATCACTGTAGTCATACTGACCCGTAGAATTAAACTGCCTTATCAATTTTATCACACGCGGAATGTCATTAAAAAAATCCTCAAAAAACAATTCTGGTAGAATTCTGGAAGTGCTGGTATTTGTTCATTCTGCCTCCCAAAAATCGAAATAGAAAACAACCAAAAAATGTCATGTTCCCAAAAATAGTACTAATACAAATGACAACTCGTCCTGCAAAACATAAGCCTCACAAGACTATGTCGGCTAAAATATGGCAAAATTATAGCTCTCAAAATAGTTTTTGCAAAAAAAGTTTTTTTTAGTGGGCCACAGCAGCCAAACATAAAAACTCAATATAAATCTGGTATCGCTGTGATATCACCGACCTGAAAATTAAAGCAGTCTAATCACTTATACCGCACCAGAAATGGCGCAAAAAAAATAAATAGAACTAATTCTTCACCTTCTGTTGATTGCCTGTCAAAGATCACAATAAGGCTTGGCTCACATTTATCTTGCACTCTGCTCTGAGTGTTTACACCGGAGTTTCCATCTAAATCTCTGAAACACATGATTCAGACAGAACCCCCCACGCCAGATTCCCTATAACGAGGCAGATGGAGGCAATTCGAATGCCGACTGACCTGTGATCCGGTGGTGTCTGTCTTTTTTACGGTTTTGTGCACTTTTGAAAAGAAGGACACTACTGAACAGAGGCCAACTGAGTCCAGATTAACTCTGCTGCCTCATTATGTGAATGGGTCCCTCAGGGGTTTCATCAAAATCACGTCACTAGGAGATTTAACTTCGATTTAAAGTGTCTGGGTAGAGCGCTGGATAAATGTGATCCAAAATGTTAAGCAAAATATTCCCAATAAAAGCTTCAACTCAATCCATGAAAAACCAAGTTCACACACAGGTTCATCATCTGTTTTTGGAAATATAGGGGGCTTCCACGTTACTGGTAGTACAGAGGCTCGGGAAGAGCGAAACAGCTCTTCACTCTCCACTCTAGCTCAGCAAATTCTGCTCTCCCAAATCTAAATGCCCCTATCCTTTCTGAACCCCAGTGTGCCTAAACCACATTTAGCGTTCACATGTTTGGCATTTCTGTAGCGATGACAGCCCGTCTAATTTACAGGTGCATGTCTCCAGAAGCAGGAGCTGGTCACTACAACGTATTGGGCAATATAACGGTAGTTTTCAATTTTAACTCGGCAACATCCACTGATGCTTGTTTTTGGAAAACACCCATGGTGTCAAAATCGTCACTATACCTGTAGATAAATACACAAAGGAGTATAATTTCCAAAAAGAGGTCACTTGATTGGGGATTCTGCTCTTCTAGCACTTAGGGGCTCTTTGTGATGTCATGGGTGACTAGATACTCCGCCTCCAACAGGGCGAATTTCTATGACACCCGTGACCCTGGATACCACGCCTCCAGCAGGGTGAATTTAAACAATGAAACGTGCAGCCGGATACACCGCCTCCAGCAGGCGAATTTCAATAGTTACACGTGTATCTGGATACACCACCTCCAGCAGGGCGAATTTACCGAGATAAGGGAAACACCAGGGAAACCGATACAATGGAGGGCCCTGCAATAGGGAATGGGGACGTGGACACCTCCTGCACTCCCCTGAGTGCAGGAGTGTCTCTACACTCCTGACGGTCCCTAGGCAGGTTCCGCACCTGATGACGAGCAGGATACCTAAAAACCCTAGCTCACCCTGCACCTATCCCTTTCTAATGAATTGGACGGTGCAGAAACTAATCCCACCACTGCACTAAAACACACATAAGGAAAGTAACAAACAGGGAAAACCACTTAGCTTTGCTCTGTTGCTGTTGCTCCCAGCAACAGAGTCCAGCACCTGAGTGCAGCTTTCCTCCTGAATAGCTGCTACTTCCCCAAAGCTTTGTCAGAGCTGCAAGGAACTCCTCACTGTTGCTCTTTCCACACCAGGACTCTGACTGAGCTGCAAGGAACTCTTCTCTAGCTCCTTCCTCCACCAAGGATGGTTTGAAATGACCAATATCACCAACAGTGAGTGAGACCACCTGACTCTCCTTTATAGGCAAGAGCCAGAGCCATAACACCTGCTAGTGATTCCCGTGTAATAATACTAGCCACCACCGGGGGGCAAAACTAGAACTAAAGACACCATTGTGTAATGACTCTAATGGTCACCTGGGGCAAAACTAACTTTAAGCAAACAGCTTAAAGGAAAAAAAAAGATTACATGTGCTTTTATCTGTCACAATCCAGCATGGATCGTGACACTCTTTATATGGAGTCCAAAAACTATTCTTGGAAAATATGTGCTCCAGGAGGCAAAACTCGAGTCTCTCCATATGTATAAGCAGTACTGTACTGCCACATATTGGGTACTTCTACGTTCAGCTGAAATTGTGGGACAAATTTTGGTGCCATTGTTACCCATTTCCCAGTGTCAAAATGTAAAATCTGGGGCTAACACAATATTTTGGTGGTAAATATTATCACTACATGCCTAGATGAATTAATTAAGAGGTGTAATTTGTAAAATGGGGTCTTATATGTGGGGGTTCTACTGTTCTGGCACCTCAGGGGCTCTGCCAATGTGATATTGGACCCTCAAGCCAATCCAGCAAAATCTGAACTCCAATATGGTGCGTCTTCCTTTCTGAGCTTTGCACTGTGCCTCAAATGTAGTTTTCAACCACTTATGGGGTATCGGCGTACTCGGAAGAAATTGCACAGCAAATTTTGGGGTCCATATTCTCCTGCTATCCTTGTGAAAATTAAAAAATTTGGGGCTAAGCAACATTTTTGGGTATATATACACTGTGTTCCAAATTATTATGCAAATTATATTTTTCTCTGATTTTCCTAAATAGTCGGTACAAATGACAGTCTAATAAAAGTCATCACCCGTTAGAGTATACATCGAATTTTATTGAAGAAACCTCCCAATGATAACAGTATAATCTCCAAAATGACTAAAAACTCAAATTACACTGTTCCAAATTATTATGCACAGTAGAATTTCTAAACATTTGATATGTTTTAAAGAACTGAAAATGCTCATTTGTGGAATTTGCAGCATTAGGAGGTCACATTCACCGAACAAAAAAGCTATTTAACTCCAAAACATCCTAACAGGCCAAGTTACATGTTAACATAGGAACCCTTCTTTGATATCACCTTCACAATTCTTGCATCCATTGAACTTGTGAGTTTTTGGAGAGTTTCTGCTTGTATTTCTTTGCATGAAGTCACAATAGCCTCCCAGAGCTGCTGTTTTGATATGAACTGCCTTCCACCATCATAGATCTTTTGTTTGATGATACTCCAAAGGTTCTCTATAGGGTTGAGGTCAGGGAAAGATGGTGGCCAAACCATGAGTTTATCTCCTTTTATGCCTATAGCAGTCAATGACTCAGAGGTATTCTTTGCAGCATGAGATGGTGCAGTGTCATGCATGAAGAGGATTTTGCTCCTGAAGGCACATTTCTGCTTTTTATACCAATGAAGACAGCTGTCAGTCAGAAACTCTATATACTTTGCAGAGGTCATTTTCACACCTTCAGGAACTTTAAAGAGCCCTACCAGCTGTTTCACCATGATTACGGCCCAAAACATGACTCCTCCACCTCCTTGCTGACGTCGCAGCATTGTTGGGACATAGTGGCCATCCACCAACCATCCACTACTCCATCCATCTGGACCATCCAGGGTTGCTCGACACTCATCAGTAAACAAGACTGTTTGAAAATTAGTCTTCATGTATGTCTGGGCCCACTGCAACCATTTCTGCTTGTGAACACTGTCTAGGAGTGGCCGAATAGTAGGTTTATGCAGCACAGCATGCCTTTGAAGGATCCTACACCTTGAGGTTTGAGGGACTCCAGAGGCACCAGTAGCTTTAAATATCTGTTTGCTAATTTGTAATGGCTTGTTAGCAGCTGCTCTCTTAATCCGATGAACTTGCCTGGCAGAAACATTCCTCATTCTGCCTTTATCAGCACAAACATGTCTGTGCTCAGAATCAACCACAAATCTCTTAACAGTACGATGATCACGTTTAAGTTTTTGGGAAATATCTAATGTTTTCATCTCTTGACCAAGGCATTGCACTATTTGATGCTTTTCAGCAGCAGAGAGATCCTTTTTCTTTCCTAAATTCCTCGAAACCTGTGCCCTGCTTAATAATGTGGAACATCATTCTTAAGTAGTTTTCCTTTAATTGGGCTCACCTGGTAAACTAATTGTCACAGGCGTTTGAGATTGATTTCAGTGATCCAAAGAGCCCTGATACACAATAGCATCTATGAGTTTATTTGAAAAACAAGAAATTACATCTTTATGACACTTAAATCCAATTTGCATAATAATTTGGAACACAGTGTATATCCATTTGTAGAAACCATCCTCTTTTCCACTTCAGCTTTTTTTTACAGATGGTGTTATGATAGCATAAATAATTTGTTGAAATTTAATTGAATCCATTCTCACCTCTACCTGTGAAATGTTTCCCATGCCATTGGCTGCAACACAACCCCAAAGCTTGAATGATCCACCCCCAAGCTTAATGGTTGGTGAGATGTTCTTTTCCTGAAATTCTGTGCCCTTTTTATCCACAAATACCTTTTTGGTTCATGTGGCCAAAGAGTTCTATTTCCACCTCATCGGTCCACAGGACTTGTTTTGAAAATGCATTAGGATTGTTTAGAAGTTCTTTTTCCAAATGCTGTATTTTATGGTGAGGAAGCAGGAGAGGTTTTCCTGTGATGACTCTTCCATGAAGGCCATATTTGTGCAGGTGTCTGTGAACAGTAGAACAATGTACCACAACTCCAGACTGTGCTAAATCTTTCTGAAGATCTTTTGCAGTCAATCGGGGGTTCTGATTTGCCTCTCCAGCAATCCTACGAGCAGCTAACACTGAAATTTTGGTTGGTCTTTGAATTGTATCCTGTAAGGTTTCAACACTGTACAAATATATTAAGATATTAATTTAATTTCCATAAAGTCTTCCTGAATGAAGAGTAGCGTGTCTCCACTGCTGTGTCTCTCTAGCTCCATATTTTGTGGTTCTGAATAAACCGCTCACTTGTAATTTAATATGCTGTAAATGTAATTAATAATTTAATTACTCCTGCTTGTATGAAAGGTAACATTTATCTGTTCTCCTTCCCACAACTTTATGGTTGTTATCTAGAATTTGTTAAAGGGAATATCATGGGTTTACAGCGACAGAGAGGAGCCAGAAAACCGCTGCATCTGATTTCTCCTTCTCCTGCATGGATTAGAAGTACTTCACCTTCATATTAAACAGTGTAAATTTATTTTGGCAGTGCAGCAGTTAATTTGCTCAGTTGAGAGCTCCTGGAGCTAAGGCTCTCAGCTGTGCACTGTTAGCATCTCCCATCTCCTATATAATCTGGTTCCTGGCTAGCATTAATTGTAAGAGCTAGGCTACGCTGCATTTGCTGGAGATTGTTGTTGGTTATTATTGGAGAAGACGTTTCGTGGATTTATCTGTGACTGTTGCTAGGTTTTGAGTGTATGATAATTCAATTTCTTCACCAACTTTAGTTTAACCACATCCTCTACTCCCCGGTGTTTTCCTCTGTTACATGTAAGTGTATATTTGTATGTTTGGTAATTTTTGTTACCCCTGTTTGTATTACCTTGTTAGTCTGGATGGTTTATTACAGTATACTACTACTCCCCTCTTCCCTGAGTGGGTGAACGGTACAAACGGGGATATATAGAGCTCATGAATATGGAGGACTACATGGCAGCAGGTTTACTCGTCCTCTAGTGATAATCTTCTGCTGATAAAACAGTGATTTTATCAAAACTACTCTCTAAAGGCCCCTTTACATTTAGCGATGCACCAGCGATCCCGACAACGATACGACCCGGTCAGGATCGCTGGTGCATCGCTAAATGGTTGCTAGTGATCTGCCACACAGGCAGATCTCACAGCGATGAAGCGACGCAGCAGCCGTCGTTACCTTTCAGACGCGGCGATCCTGACATCCTCCCGCCCGCGTCCACACGTCGCTCATCGGCGCCACAGGAAGCCCAGCAGGAAACGCCCGACGAGAAATCAATGACAGACAGCGGGGGAGCCGGTCGGAGGTAAGTTTCACACATAGCGTTTTCGCTAGCGATATCGCTGCTGCGTCACCAAATCGGTGATGCTTTAGCGATATTGCTAGCGATATCGCTATGTGTAAAACCCCCTTAAGATTAGGTGACAAAAACATGGTGACAGATTCCCTTTAAGTTATCCTTATAATTGTAGGCACATGTAAAGGACAAAAAAGGGGCGTGTGTACTATGTGTGAGTGGCCTGTGTGGCATGTGTCCTTATGTTGTGATTGTCCCATGTGGCATGAGTCCAATATATGAGTGTCATGTGTCCTAATTATGATTGGCCCACGTGTGGTATGTGTCCTATCATGAGTGGTCCATATCTGGCATGTGTCCTATGTGTGAGTGGCCCATGTGTGGCATGTGTCCTATGAGTCAGTGGCTTGCATGTCACTGGTGGGTTATTAGCATGTGCATGTGAGCGCCCCCTGACGTAGGTTGCCGAAACGCGCATCGGGGCGGGCACCGGGTCTTTCCACTTGTCTGCGTGCACAAGCACAGATTAGGTAATGTAGGACTCATTTACCCTTTACAATATGGTCATGTGCAGTGTCCTGTTATGTACTACCACTTTTCTGAGTAGGTTATATTCCCATACATTATATTGAATGGTGGTTTTACTTTCTATGTTTTCCCTGCATGTGATATATTATTGCAGCATGTGTGTCTGCGTGCATAAGCACATACTAGGTAATATAGGATTTAATTTACTGTTTATAATATGGTCACCTGCTGTGTCCAATTATATGTTACTACTTCTTTGAGCAGTTTATGTTCCTACATATTATATTGAATTGTGGTTTCACTTTTCATGTTTTCCCTATATGGGATATATTGCTGCAGCATGTGTGGACCACGGTGCCTTGATATTTATATGACTAGTTATCAGCTATATTTTTATATCTTGTATTGTCACTTGCCCTGTGTCTAATAAAGCAGTTTTACACTTTGGCCTACATTGTCGTTTGGAAGGTTTTTTGTCTTCCTCCCCCCCTTTCATGTTAGTTTGACAATTGGTCTCATTACAGTCCACAGTATTACGAATGTTATGGGGTAATATTTGGTTATATTACATATATGATTATAAATACCCCATATGGTATGTATACTGGTGTGTGCTATTTTTTTCTTTTACTGAGTGTAAGTGGTGGATGAAGGGGTGCACATACACCTTTTGCAACAAGTCCTTCTGCGGTACACATCTACCCCTTGTATCGTAAAAGTCATATTGATGGATGAAAGCCTCTCGGGGTGATCTGCTATTAACGTCATTAAATGAAGTTACCTTATTGATTTTCTTGGAAAATAAAAGAAAGATTCTAAAACAAACAGCTTTTAGGAAATATTCAAGGGGATAAGACAGCATGAAACACAAAAGCCGCACACACATAATGATGGCGAACAAGGCAGTAATTAAGAGATCTTTTTATCTGTCAATTAAATTATCAACGAGAGAGAAGACATGACAGTAATGTGAGCGTGGCACACAAGGTTGGCATGCATAAAATGTAATGAGCTATTCGCAGTTCCACTGCACCGTCCATCGTCCATGTGCACTGACTCTTACATGTCATGGCTTCATGTTTGGTACAATCCATGTATCACAGTGCATAAGCCATTGTGACTGTAGTGCCCTATAACACAGATGTTACAAGATGAAAAACATGGCTACAGAGGCCTTACAGCAAGGACAACAGTACCTAAATGACAATAATAGCTATGGGGTGCCACAACAGCGATGGTCACTGGGTCTTCTTAACAATAGTAGCCACAGAACAACGGTGCCCCATAATCCTGTAATCACAGTGCCCCCTTAACCCTCATAGCTACAGTGCCCCCATAATCCTGTAGTCACAGTGCCCCCATAACCCTCATAGCTATAGTGCCCCTATAACCTTGTCAGGCTCGGACTGGCCCTTAGGACAACAGGGGAATCCCCCGGTGGGCCCCTGTGCAGATTTGGGCCCCCAACCCCACTATATGGGCCGGACATGGTATAATTCAATTGATTCACTCTGTACAGAAAAAGTAGCAACTCATCATTCATTTACCAAACTACGCAGTTTACTATTATATAGAGATCTAGGAAAATTTGTGAACGAAGGAAGTGTAATATTTGTATGGAGGTGAAAAGTGGGCTCCACCGTCAATGTTACTGGTGGGCCCTTAGCACCCCAGTCCGACACTGAACCTTGTAGTCATAGTGCCGCAATAACCATCATAGCTATAGTGACCCCCCATAAGAATGGGAACCACAGAGGTGCTCTAAACCCTTGCTATAGTTCCCCAATAACAAAGGAAAGGCATTCACAATGCCACCCATAACAATGGCTCCCATGGTCCACAGTGTTCCCCTTAAAATGATAGATATAGGTCCCAATTCATCAAGGTTTTTCCACAAGTTTTCTGGTGTAATAAACTTTCAAATGTTCCAATCCGGAAATTGTGCCAATACTTTGATACTTTGTTTTTACACCAGTACTGGCAAGCTCCATCAAAATAGGGGGGCATGGGCAGGACTGGACTGACCCCACTCCTCTACTTCAAGAAAAGTCTCCAATTGGAGTATATTTGTGGCGGCAGTGCATGGCACTTGTAAGATGCGCCTCGTTCATTAAGTGGCAGGCACTGATGTGCACAACATCGGTCTTCAAGTACTGGTGCCATAGTGTTTAAATAAAAGTGAAATCCACATTATGGTGATAAGAGTGTTCCCTAAAGCGCCAAAGTAATGGCAGCCATTGTGCATCCAGTTCCCCCATAATGGTGTCAACGATAGTAGCGGTGACTGCGGCATCCCCTACAGGGGAAGTGTGGTTTTACACTCTGACTATTCAAAATATAATCAACCATGATACAAATGGATAGGTCTGCTCCACCTCTGCTAGCACTGCGCCGCTCAGAATCATATAGGGGGTCCCAAACAGGGAGTCCGCCTCTAAAATGTCCATCTTCCCTAATAGGGCACATTTAAAGACAACATCTCTAAAATTGTAATAGTGTGATCTTAAGCTTCCGCTTAATGCACATATTTTGGTGAAGGACCAGATTTGCCATCAGGGACATCTATATATAACATCATGTTGAAAACAATATAATAGTGTACTGTGACATGTTCAGTCAATACAAAGAATGAGGTCAAAAAGGTCACCCGCTTCTATCCAGCCCCGAGAAGGCCCTGTCATTATCTGTGGTTTATGAGTCCTGCAATTCTCTATTAGTAGGCAAGACTGCAAGTAAAGTAAGACTATAACAGGCAAAAAAATAGATTTATGTATTTATTACTGTAAGATAGATAGATAGATAGATAGATAGATATGGGATAGATATGGGATAGATAGATATTAGATAGATAGATAGATAGATAGATAGCTAATAGATAGATAGATATGGGATAGATAGATAGATATGGGATAGATAGATAGATAGATAGATAGATAGATAGATAGATAGATAGATAGATATGAGATAGATATGAGATAGATATAGGATAGATATGGAATTGATATTGGATAGATAGATAGATAGATATGGGATAGATAGATAGAAAGATAGATAATGATAGATAGAAAGATAGATAGATATGAGATAGATAGATATGGGATAGATAGATATGGGATAGATACAGGATAGATGATATAATAGATAGATAGATAGATAGATAGATAGACTGATTTTTGGCAATATATAGATAAAGGGTAGTGGGTACATAGCTATAGTCAGACAGACTGGTTGATAAACAGAATGTATGAAATAGAAACATAGATGATATAGAAAGAAGAAATGCATTAAAAAGCAAAATAAATGGGATTAGAAAAAAGATAGTGTTATACATACATTATATATATATATATATATATATATACACTAGCTGAAGAGCCCGGCGCTGCCCGGGCATAGTAACTAACTGTGTTGTGGTTAGTTATAGCAAATTATAATTATCCTCCATCCCAGAGTCCCGTGCCCATATACCCATCATACATATCCTCCATCCCATAGTTGAGTGCCCATATACCCATCACACATCCTCCATCCTCCATCCCATAGTCCCATGCCCATATACCCATCATACATATTCGCCATCCCATAGTCGAGTGCCCATATACCCATCACACATCCTTCATCTCATAGTCCCATGCCCATATACCCATCATACATATCCTCCATCCCATAGTCCCGTGCCCATATACCCATCATACATATCCTCCATCCCATAGTCCCGTGCCCATATACCCATCATACATATCCTCCATCCCATAGTCCCATGCCCATATACCCATCACATCCTCCATCCCATAGTCCCATGCCCATATACCCATCATACATATTCGCCATCCCATAGTCGAGTGCCCATATACCCATCACACATCCTTCATCTCATAGTCCCATGCCCATATACCCATCATACATATCCTCCATCCCATAGTCCGTGCCCATATACCCATCATACATATCCTCCATCCCATAGTCCCGTGCCCATATACCCATCATACATATCCTCCATCCCATAGTCCGTGCCCATATACCCATCATACATATCCTCCATCCCATAGTCCCGTGCCCATATACCCGTCATACATATTCGCCATCCCATAGTCCCGTGCCCATATACCTGTCATACATATCCTCCATCCCATAGTCCAGTGCCCATATACCCATCATACATATCCACCATCCCATAGTCCCGTGCCCATATACCCGTCATACATATCCTCCATCCCATAGTCCAGTGCCCATATACCCATCACACATCCTCCATCCCATAGTCCCGTGCCCATATACCCATCATACATATCCTCCATCCCATAGTCCAGTGCCCATATACCCATCACACATCCTCCATCCCATAGTCCCGTGCCCATATACCCATCATACATATCCTCCATCCCATAGTCCAGTGCCCATATACCCATCACACATCCTCCGTCCCATGGTCAACCATTATGACATCATAATGAGCGGCGGGGCTTGCAACCTATGATGACATCAGCGTCGCCATGGCAAGCATTATGACATCATGAGGGGCGGGGCTTGACACACACACACTTTTTCCCCATTATGTAGATAGTGGCAAAATTGTTTGGTGAATTGGAAAGCGCGGGGTTAAAATTTCGCCTCATAACATAGCCTAGGACACTCTCGGGGTCCAGATGTGTGACTGTGCCAAATTTTGTGGCTGTAGCTGCGACGGTGCGGATGCCAATCCCGGACATAAACACACACATACATACATACATACATACACACACATACACACACACACACACACACACACACACACATACACACACACATACATACATACATACATACATACATACACACACACACACACACACACACACACACACACACACACATACACACACACACACACACATATACATACACACACACACACACACACACATACATACATACACTTGAGCTTTATATATTAGATATATATGTTTATGTAGTATAAAATCGAAAAAGGTACATGATAGATAGACATAAATAAATAAATATAAGGCAGAGACTGATAATGTCTGATATATAAGTATGCAATAAATAGAAAAGAAATACATAGATATGTGATGAAATACAGACAGACGACAGGTGATAGGTAGGTGCTGTAGATACGATAGATACTGTCCATACATTCAGGCTATGAATGCTTTTACAGACCTCCCTCTTATTTTTGCAGTGACAGGCTGTCACTCCGGCCCCTGTATAATCTAGGATGGCTCCCTGGTCATCAGTACATGACATCTGCAGCCTGTTACCCCACATTTAGGACCCTCCAGTGCTGGTGATGCTGCTGGTAGTAATGGAGGTGCATACAATGAATCATGCCCTCTCCTCACCTTCTGGGAGCTGAATGACTGTGTCCAGTGATATAAAACCAGCTTGTCCTTGGCTTTGAGGTTGGGTTTTGAGACTTCAGCATCTTCCTTCCCTTCATGGGTTTTCCCTGCATCATTTTCTATTGCAGAAATAGGCCACCAGCTGCAATTTGTGGGAGTTAGATTGCTGGCAGTAGCCATGACAGCCTGAAACAGAAGAAAGGAGGCTGCTCCTGAGCTGCTGCTCCAGCAATAGCATCATCACATGGTTCTGTGGCCACCACCAGTAGCAGGGGGCCTCCTATTCTTCCTCATCATCATCAGCACCCTGCACTGCCATCAGCACCAGGAATCTCTCTGAATGCCAGCCTCACTGATGTCTATGTGCATCAGCAGAAATCATCACTGCCCTCATTACTGGTTCCTCAGCCTCCCCCAAGGTCACTCCTTGTGTGCTGTGTAATTATCAGGGATTATTAATGACAGTAATCAGGGTGCGAGGATGTCATGTGACCCAGTATACAAGGCAACCCCAGGTCTCCAGTGAGAATTGGAATATTCACATGAATATGTATGTGGCTGGGATTGGTGGAGTTTTGTGACGTGTAATCTGGAATACCAAGATTACATGACAACGATGTGATAGATTATTAGATTGAGGGGCAGAATTGCAGGATGGGTCAGGGCAGTACCGCGGGATGGTGCATAGACACAACAATACTCTGAGGAGCAGAGGGTTTGTTACAGTTGAATCCGGTCTAGAGAATATCACATTGGCAGGCTAAGGGCTCATACTCACATGCGAGAAACTCAAACGACTCTCGCATGTCAAAACCCGGCAGTCGGATCAGAGTGTGCGGCTCCATGTATTTCTATGCAGCTGAACGCTCCGATCCCAGTGCCGGCGGCAGTGCCGGGTGTTGACGTGCGAGACTCATCTGAGTTTCTTTCATGTGAGTATGAGCCCTAAGGTTTGGGCTACATATGTAGACCAGCAAGAAGACTGCGTGATGCACTTTGTCCTGCGACCATAGTCGCACGTATGTTTTGGTCGCACTTGTCCGAGAAATGCAGAGGATTGTCTACCATGGAAAGCACCAGTTAGGCTATACATGGAAATCTCTCGCTATGGGCTCCTTCACACAACCGATTATTTCGGATTAGGATTAGTGTTGTCTGTGGTTTTCACGGATAGTACTTGTACCCATGATACTGTAGGGGGTTGTGCACATGCCCGATTTCTTCCTCGGACTGAGTACCCAGGGAAAAATCGGAGACATGGCAGATTTTAATCTCAGTGTTGTCTCTAAAACATTCAGTCCGATTTAACTGATAGAATGGACAAGGTGGAGAACCTTTTTTTTTTTCTCTCCACCTTCAAGAAAGTGAGGCCACTCTGATCAATGTGTGATCAGAATAAATCGGGCTGTTTTTCTCAAATGGAGTGAAAACGGCCGTGCGAACCTACATTATGGCTGAGAATCTTTCCAGTCACTGACAGCAAGCAAAGATCTTGAAAACAGTGAAGATCTGAAACTAAATGTATGGAATAAATTTACAGAACTGATTCTCGTACCATTCTAAGGCTTCAGTTTGTCTGTTCTGTTTAGAACAGACGGAACAGATAAATGGTATTAGCATCCTATACGGTCCTGACCCAGATAAATGCATTGGGGCCCAATGATGTATATGGGATCCGTCTGGTTTCTGGCACATACTGGACCCCAGATGGACCCCATATACATCAATGGGCCCCACTGCTTCTCTGTAGCAGGACCAGATAGGATAATAGCACTTATCTGTTCTAAACAACATGATATTATGGTATTGGCATATGGCCATATGAAAATGTGGAGCTCCACTTTATATGAGGTTGTGTGATGTCTCATAGCCAACATGTTTCCTACTGAACCTGCACTCAAAGAGATGGACAGGGGCGTAACTATAGTTAGTGCAGGGGTTTAAGTTGCACCCAGGCCCTGGAGCCTAGGGGCGCCCAAAATGTCCCATTTGAGAAGACCAAAACTCTTAAAGACCTATAATAGATTGGGGCCCTGCTGGAGATTTTGTTTTGGGGACAATGAGCTGCTACTATGTTACTTAGCTTAGGCAGCTCTGCTAAGTAGTTCATGGACTACGATGGACGCCACCAGTAGCCCCAACAACAGGTGGTTCCTTCTACTCCACCAATGAGCAGGTCGGTCTCCCTAAGTCACCGAAAAGTGCTCCCCTTCTTGCCACCTACATGGCTAATGCTCTCCTCATATATTGCCGTCAGTTGCATGCTACTTATATTGGTTCTAAACTACTGGACCACCATGTATTAAAAGGCAAAAAAAAATTCACCTCCCAGGCCAGTGCTGCTCTTCCATACTCAGCGCTGCGTCCCTTGTATCCGAACTTGATCACTGATTGGCTTCACCGTTTCTTCAGCTTGGGCTAATTGTGAGCACTGTAGCCTATCGGCAGCTACTGATTGGCTGCAGCGTTACCGTAACGCACCAGATGGATGCTGTGCTCAGCTGACTGGCATAGGGATACAATGGGAGTACAAAGGTGCGGCATTACTGCGTGAGCGGAATATCGCTTTTTATTTTTATTTAATTACCAACCTTCAATCCTTTCTGCCATCTACTAGTATGGATGGCAGTGATTTCTGGATAGTATATAAAAGTACGTTTTTTTTCCAAAATAATGGGCTACAAGGACAATGTTTCAAATGACTTACTCAATTAAATATTATGAGATGTCTCCTGCTAGTCTGATTTAAAAACTGAAAATATGTAAAATCTAACTGTAAAAAAAAAATAAAATCTGCAGAATTCATTACAATTTGTCATTTTCCATTTCCAGTAAACATGTAAACTATGAAGATTTATACTCTGGTTAGATGGTGCCATCATGTGGTGAAATATGACATAAATATACTAGTCAGTCACTCATTAAAGGGGTTGTCCAGGACACAAATAAGAATGACCTATTCTTAGTCCCTTAAAAAGGGTTTTCCTGGGAATAGGAAAATATTAATAACTAATGAAAATTCCATTATAAAAAGCTCCTGAATATTTTTAATTAGCAACTCACAATCGTGAGATAGGTAATCACTATAAAATGAAAATGTCCGTCATCTTGTTACACTGTTGTTACTCCTTTGTGTGTAGGAAAATGTGCTCACTATGGATATTAGGATGTTATACTGGAGAAACCAGGAGTGCTGAGGTAAGAAGAGGCTGCTAACACTGCTCTCCACTGTGTCTATCTGATCTAATACTGGATATATCAGTGGCGCTGAGGTAAAAAGAGGTTGCTCACACTGCTGTATACCCTTTCTATTTGATCTAAAATGGAGATACCAGAGGTGCTAAGGTAAGAAGAGGCTGCTCACACTGCTGTCCACCCTCTCTATTTGATCTAAAATGGAGAAACCAGGGGTGCTGAGGTAAAACGAGGCTGCTCACACTGCTGTTTAGCTGATCTAATACTGGAGATAACAGGAGTGCTGAGGTAAGAAAAGGCTGCTCACACTGCTGTCCACCCTGTCTTTCTGATCTAATACTGGAGATATCAGGGGTGCTGAGGTAAGAAGAGCCTGCTAACATTGCTGACCACTCTGTCAACAGTGGCATGTAAACGTTTGGGCACCCCTGGTCAAAATTACTGTTATTGTGAACAGTTAAGCAAGTTGAAGATGAAGTGATCTCTAAAAGGGCAAAACTTAAAGATGACACATTTCTTTTTTATTTTAGGCGAAAAAAGTCACTTTTTACATTTTAAAAAATGATAAAAAGGAAAGTGAGCTGCTGCAAAAGTTTGGGCACTCTTGGAGACTTATGTGCTCAGATAACTTAGACCAAGGTTTCATACCTTTATTAGCCTGTCAGGGTTACGGCTTGTTCTCCATCATCGTTAAGAAATGCCAGGTGATGCAAATTTCCCAGATTTATAAAAACCCAGCCTCCTCTAACCTTGTGCCAAAATACAGCAGTCTTGGGTTCTTCTAAGCAGCTGCCTAGCACTCTGAATATAAAACTGGTTGAGGCCCACGAAACAGGAAAAAGCTATAAGAAGATAGCAATCCATGTTTAAGTTTGTTTTTTCCTAAGGTCGAAATGTAATTAAGAAATAGCAGTTAACAGCAACAGTGGAGGTCAAGATAAGGTCTGAAAGACCAAGCAAAATTTCAGTGAAAGCTGTTCATAGGATCGCTAGACAGGCAAATCAGAACCCCTGCTTGACTGCAAAAGATTTTCAGAAAGATTTAGCAGACGCTGGAGTTGTGGTAGATTGTACTATTGTTCAGACACATGCACAAATACAGCTCTGGCAAAAATTAAGAGACCACTTCCAAATGTTCAGTTTGTCTGATTTTTCTCTTTATAGGTATATTTTTGAGTGAAATGTAAATTGTTCTTTTAGTCTACAAAGTTCTGACAACATGTCTCTGAATGTCCAAGCAATAATTTTCTTTTTTTTTTCTGAAAAGGAGAAATGGTCAAAATTAAAAGCAACAACTGTGCTTCCAGACCTCAAATAATGCTGAGAAAACAAGTTCATAATCATCTAGAAACAACAATACTAATGTTTTAACTCAGGAAGAGTTCAGAAATCAATATTTTATGGAATAACCATGATTTTTAATCACAGCTTTCATGTGTCTTGGCATGCTTTCCACCAGTCTTTCACACTGCTTCTGATGCAAAAATTTAAGCAGTTCGTCTTTGTTTGACGGCTTGTGACTATCCATCATCCTCTTGATTACATTCCAGAGGTTTTCAATGGGGTTCAGGTCTGGAGAATGGGCTGCCCGTGACAGGGTTTTGATGTGGTGGCCTCTTAATTTTTGCAAGAGCTGTATGGCCTTCATGGAAAAGTCATGAGAAGAAAACTTTTGTGTCAGTGCATTTTCCTTTTTGTAATTTTTAAAATGTAAAAAATGACAACATATATATTTTTTTGCCTAAAATAGAAAGTAAATGTGTCATCTAACATTAACCCTTTTAGAGATCATTTAATCTTCAACTTGCTTAACTGTTCACAATAACTTTGACCAGGGATGCTCAAACCTTTACATGCCACTCTATCTGACCTGATACTGGAGATACCAGAGGTGCTGACATAAGAAAAGGCCACTCATACTGCTGTCCACGCTGTCTATCTAATCTAATACTGGAGATACCAGGAGTGCTGAGGTAAGTCAAAGCTGCTCACACTGCTGTCCAATCTGCCTATCTGATCTTATACTATACTGGAGATACCAGGGGTGCTGAAGTAAGAAGAGGCTGCTCACACTGCTGTCCATCCTTTCTACTTGTTTGAATACTGGAAGTAACAGGGATACTGAGGTAAGAGGCCACTCACACTGCTGACCATTCTGTCTATTTGATCTAACACTGGAGATATCAAGGGTTCTGAGGAAAGAAGAGGCTGGTCACACTGCTGTCCACCTTATATGTCTTAAATAATTCTGAAAATATCAGGAGTGCTGAGGTAAGAGTCTGCTCACACTGCTATCCACCCTATCTGATCTAATACAGAAGATGACATGGGTACTGAGTTAAGAAGAGGCTGGTCATACTGTTGTCTACCCTGTCTATCTGATCTCATACTGGAGATACCAGGAATGCTGATGCAAAAGAGGCTGAGATCGCTCACACTGCTGTCCACCCTGTCTATCTGATAATATACTGGAGATACCAGGGGTGAATAAGAAGAGACTGCTCACACTGCTGTCCATCCTGTCATTTTGAATGACTATATGGTATAAGTATCTCCAGGACACAGCAACAAAGCTTCCAACTGCACATGCTCATTGGCACCAGTCCTATTAACATCCTATGACAGGTTTCTGTGAGTGTAGCAATCAAGCAGCCATTTTAATTCTATAGTGATTAGTTCTCTAGACAAAATAATTGTGGTTTGCTAATTAAAATCTCTCTATATAAAAATGAATGTGTGTGTTTGTATCACCAACCAATCACTAAGCATCTTTCATTTCACCAGAGCTGTTCAAAAGAAGCTGAGCTGTGAATGGCTGCTATGAGCAACAGTTTTCCTTGCAATCACTAAGCATCTCTCATTTCACCAGAGCTGGTTAAAAGTAGCTAAGCTGTGATTGGTTGCTATGACCAACAGTTTTCCCACTTGACAACACCTCAGCAGACACTGACATGGTGGGAGAAATATAGCATCCCTGGGAACATAAGCTCCCAGCCATTGTCTGCCCACCAGAAAGGAGCAGTGACTACATGACAGAAATGAATCCCCCCTCCCGTGCCATATCCCCATCACACATCCTCAATCCTATAGGCACATCTTCCCTCTTAAAGGGATCATTGGTATGGAAGTCAGAGCAAATCCATCCAGCGCTTTGGTACTGACCCCAGGCTCTCTTAAAGGGATCCTTGGTATGGAAGTTAGGTCAAATCCACTCAGCACTCTGGTTCTGACCCAAGTCCCCTCTTAAAGGGATCCTCGGTACGGAAGTGAGGGAAAATCCACTCTGCGCTTTGGTACTGACCCCAGGCCTCTCTTAAAGGGATCTCCGGTATGGAAGTTAGGGTAAATCCCTCAGTGCTCTGATTTTCACCTCAGGCTTCTATTAAAGGGATCATTGGTATGGAAGTCAGGGCAAATACACTCAGCCCTCTGGTTCTGATGCCAGGCCTCTCTTAAAGGGATCCCCAGTATGGAAGTTAGGACCGTTCCACTCAGCGCTCTGGTTCTGACTCCAGGCTGACGGGATGATGTGGGATATTAGTGGTAGGTGTCTGGTGGCTCTGGCTGATGTGGGATATTAGGAGTAGTAGTCCAATGGCTCTGGCTGACAGAATAATGTGGGATATTATGGGTAGTAGTCCGGGAGCTCTGGCTGATGGTATGATGTGGGATATTAGTGATATTAGTGGTAATAGTCCGGTGGCTCCGGCTGATGGGACAATGTGGGATATTATGGGTAGTAGTCCGGTAACTCTGGCTGACGGGATGATGTGGGATATTAGTGGTAGCAGTCCGGTGGCTCTGGCTGACGGGATGATGTGGGATATTAGTGGTAGTTGTCCGGTGGCTCTGGCTGATGGGATGATGTGGGATATTAGGGGTAGTAGTCCAGTGGCTTTGGCTGACGGGATGATGTGGAATATTAGGGGTAGTAGTCCGGTAGCTCTGGCTGACGGGATGATGTGGCATATTATAGTGAATGTGGCTATGTGGAGTGTGCGGGGCTCTACCCTCAGCTTTATATATATAGATATAATCATTATAATTTGTTATAACTAACCGTAGTTGGTTACTATGCCCGGGCAGCGCCGGGCTCTTCAGCTAGTAATTCCATATTATTTAGTATTAATTTATTGATAATGACATTTCCTTTAGTTATAGTATTACTGTAGTTCTTTCTAATCCTCCCGCCTGCCTCCCACCCCCCCCAAGCCATTTTCATTTTTCTGTCTACATACCTTTATGAGGGTTCTTTTTTTTGCTGGATGAGTTGTAATTTTTCATGACACTATTTATTTTGTATAATATATAATATTATATAAGATATGGAAAAAATGGGAAGAAATTCCAAATGAAGTGAAATAGTGAAAAAATCACATTATTCTGCTAATGATTTGGGTTTTGTTGTCACGGCTTTCATTGTGCGGTAAAAAAACTGATCGGCCGTGTTTCTCCATGTCAGTACAGTTACGGCGCTACTATTTTTTAATTTATTTTAGTGGTGAAAAAAGTGGTTTGTGTAGCCATTTTCTGAGGTCCATAACTCGATGGAGATGTGTGAGAGCTTGTTTTTTCATGTCTTGCTTTGGTTTTTAATGGTACCATTTTGGGGTGTATACGACACTTGGATTACTTTTTGTTACATTTCTTTGGGGGGAGGTGTAGTGACCAAAAAGATGCCAATTGTGGTGTTTTGGCTCTTTTTTTCTACCAGAAGAGTCAAAAAATGTTTTTATTTTCAAGTATAAGACCTAAACCATACCTTCCCACCGTCCCGGATCTAGCGGGACAGTCCCGATTTTGACCCTCAAACCCGCTGTCCCACCCGGGAGTCTATTTTTCCTGCAGTTCACTGAGATAAGTTGCATGCCCCCCATCCTCGCCCTCCCAGAGAGACCCACTGCAACCCCTCACAGCCAGCAATGATGTCGCTAGGCTGTTCTCTTCTGTGCACACAGGACCTGTGATGAGGTCACAGGAGGGGAGGAGTCAGGGGTCACATGATCGGTGGCCTCGGTGTAGGCAGGACTGTGCTGGTTGGGGAAGTTTATGTGTGGGGTCAGGAGGCACTTACATGGTGGATGTACCTGAGCTGTGTGTGTATGAGGTGTACGGAGCGGAGATGTGTAAGGAGCGGAGCTACGTGTGTACAAGGTGTACAGAGTGGAGATGTGTAGGGAGCGAAGAAGTGTGTGTAAGAGGTGTACGGAGCCACGTGTGTACGGAGCGGAGCTACGTGTATATGAGGTGTATGGAGCGGAGCCACGTGTGTGAGGTGTACGGAGCAGAGATGTGTACGGAGCAGAGCCGCGTGTGTACAATGCGTACGGAGCAGAGCCGCGTGTGTACGAGGCGTACGGAGCGGAGCCGCGTGTGTACGAGGCGTACGGAGTGGAGCCGCGTGTGTACGAGGCGTATGAAGCGGAGCCGCGTGTGTATGAGGTGTACAGAGCAGAGCCGCGTGTGTACGAGATGTACGGAGTGGAGCCGCGTGTGTATGAGATGTACGGAGTGGAGCCGTGTGTGTACGAAGTGTACGGAGTGGAGCCGCGTGTGTACGGGGTGTGCGGATCCACATGTGTACGGGGTGTATGGTGTGTACGGAGCGGAGCCGTGTGTGTATGGGTTGTGCGGAGCCGCGTGTGTACAGGGCGTACGAAACGGAGCCCTGTGTGTACCAAGTGTACGGAGCTGAGCCGTGTGTGTACGGAGTGTAGTTGTGTGTGTGCGGGGTGTACGGAGTGGAGCCATGTGTGTATGGAGCGGAATTGCGTTTGTACGACGTGTACAAAGCGGAACTGCATGTGTGTGAGGTGTATGAAGCAAAGCCGCATGTGTACAAGGTTTACGGAGTGGAATCATGTGTGTACAAGGTGTACTGAGCGTGGCCGCATGTGTACAAGGTGTACGAAGCAGAGCCGCATGTGTACGAGGTTTACGGACTGGAGCCATGTGTGTACTGAGTGGAGCCGTGTGTGTGCATGAGGCATGCAAAGCGGAACCGTGTATGAGGTGTGCGGAGCCATGTGTGTACAAGGTGTATGGTGGGGAGCATTCATACCTCCCAACCGTCCCGAATCCAGTGGGACAGTCACGATTTTGAGAGAGATTCTGCCCCACTGCCCCAGCCAGGAGCTTACTTTTCCTGCGGAGACAGGAGTACATAGCGGAGCCCGGAGGAGCACTTTAAAATTCGCACGTGACGTGCTAGAAGCTGACCGGAAATTAGGTAATTTCAGGAGGAGATTGTGACGGAACGATGTAGGCACTTCAGGGAATGCTTCAGATCCATCACTGTGTCCTCCTCCGACAGCGTGGACAGCAGGATCGCCTTGGACTCGGGGATGTCGGCCTTGTGAGCGGATCATGATATGTCCTGCATCGGGAGGCTCAGGTGGGCACTACAATGGGAGCCGGGCTGCTATAGTATCTTTATAGAATCTTTCTTTCTTTGTTTCTTCTCTCTCTTCTTTCTTTCTCTCTCTCTCTTCTTTCTTTCTCTGTTCTTTCGTTATTTCCCCTCTTCCTTTCTCTCTCTCTGTTTTTTCTTTTGCTCTGTTCTTTCTTTCTTCCCCTCTTTCTTTCTATCTCTGTTCTTCCTTTCTCTCTCTGTTCTTTCTTTCTCTCTCTGTTCTCTTTCTTTCTCCCTGTTCCTTCTTTCCTCTCTTTCTCTCTCTCTGTTCTTTCTCTCTCTGTGTTCTTTCTTTCTCTCTCTGTTCTTTTTTTCCCATCTTTCTTTCTCCCTGTTCTTTCTTTCTTTCTCTGTTTTTTCTTTATTTCCCCTGTTCTTTCCCCTCTGTTCTTTCTTTCCCTCTCTCTGTTCTTTTTATTTGTACACTCTTTCTTTCTCTCTCTGTTTTCTTTCTTTATTTCTTTCCCCTCTTTCTTTATCTCGCCCCCTCTGTTCTTTCTTTCCCCTCTTTTTTCCGCCTCTCTGTTCTTTTTCTTTCTTTCTCTCTGTTCTTTCTTTCCCCTCTTTCTTTCTCTCTCTGTTCTTTCATTCTTCCCCCTCTTTCTTTCTTTCTTTACCCTCTTTCTTTCTCTTTATCTCTGTTCCTTCTTTTGCTCTATTTTCTTTTTCTTTCCCCTCTTTATTTCTCTCTCTATAATCTTTCTATCTCTCTCTAATCTTTCTTTCTCTCTCTGTTCTTCCTTTCTTTCTTTCTGTTCTTTTTTTTCTCACTGTCCTTTTTCTTTCCCCTCTTTCTCTCTCTGCTCTTTCTTTACCCTCTTTCTTTCTCTCTCACTGTCTGTTCTTTCTTTCCCCTTTTTTTCTCTGTTCTTTTTTCTGTCCCCTCTTTCTTTCTCTCTTTGTTCTTTCTTCTTTCTCTCTCTCTATCTCTCTGTTGTTCTTTCTTTCTTTCTTTCCCCTCCTCCTTTCTTTCTCTCTCTGTTCTAGCTTTCTTTTCCCTCTTTCTTTCTTTCTCTGTTCTTTCTTTCCCCTTTCTTTCTCTCTCCTTCTGTTCGTTCTTTCCCCTTTCTTTTTTCTCTCACTCTTCTTTTTTCCTGTCCCCTCTTTCTTTCTCTCTCTGTTCTTTCTCTCTCTGTTCTTTCTCTCTCTGTTCTTTCTTTCCCCTCTTTCTTTCTCTCTCCCTCTCTGTTCTTTCTTTCTCCCTCTCTGTTCTTTCTTCCTCCCTCTCTGTTCTTTCTTCCTCCCTCTCTGTTCTTTCTTTTTTCTCTCTCTCTCTGTTCTTTTTTTGCTGTCCCCTCTTTCTTTCACTCTCCGATCTTTCTTTCACTCTCCGATCTTTCTTTCACTCTCCGATCTTTCTTTCTCTCTCTGTTTCTTTCTTTGTGACCTGTAGAAGCGCTGTTTAGCGTGAAACGGCCGTCGTCAGCACCTGCAACCGCACGCTGCTGTCCTCAGTCTCCTGGCCATGATGATTTAATCGCCTCTGAATAAAGTATGGAACTTTTTAAGGATTCGTAAGTGATATCCATTTTCTTTCTTCAATGGAATATATATATACATGTGTGTGTGTCACTGACATCTATACATCTATGTATTCTATGTGTTATATCTTTTCTATCTATTCTATTCTAACCTGTCACGCTGTGATATTACTGTATGCGGCACATGAATTGTCGGCTTTTCTTCTACCTATCTATGTAATATATATACATGTATATGTGTGTGTGTGTCACTCACATCTATATATCTATGCATTCTATGTGTATATATCTATTCTATCCTTTTCTAACCTGTCAGTGTGATTTTACTGTATGCGGTACATGAATTGCCGGTTTTTCAAAGGACACAGGTGCATAAAAATCAGATAGCACTCGCATGGTCCAAGTACTATGCGTTTTTTCTCTCGCACCCATTGGCTTACACGCACACTGAATACTCATGAGAAAATAAACGGTGATGGGAGCTACCCCATAGATTAACACTGGACCCAGTGCTATGTGATGTTTTCTCGCATAGCACTCACCCGTATTCTACGTTAGTGTGACGCCGGCCTAACCCATAGATCTGCATTGGTAAGTTTGATCAATGATTTTGTTCAAAATCAGCCATTCTGGTTTTTTTTTTTTGCAGACACTTGATCCACAAGAAAATGGACAAATAAAAAGCCCCATAGACTATAAAGTGCTTGTGTACTATCCATGAAAAATGGAAAGAACACGTACGAGGAAATCGGAAGATTGAAATTAGACTGGGTTGTAATACCAGAAAAAGGGTGGAAACAAAAACAAATTGTGTCCTGAAGACTTTAACCGTGATAAGAGTACGTACATGCTGCTGAGTCAGTTTTAATGAGCCTATTATGATGCTATTTTGTTCGAAGATGTTTCCATTTTAGTGATGAGCGAACGTGCTCGGATGAGGTGTTCTTTGAGCATGCTCGTGTGCTAACCAAGTGTATTCAGTGTGCTCGAAAAATATGTTTGTTAGGCAATCCCTGCATGTGTTGTGGCTGTCAAACAGCCGCGAGACATGCAGCCGCACGATGTCACAACGACGACTTTGCTGGAATGGCATCAGTGCGGAAGGTGACTACGGTATTTGTTATTTTTATTTTATATTTGGAAATATAGTATTTAAAGTACGGGTTTTCTGAGTAGTGGATAACTCAGGTAAAAGGGTTTTCAGGACTGAGAAATTGTGACAATGTGATGCGCACGCTCTCACGACTCCTCTGTATTTCCCCGTAACTATAAATATGAAATTTTCGTAGTTGTTGTCATGTGCCAAATAGAATCTCATCCAGCTTCTCAATGTTCCATTAAGAGAAGAGGAATGTCTGCCCGAGACCACAAATATGTAAATCGCATACATGTGGTCACATGACTGCCCAATCATGGGGCATGCAGGGAAATCACAATAGTGTGCACATTGCTCTGCCATGATTTGTCAGTCTTCAGTCACATAGAGTGTCTCCAGACTTTTGTCCTCAGCCAGGAAAAGCCCTTTAAGCTGGTCATATGAACAAACGAAAGCATTCATGTGTTTTCAACAAGGATAGGGGCATCTGGCAGCAGTTTATTTCTTTTGAAATCAAATATATTGTCCATCTGAATTCACCATCTCTCGGGAGGCCACCACATACGTCAGATGAGTGGCAGTTCAGCCGACTTTCATCCAATGGGTATGGGGGCCTTTATGTATAATTATTGGTTCAGCACTGTAATTTGTATGCCCCCTAGTGGCCTGAATGATACTCTGCACGCACAGATTTGCAGTTTATATTACAGAATACTGCGCGTTATTTCTTCAGCCGTTTACGCGGCCATAAATATCTGGTAGGAACATTTCCATGACGTGTCACCCTGAAGGGACCTTAGGACTGGGAGCCTGTATTACCCAGCTGGCACACACACTGCTGAGGCAAGCTGAACATGAGAGACTGACTTTCCATTAAGTAACAGCAGTTGTGACTGAGCAGCAGGTAATGAGGTGACTGGCGATCATCTTCCTGTTATAGAAACGTGACATGCCATTACAGTCATCTTGGCATGACACCTTGTGTAACTGGAAGTCGAGCCCTGAGTAATAACGTGTAGATTAGGTATGAAGTATAACAGGTCCAGTTGTGATTTGCTGAGAATTGACAAATGTCTTGTGCTGGGCATGAGGGGGATGGCACATGACAGAAAATTAGAGCAAACAGAAGAGAGAATCCCTGTCTTGCCAGCGTCCTCAGACCCTGAACACCGGTTGTATAGGGAGGGTATACAATCTATACAAGCGTGTTACCTCCATCGACAGGGCGGCACTGACTACTCTGAATGAACACATGGCATCCATGCCCACTTCCTTGCCAGCATTGGTGCCTAGACTTTAAGCTGAGCACCTACTGAATGGATTGAGTGGGTTCAGTCATTAGCAGTTTTTCTTCGAATCAAGACTTGAGTCGTCTCTGCCTATCTTGGGTGCAAATTCCCCCTGTAGGATGGCAGCTGGGTACTTAGATTTATTCATAAAATATTATGATAAAAGTAGGTACATAAGGCCAAACGTGAGATGAGAAGAAGTATAGACAGTTTTTTTAGGTGCTCTCCTAACAGTGATAGCTACTCTATCTGATAACAATGGCATCCACAAAGTTCCCTTATCAGTGACAGCTTTAAGCCCCTGTCACACATAGCGATCTTGCTAGCGAGATCGCTACTGAGTCACAAGTTTTGTGACGTAACAGCGATCTCACCAGTGAGATCGCTGTGTGTGACAGCTATCAGCCCACCTGCCGGGTATCGCTGATAACTATGGAAACCTCTGGACATTTTTGTGGTCGCTGGTCTCCCGCTGGCCAACACACATCACTGCGTGTGACAGGCGGGAGACCAGTGACCAGGAGCTGGTAACTAGGGTAAACGCAGGGTTTCTAAGGGGCGTGCAGCGCCTAGAAACCCGATGTGTACCTTAGTTACCAGCGCTCTGATGCAGGGAGCTGGTAACCAAGGTACACATCGGGTTTCTAAGTGACACACGCCCCTTAGAAACCCGTTGTGTACCTTAGTTACCAGCTCCCTGCATCAGCGCGCTGGTAACTAAAGTACACAGCGACGCCGCGCGCTCGGCGTCTCTGCTGCTGATCGCTGGTGAAGCTGTTTGACAGCTCACCAGCGATCATGTAGCGACACACCAGCGATCCTGACACATTGATATCATTGTCGGGATCGCTGGTGAGTCGCTATGTGTGACAGGGCCCTTAGATTCCTCATCAGGATAGTGCCACACTTCGACTTTGGCCATATCAGCTGACATCTACATAATGGTGCTTTCCAACCGAGTCTGATCTTTTACAACTTGCTTTTATGTAGTAGCGTAGGTGTCTCAATGCGATCTAGTTCACATCTATAGCTACACGAGGGAGCAGCGACACTGAACGACAGCTGACGTGGCCAAAGTCAAAGCTATCTTCGGTTAAGTTGCCGTGTAGCACTAGCCTGAGAGCTTGTTCACACAACTGTATTTTCGATCAGAGTGCTTTCAGTAAAAAAAAAAAAAAAAAAAAAAAAAGACAGCGCTTGCAGATGAGCGTTTTTTTTCCACTGACCGAATCTGCATGTGAAAAAAATTGCAGCATGTGCTAGTTTCTTCTGTAAATCAAATGAGACTTGGCCATTCAAGTCTATGATAGAGCAAATAAAAAAAAAAATCAGATGCCATACGGAGCCACAGTATAGTCTATGATTTTTACGGACATATTGCCATTCTGTAAAATAGGAAAATGTACAGTAAATGGTCTTGTAAATGATTAATCGCTGCTGCTCTAAAAAAAAAAAATGGATTCTACACGGATGACAAGTGAGAAAAAAAAATTGTCCACGTCTTCTGGATGACACTTTGAACAATTTTTTGATCCTACCCAAACAGTGCGAGCCTCAGTATCCTCATCACAGTGATTCCTTCTAATGCATTATTAAACTGACAGTCTCCGAGCCCCCATAACCATGACAGAGTGCCCTCATGATGCCTTCGTTCACACATTCAGTATTTGCTCTGTATTCAGTAAACCAGGAGAGGAACAATCAGAGGAAAAGTATAATAGAAACCCGTCACCACTTCGTGACCTAACATTCCTGACAGCATTAGTTCCCTCATTACAGCGAGAGCCACAGAGCCCCATAAGGATGACACCCACAATACCCCAAAATAATGACTGCTTCAGAGCTTTCATCACAGCAACAGCCTCAGTGCCCCATTAAAGTGACTATTTCGAATACTTTATTACGCTTATGTGGAGCCCCTGAGGGTTCAGTCGCCACAGAGGTACTGCACCTCCTCCTGAGGTGTGGTGCCCCACCATTTAGGTAAGGTGGAGACCCCCAAAGTTGTCATTGTTTACACTGATTCACATATCAAAAAGGTCTTTGAGTATAACAGGTATCCCTTTATGGTGCTAAGGCTGGAGTCACACATAGCGACTCACCAGCGATCCTGACAATGATATCAACGTGTCAGGATCGCTGGTGAGTCACTATGTGATCGCTGGTGAGCTGTCTAACAGACAGCTTCACCAGCAATCAGCACAGCGACGCCCAGCGCCCGGTGTCGCTGTGCACGCTAGTAACCAGCGCGCTGATGCAGGAAGCTGGTAACTAACGTACACATCGGGTATTCAAGGGACGTGCGTCCCTAGATACCCGATGTGTACGTTAGTTACCAGCTCCCTGCATCAGCGCGCTGGTAACTAACATACACATCGGGTATCTAAGGAACGCATGACCCTTGGATACCCGATGTGTACATTAGTTACCAGCAGATCGCTGGTCTCCCGCCTGTCACACGCAGCGATGCGTGGTGGCCAGCGGGAGACCAGCGACCAAAAAAAAGTCCTGGCCTTTCCTGCAGCGATCAGCGATACCGGCAGGGGGGCCGGTCGCTGATCGCTGTCACACACAGCAATCTCGCTGGTGAGATCGCTGTTGTGTCACAAAAATTGTGACTCAGCAGCGATCTCGCTAGCGAGATCGCTATGTGTGATGGGGCCTTAAATAGGAGTGAGAACAATATGTTTCTACCTTGCAGACACCATGTGTAGAACAAGTTGTTGATGGGAAGTACCACCACCAAATTTGCAAATTGTATAAGCTGGAAAGTCCCATAAGAACTTCAAAAATTATATAAGGAAGATCAGACTGTATCCAGGTTGGAAGAATAAATAACTGTAGCCACCAGGGCTATAAAAGACCCAAAGAGGGAGATGCTAAAGGGGCATTCTAAAATGACCATATTAAGGAGAGATACCTGGGTGTGTGACTAGGGCAACTGAAGGAACTAGCTTAAAGGGGTCCTCCAGAAATGTGATAAAAATGGAAGCCATCACATATTTTAAGTTACAACCTGTCTTATCAGGACAGGTTGAAGCCTGAAAAAAATACAGCTCGAGACGTGTCCATAGTCAGACTGAGGAGCAAGGTCATGAATAAACATATCTGATTTGCTCACCTAGCTGTGGAGTAGGGCTACAGCAGGAAAAAAAGAAAAACTTTGTCTGATTGAGCAGAATGGGGTTTGTTTTTTTCTGTTTTGCTTTTTTTTTTTATATTTTGTGCATTATACAATTTCTTTTTATACACTTTTGCTAGCGTATTTGCTGACCATCCTTTAATATCTATGGGGAAATACTGTTATTGGTTGGTATTTTTATGTTTTTCATATCAATATCCTATGTCGTTATTGTCACAGTGGGACTGTGGGATAGCAAGTGTGTTCCTATACTGACCCTCAGGCTAAGGGTTCCCTATCTATCCCTGTCCCCAGGATTACCCCTGAAAGTGGATATGCCTGGTCCTTACTATGCACCAAAACAGCACTAGTCAGTAAAGCGTGTGGGGGAAATACAAACAAGACAGACAAAACAGAAGCACAAATACACCGCACGCTCTCACAGAAATACACTAAACAATTAAAGAGGAAAGCCAGTGAGGCAAATAAGCAACATGAAGATATCTAGGGAAAAAAGAAAGGGCTAAGCAAACACAGCTCACAACTTTAGAAATAACCACTAGTAACCAGGATATGTCCACCTTTCCAAACCAGGATAGAGAAACTATTGCTGGTGTGGCGGCCCAGGAGTACGGTCCACAGTGGCCTTACCTCCCTCCTAGGGAGAGTGATGTCATGCCTGAAAGCAAGGAAAGGAACTCTTTATCAGGTAACATAGTAAAATAGTAACATAGTTATTAAGGTTGAAGGGAGACTTTAAGTCCATCTAGTTCAACCCATATCCTATCCTAACTTGCCCTAACATGTTGATCCAGAGGAAGGCAAAAAAAAGTGCATGACCTTACTTTTATCCCCATTAAAGCTCATTTGCCATTTATCAGCCCAAGCTTCTAGTTTACATAAATCCTCCTGTAATATAAAATTGTCCTCCTCTGTATTGATTACCCTGCAGAGTTTAGTGTCATCTGCAAATATTGAAATTCTACTCTCTATGGTAGTTCCAGCATACAACACAGTTCCTACTCCAGGCCAACAGAGGGAGCTCTAAACCCATCTTCAGGGGAGCTGCTCTTTCTGGTCAGGGGGAGGTAGTTAATTAGAGTGTGGACAGGGAAGCAAGAGGACGTGTGGAGAAGAGCTGGAGATTTGAGCTATAGCAGAGCTCATCTCCAAGCTTAAGCGCCAGAAACCGGACCCCGGAGTCCGATGCTGTGTGGATGCTAAACGTCCCACAACAGAATCCAGAGGAAAAGAGGCTGCAAATCCTCTGTTCCCAACTACGACTCGACGACACAGCAGCACGTGTAAGCCGGAGATGCCATAGTGAAGCGGTCACTGAAGAAGGCTACAGCTGCCTGTCATGCAAGTGGAGTTCTACCTAAGTAACAGACAGAAAGAGGAACTTGAGTGGAGTTCACAACTTCAAGTACCTCAGAGAATAGCGCTAGAGAGGAGACCTCACAACCCACCTGTATAGAGAGATTCCCAAATTGCTTTCAGGCTAACCGACTCCACTACTAACTGTTACTTGAGCCCTGGACTGTACCTACAAAGCACCATAAAAGGTAAAAGAGACTTCACTCTGTTGTGTCCTTTGAATTTTCTCAGCAACACCTTCTCAGCACTGCTACATCTCTTGCTAAATACTACATCACCATCTTCGTCAACATCTTTCATCTGCCCTTGAACAACAGTTCTGCCTGTGGAGAGCTCTACCAACTCTGCTGCATCACCATCTGTCCCAGCAGATCTGCACTGCAGCGCTGGTCACTTCTGATCAGATACCACAGATGGCGTCACAAACACTAATTACAAAAACTCTTTATTTTCATATCCCTTGTAAATATACCCCTTTTTTTGGACGCCCAGGGCCACAGATCGGGCCACCGCTGCTGTGACACTGCCCCTTTAAGAAGCGGCCCGATACCGAGTACCCCACGGTCCTGGCGGGCGCCCAACTGGCATCACTTGTAAAGCAGAGCCAGATTAAATAGGGAAATAGAAGACATGACTGGTTCTCCCACAGCATGTGACTAAAAGAATGGGGTCTCACTGCGACCTGCTGGGTATTGCAACCATGACAAGCAAATCACAAAACAATGCAACTGGTTCTGACTTTTTGCAACTTGCATGATGCAGTACATTGCAGGTCCAGGGCGCAACTGAAAACACATTCACATGCTTTACGTTGCAATGTAGCAGCAGAGAGATCTTTAACCCCTTCCTGACATCAGACGTACTATCCCGTCCATGGGACCCGGGCCCCTATGCCCATGGACGGGATAGTACGTCTACCGCGATCAGCGACGCCCACGTGGTGAGCGCCGCTGATCGCGGCCGGGTGTCAGCTGATTATCACAGCTGACACCCGGCACAATGTGTCAGGGGCGGTCACGGACCGCCCCTGACACGTTAACCCCTTGCACACCGCGATCAAACATGATCGCGGTGTACTGGGAGTTAAAGGGAAGCATCGGCAGGGAGGGGGCTCCCTCCGTGCTTCCCTGAGCCCCCCACGGCAGCGCAATGTGCAATGCTGCTGCGGGGGGCTCCTTTCCTCCAAGATGGCGACGGGGGCCTGGAGGAAGCTGGCTTCCTCAGTGCCTGCAAAGCGCAGGCAAGAGGAAGTCTTCTTCAATGCCTGTGACAGATTGCTGATCTGTCACAGTGATCTGTGATGTGACAGATCAGCGATCTGTCACAGGACAGAGATGTCCCACCTGGGACTATGTAATAAACTAAAAAAAAAATAAAAAAAAAGTGTAAAAATAATTTTTAAAAAATCGCCAAATAAATTAGTAAAAAAAAAAAAAAATATTCCCCAATAAATTCATTTTTTGAAAATAAAAAAACCCCAAAACAATAAAAGTACATATATTAGGTATCGCCGCGTCCATAACGACCCGCCCTATAAAACTGTCCCATTAGTTAACCCCTTTAGCGAACCCCTTAAAAAATAAAAATAAAAAACAAAGCAAAAAATAATGATTTATTATCATACTGCCAAACAAAAAGTGTAATAACGCGCGATCAAAAAGACGCATATAAATATCCATGGTACCGCTGAAAACGTCAACTTGTCCCGCAAAAAACGAGCCACCACACAGCATCATCAGCGAAAAAATAAAAAAGTTATAGCTCGCAGAATAAAGCGATGCAAAAATAATTCTTTTTTATATAAAATAGTTTTCATTGCATAAAACCGACAAAACATAAAAAAACGACCTAAATGAGGTATCCCTGTAACCGTACTGACCTGAAGAATAAAACCGCTTTATCAATTTTACCGCACGCGGAACGGTGTAAACGCACTCCCCCAAAAGAAATTCATGAAACGCTGGTTTTTGTTCATTCTGCGTCCCAAAAATCGTAATAAAAAGCGATCAAAAAATGTCACGTGCCCGAAAATGGTACCAATAAAAACGTCAACTCGTCCCGCAAAAAATAAGACCTCACATGACCCAGTGGGTCAAAATACGGAAAAATTATAGCTCTCAATATGTGGTGATGCAAAAACTATTTTTACAATAAAAAGTGTCTTTTAGCGTGCGACAGCTGCCAAAAATAAAAACCGCCATAAATAGTAAATCAAACCCCCCTTTATCACCCCTTAGTCAGCGAAAAATAATAAAATTAAAAAAATGTATTTATTTCCATTTTTCCACTAGGGTTAGGGCTAGGGTTAGGGCTAGGGTTAGGGCTGAGATTAGGGTTAGGGGTGTGTTGGGGTTCGGGTTGGAGTTAGAATTGGGGGTTTCCACTGTTTGGGCACATCAGGGGCTCTCCAAATGCAACATTGCGTCTGATCTCAATTCCAGCCAATTCTGAGTTGAAAAAGTCATATGGTGCTCCTTCCCTTCCAAGCTCTGCCATGCGCCCAAACAGTGTTTTACCCCCACATGTAGGCTATCAGCCTACTCAGGACAAATTGCAAAACAATTTTTGGGGTCCAATTTCTCCTGTTACCCTGTTTATCCTGTTAAAATAAAAAATTGGGGGCAAAAATATCATTTTTGTGGAAAAAAATGATTTTTTTATTTTCACATCCGAGCGTTATAAACTTCTGTGAAGCACTTGGGGGTTCAAAGTGCTCACCACACATCTAGATAAGTTCCGTGGGGGGGTCTAGTGTCCAAAATGGGGTCACTTGTTGGGAGTTTCAATAGTTTAGGTACATCAGGGGCTCTCCAAACGCAAATGACACCCGCAGACCATTCCATCAAAGTCTGCATTCCAAAATGGCACTGCTTCCCTTCCGAGCCCCGACGTGTGTCCATACAGTAGTTTTCTCCCACATATGGGGTGTCAGCGTACTCAGGACAAATTGGACAACAACTTTTGGGGTTCAATTTCTCCTGTTACCCTTGGGAAAATAAAAAAATTGGGGACTAATTGATCATGTTTGTGGAAAAAATACAATTTTTTTATTTTCATGCCCGGGCATTATAAACTTCTGTGAAGCCCTTGGGGGTTCAAAGTGCTCACCTCACATCTAGATAAGTTCCTTAGGGGGTCTAGTTTTCAAAATGGGTTCATTTGTGGGGGGGTTTCCACTGTTTAGGTATATCAGGGGTTTTCCAATCGCGACATGGTGTCCGATCTCAATTCCAGCCAAAAAACGTCAAATGGCGCTGCTTCCCTTCCGAGCTCTGCCATGCGCCCAAATAGTGATTTACCCCCACATGTGGGGTATCAGCATACTCAGGACAAATTGCACAATAACTTTTAGGGTCCTGTTACCCTTGGGAAAATAAAAATTGGGGTGAAAAGATCATTTTTGTGGAAAAAATATGATTTTTTAATTGTACCGCTGTACGTTATAAACTTCTGTAAAGCCCTTGTGGGTTCAAAGTTCTCACCACATATCTAGATAAGTTCCTTGGGGGGTCTAGTTTCCAAAATGGGGTCACTTGTAGGGGGTCTCCACTGTTTAGGTACATCAGGGACTCTCCAAACGTGACATGGCGTCCGATCTGAATTCCAGCCAATTTTGCATTGAAAAAGTCAAACGGCGCTCCTTCCATTCTCAGCTCTGCCATGTGCCGAAACAGTCGTTCCCCCCACAAATCAGGTATCAGCGTACTCAGGACAAATTGCACAATAACTTTTGCAGTCCAATTTCTCCTGTTTCCCTTGGTAAAATAAAAAAAATTGAACCTGAAGTATTTTTTTTGTGAAAAAAAGTTAGATGTTCATTTTTTTTTAAATATTCAAAAAAATTCCTGTGACGCACCTAAAGGGTTAATAAACTTCTTGAATGTGGTTTTGAGCACCTTAAGGGGTGCAGTTTTTAGAATGGTGTCACTTTTGGGTATTTTCTATCATATAGACCCCTCAAAGTGGCTTCAAATGTGATGTGGTCCTAAAAATAAAATGGTGTTGTAAAAATGAGAAATCGCTGGTCAACTTTTAACCCTTATAACTTCCTAACAAAAAAAAATTTTGGTTCCAAAATTGTGCTGATGTAAAGTAAACATGTGGGAAATGTTAGTTTATCAAGTTTTTTGTGTGCCGTATCTCTGTGATTTAAGGGCATAAAAATTCAAAGTTGGAAAATTGCGAAATTTTCAAACTTTTTGCCAAATTTCCATTTTTTTCACAAATAAACGCAAGTTATTTGAATGAAATTTTACCACTAACATGAAGTACAATATGTCACGAGAAAACAATGTCAGAATCACCGGGATCCATAGAAGCGTTCCAGAGTTATGACCTCATAAATGTACAGTGGTCAGAATTGTAAAAATTGGCCTGGTCATGAACGTGCAAACCACCCTTGGGGGTGAAGGGGTTAAAGATGTTGTTGCATCTTCATTCTTCAAGATGGCACAGCTCTCCTGCAATGCTGCTTGCTGAGGGAGGTGGGTGCAGTGCGGTCTTGATGATTCATAGTTCAGAGTCCACAGGCATGGTTGATCCACTAGCCTGAGCTGTGTGCTGTCCCATACTACTAGCAGAGACAGCTTTGAATGTACGACCTGTGTCATGACCAAAACCATCTGTGCACCTTGCTTTAGACTTGCTGTTGTGTGACTATTTTACAAAAACAAATATCCAAATCATGGACAAGTTGATGAAAGTGACAGTCACATGCGACTTTGAAGTCTGTAGCAAATGAGTCCCGTGAAACTTGTAACCAGTGACAGAAAATGTAAAACATTTCGAAACATTTGCAACTCTGTGTCACTGTCACAGTAGGTTGCAGGTTGTAAAATGAAAACCAAAAGATGCACTGACACATTACGAGACCGCAATGACACACAAAACACGTCACCATGTAACCCTGGCATTAGTCTTCCATCAGCAGTCACTGGTGGAGACAGGCAAATGAGGACTCCTGTGCAAGAACAATATATGGGCTCTTTGAGGTCCAATGACTCATCATAATGCAAAAATCCACTTGCTTTCCGGGAGGTGGTCTTGAACCCCCTTAAAGGGGTTGTCCGGGCTTTTCACATAATCTCAGTACATATCTGGGCTGCAGAATTATGACAATAAATAATTTACTTTCTGTCACTAGATTGCACGGTTTTCTAGATATTCTGAACAGAACGTCCAAGGGGGGGGGGGGGGTTGTTATGGCATTGAAATGAGAAATAGTCGTAACCTCCTACTCTACTCCAAACCTGCCCTCTATAGCAACAACTCCACCCTCCATAGCTACAGGCCCTCCTCGTCCACATGAAGCAGCCCTCATCACACAGTAATGAATTCTTCCCCTCCAGCAGTATCACTGCAGAGAGCAGAGAGCTACTCCTCCCCCAGACACACACTGAACAGTGATCTATGGAAAGTGAAACTAGTGAGGAGGGAAAATCATCCTGTATTCTGGGCCACTCCATGATTACAATACATAACTCATTATCAGTAATTCCTTCCCTCACTGTCCCAGGCTGCTGGCAGCAGTGAGAACAGAGTGTGTGATGGCCAGTGATGGGGGTCTGCAGCTTCTAATCTGCACAGGGGATGGCAGTCACTAATGTAATCTGTTACACACACCCCCTTGGACGTTCTGTTCAGAATATCTAGAAAACCGTTCAAACTAGTGACAGAAAGTAAATTACTTATTGTCATAATTCTGCAGCCCAGTTTCCTCCTCATTGTCTTTTTCAAGCATCTATTAAAAGGAGCTTGTCAGACGATTCATGTTATTGTGGCGCCCCTGAGGCTCAGTCGCCACAGAGGTACTGCACCTTCTCCTAAGGTGTGGTGCCCCACCATCCAGGTAAGTTGGAGGCTCCGTACCACGCTCCAACACTCGCACCCCACACAATAGAGTAGTTCAGCAAAACCACATTGCGGCTCCTTGCTTAGAGAGAAGCAGAGCACCTTTGGTGGTTCCCTGCTTGGAACACTAAACGTGCTGGGAGGTGGGTGGAGTTGAGAATACACATAAAAGAGCGGGAAGGTTTTAGGATTAGGAGTCAGTCAGACGGGGAGTCGGAGAGAGGAAGCCACTCGGAGAGGAGTGGGGATCCCTGGAAGAGGGATGGAAAGAATGCTGCTGCTGCCTCAGTGATCTGAGCTAGCTGGCACGGGAAAGGAAAGAAGGAGAAAGACATTGAACCGAAGCCTGAGCTTCCATAGGAGGGAAAGACAAGTACGGAACGTAGGAGTGAAAGGGAACACAGAGGACGTGGGTTAGAGGAAGAACCCTGCCTAGAAGTTCTAAGCACAAGGCCGGGGCCCGGTCCCCGAGGTTGTATGGACACTAATGGTTCTGCAGCAGACACCGGTGGAGTAGTGGGCTGTAAATGCACTACTCCCATCTAAGGCTTGAGGGCACTACAGCAATTTGGATAGGGAGCCGGGACTCAGGAGTAGAGAGTCCCCGAAGCAGGCTACAGCTGTCTGCCGTACAAGTAGAGTTCTTGGGAACATCTGTCAGGAGGAACTCCAGTGTAACTCAGTACTAGGAGATCTTCACACTTAAAGGCGCTATAGAGGAGACGTTCAGAAAAGGCACATAAGTTGGCGGAGTGTTGGAAGGGAGCATTCCATCTTGCCTGGAGGTTGACTGAGTCCCTGACCCGGAGGACACGGCACAGAAGCGGGCACTACAGACTGTGAGTAAAGCTTTGGAACTACATGCCCTGGTGTCCTCCAATCATTCCTGCGTCCGTTCGCCTGGCACTGCTACATCCCATGCGCCAAACACTACACCATCTAAGTGACTCTTCACCTATCCTGCCCTGAGACAACAGCCCTGCCTGTGGAAGGCTATAACATCATTGCTGCACCACACCATCTGTCCCGGAGGATCTGTCTGCAGCGTCAGCTTAACACCTCCCTTGCCGAACACCACAGGTGGCGTCACGAACTATTCCATTAACTACATTCCACCATTTCTGTTCCCCACCATTGCTTGGGCGCCCGGGGCCACAGACCGGGTCACCGCTGCTGTGACACATCCCGCTGACACCGGCCCGGTACCGAGTACCCCACGGCCCTGGGAGGGCGACCCATTATCCTACTTACCACAGGCAGCTTGAATCAGACGTAGGTTGTGCAATTGCAGCCTGGTATGTTTTCTCTGTAACGCTTCACATAGTTGGAGAACCCTTTCAAGGAACATAGAAAGAGAAGTGACTCGTCCAGTTAAGCCCCAGGAGAGACCTGCAAGTCATCTGGAGGAGAAGCCGGCAGAGGACTGCGCCGGACTAGTCAGACATCTTCCCATGGTCCCTGGATGGATTTTCAAATGCTGTTTTCTCAGAAACGGTGCAACACTTCAGAAAGAGACGATTCCAGTAACATGTTCCCATTAAAGATGCCACATCTTAAGAGTGGATAAGGCCTCGTTGCATGCTACTGATTACTGACAGTTCATGACAGAGGTATGGTTGAGTTGACGTCCTGAGCTGTGCGTTGGCCCATGCTACTAGCAAAGGCAGCTTTGCCTCTGCAGCATCGGATGAGTATCGGGGCACTGAAGCTGAACGGTTTCAGCAATTTAGCCCCCTTAGGGCTCGTACACACAACTGTATTTTCAGTCCAACTGTTATCCGGTAAAAAAGAAACAAAACTAATCTCATGCAGACCACTGTGATTCAATGGGGCAGTGCAGAGGAACAATATGTTTTACTGACTGAATCTGCATAAGAACAAAAATCACAGCCAGCTTGATTTTCCTCTGAAAATCAGATGAGACTCACTTATTCAAGTCTATGTGTGAGCAAAATAAAAAAAATGTTGCCATACGGAGACACAGTATGGGTATGTTTCCACGGTCCGGACTGCAGGTGCTTTAGAGCAGTGGTCCCCAACCTTTTTTGCACCAGGGACCGGTTTCAAGCAAGACCATTCTTCCAAGGCCCGGCAGGGCGGGGATGGAGGTGTGGCAGGGGCGGGGCTTTGGTCATAAGGGGGCGGGGCTATGGACACGGTTGTAGTGTAGCAGTGCATACTTATAATTAAATAACATTTATAATGTGACTCCACTCACCATAGGTTTTGAATGAGTGCTCCATCACCCCCTTCTCCCCATCATTGCCTTCACCCCATCACTCCCCTCTCCCCATCATTGCCTTCACCCATCACTCCTCTCTCCCCATCATTGCCTTCACCCCATCATTGCCTTCACCCCATCACTCCCTTCTCCCCATCATTGCCTTCACCCCATCACTCCCTTCTCCCCATCATTGCCTTCACCCCATCACTCCCTTCTCCCCATCATTGCCTTCACCCCATCACTCCCCTCTCCCCATCATTGCCTTCACCCCATCACTCCCTTCTCTCTATCATTGCCTTCACCCCATCACTGCCATCTTTCCATCATTGCCTTCACCCCATCACTCCCTTCTCCCCATCATTGCCTTCACCCCATCATTGCCTTCACCCCATCACTCCCCTCTCCCCATCATTGCCTTCACCCCATCACTCCCTTCTCTCCATCATTGCCTTCACCCCATCACTGCCATCTTTCCATCATTGCCTTCACCCCATCACTGCCATCTTTCCATCATTGCCTTCACCCCATCACTCCCTTCTCCCCATCATTGCCTTCACCCCATCATTGCCTTCACCCCATCACTCCCTTCTCTCCATCATTGCCTTCACCCCATCACTGCCATCTTTCCATCATTGCCTTCACCCCATCACTGCCATCTTTCCATCATTGCCTTCACCCCATCACTCCCTTCTCCCCATCATTGCCTTCACCCCATCACTCCCTTCTCCCCATCACTCCCTTCTCCCCATCATTGCCTTCTCCCCATCATTGCCTTCATCCCATCACTCCCTTCTCTCCATCATTGCCTTCTCCCCATCATTTCCTTCACCCCATCACTCCCTTCTCTCCATCATTGCCTTCACCCCATCACTGCCATCTTTCCATCATTGCCTTCACCCCATCACTCCCTTCTCCCCATCATTGCCTTCACCCCATCACTGCCATCTTTCCATCATTGCCTTCACCCCATCACTGCCATCTTTCCATCATTGCCTTCACCCCATCACTCCCTTCTCCCCATCACTCCCTTCTCCCCATCATTGCCTTCACCCCATCACTGCTGTCTCTCCATCACTCCCCTCATGGCCTTCTCCTCATGTCCCCATCTCCTCCAGGGCCAGGCTACACAAACACAGACCAACACACACACACACACAGACATACATGTACACACACAGACATACACACACACCACCTCTCTCCTCTCACCTGTCGCAGCATCGCCCGCACTTCCTCGCTCTGACACAGCTGCGGCCGCACTCTCCTCTCTGTGTCAGTCAGAGACAGGAAGCGCGGGCGGCGGGCAGGAAGCTGGACGGGTCCTTGCAGCTCCGCTCCTGCTATTCCCTCTTGCAGGCAGCGGAGCTGCTTGGATCGCTCCCTGGCTGCCGCTAAGAACTGCTGCGCGCCGCCCCAGCCCCCGCTACGCCACTGACCGCCCCTGGCTCCCCTTGTGTCCGCGGACCGGCAAGGGCACTGCAGCGGCCCGGTGCTGGGCCGCGGACCGGCGGTTGGGGACCCCTGCTTTAGAGGAGCGGAAACCCAACTCCGCCCAAAGCGCGGCCCCCTTTCTACGCACGATGATTGCACAAGTGTTCATTGAACACACGCGGAATCAGCTCCATAGACTGTATTATTTATCTTGCGTAGACTGAGCGTCTCCACAAGATAAATAGACATGCTGCGTTCTATAAAGGTGCGCCTCATGTGCATATATGCGGGTGTGTGACCTGCGTTTTAGTACACATAGTGGAGACGGGATTTCTTAAAATCCCCTCCACTCTGCTGTAACATCTGGACGCTGCGGCTGTACGCAGCATTCAATCTGTAGCTAATCCTGATGTAATCCTCCGGCCCGTGGAAACATACCCTATAACATCCGATTTTATGGATACATTGCAATCCTGTAACACAGCAGACTGTAAATGGTCCTGTAAATGAGTAATAGCTGCTGTAAAAAAAATGTATTATATACGGACTGCACACGGATGACAGGTAAGTAAAAAATGTCCTACTTTCAGAACGATTCTTTATACTGTCTTGTGACCCGAGCCTAAAGCCCAGCATTTACAAGCTGTACAGCAACTTGTAAGCGTGCGCTCCATGCCTAGACTGGCCACTACTGACAGACTGGAGAGGAGGCTAGAGACATGGGCAGCAACCAGAAAATCCCTCCATTCTTGAGAACATAGAGGACTGTTACTAAGATGTAAGTCCGCTTTTCTTCCTCGAGCACTTTTACCCACTCAAGATGAGACGACCCCTTTGTCGAGATTAATGAACCTGTCATAAAAAATGTGTTGCCTATAGCAACCGAAGTACAACTTTTAGTTTGTAGTTTCCTCATTAATACTGTAGTGTGATTGGTTGTTTTTTCAGATAGGTTTCCCTAAATCCGTCCCACTGTACTATAGCATGGGCCTGACTCGCGCGTTACACTACTATAATGCCAGTCCTCGGGTGACTTTAAAACACAGCGAATAACAGACAACAGTCTGAGCTACATCCACCTTACAAATAGCCACCAAAAATGTCTGGATGCAACAAATTTGCAGAATAAAACCGATTACTATGGTGTCAAACGTTAAAAATGGCCACTTTCCAACGTAAACAGCAATATGGCGCCCACTCCATGCGTTCCACGCCTGACACGCAAGCTAGTCACATGACCTGATACGCACATCGCTCGGCACTCTAGCCTGTGTTTTGTCACGTCTCTATGGCCGCAGGCCGATGACGTCATTGGCAGCAGGGTTGCAGAGTCACCGCCGGGTGTTCTGCGCAAACAAGGAGTCTCCGACGAGGACGGTGCTCAGTGTTTGCCTCACGGTCACCGGAGAGAACGTGGACGGAGAGAGGGAGCTGGCCCTCATGGTAAGTGAGGAGACTGGTAAAAGCGCGGGAAGACTGGGCAGTGGTAACTGCCTGGGGTCGGGGGTTAGTGTGGGTGCGCCTGAGGGGAGTTCAGGGGTCTTTCCCTCTTGTTCCCGAGTCTGGTGACTGCTTCCCGTGGGGACAAGAGGTTGCTGCTGGCCCTTTAATAGAAATCCATTGTGATTCTACCCTTAACCCTTCGCAGCCAGTTTGTTTTTTTCCGCTTTCGTTTTTTCCTCCCCTTTCTAAAACCATAACTTTTTTTTTTTTTTTTTACATTGCCGTCCATATAACCGTATGAGGGCTTGTTTATGTGGGACGAGTTGTAGACGCCATGTACTGGGAAATGGGAGAGGGGAGGAATCCAAATGGGGTGAAACTTTAAAAATCACTTACTCCATGGTGTTTTTTGGGGTTTATATTTACGGCGTCCATTGTATGGTAAAAATAACCCTGACTCCTGAGTCTCCAGCTCAGTGCGATTACAGAGATACCAAACTTGTCTAGACTTTTTTTTTTTTTTTTATATATACATGAAAGCGGTAAAAAATGTTTTGGTATGTCGCCATAGTCTAAGACCTGGCACCAGTTTGATTTTTCCATCTATTGAGCTGGGAGAGGGTTTGTTTGCGTGACGAGCAGACGCTTTTATTGATATGACACTTTAATCTGTATTTTTTTTTTTTTTAAGAGAGCGAAGCAGTGACCAAAAAACTTTTTTTTTCCTCGTTATGGTGTTTAAGGCTGAGTGCAGACGGGGTTTTGAGCCCTGCGGATTTTTCCGTGCAGAATGGAAGAAAACCGCAGGTCAAATGACCTGCATTTTTCCTGCGGATTTCTTCCATTTTTCACGCGGTTTTTGTGCGGTTTTCCATTGCGGTTTTCCCCCTGCGGATTTGGAGACAGGGGAGATAGAAAACCGCACAAAAGAAGTAACATGCTGCGGATTTTGTACCGCAGGAAAACCGCGCGGAAAAATCCGCAGCGTCTGCACAGCGTTTTTTTTTCCATTCATTTTAAAGGTACTGGACATCACAATGCGGATATGCAACGTTTCTGCCCGGTAAAATCCGCTGCGGAAACGCTGCATATCTGCATCGTGTGCACACAGCCTAAAGGGAATCTGTCACCCTTTTTTTGGACTATAAGCTGCCGTCACTGCCATCAGGGGGCTTATCTACAGCATTCTGTAGATAAACCCCCGATATAACCCAAAAGAGAAGAAAAACACGATATATTATACTCACCCGGGGGTCCGGTCCGGTGCCTCCCACCTTCTAGTGATGACGTTCTCCTTCTGCCGCGCTCCTGTGCAGGCATACTATATCTGCCCTGTTGAGGGCAGAGTAAAGTACTGCAGTGCACAGGCGCCGGGAAAGATCAGAGAGGTCCGGCGCCTGTGCACTGCAGTACTTTACTCTGCCCTCAACAGGGCAGATATAGTACGCCTGCACAGGAGCGCGGCAGAAGTAAGAAGGAGGACGTCATCGCTAGAAGGTGGGAGGCACCGGACCGCGACACCCATCCGACCAGACCCCGGGGTGATTATAATCTAACTTGTTTTTCTTATCTTTCAGGTTACATCGGGGGCTTATCTACAGCATCTACGCATCTCATAGGGCAAAAATGAGGTGACATTCCCTTTAATTGATTTTATGTTTTGATATGACTTTGAGATGTGGTGCAATAAAATGATATATATTACATATTTATTTATGGTGGGTAATCTGAATATTTTTGAAATTTTTTTTTTTCTGGTCCTCTTAGAGAACTTTTAGCCTGCGATCGTTATTCTATTCAGTATGTTGCCACATTCTTGCAGCATATGGTGTAAATCATTGTCTCATTTGAAGCTCTGCACATAGCTGACCTTTTAGATGGCAGGACCCTTCTGTCATAGTAGCCGATTGGAACCCTGTGATCGCATCATGGGGCACCAATCGGAGCCGGGATGCGCGATGCTCTACATTTAAACACAGTTGCTTGAAATTGACAGCTTAACCTATGGCCACAGTTATTAGGCCAGGTTCATATTGCGTTAGTGCAGTGCGTTCAACGGACTGCGCTAACGCTACTCTGTTTTCTGATCGCGTTAGGGTATGTGCACACGGTGCGGATTCTGCTGCGGCTCCGCAGCGTTTCTGCACCTGTGGGTCCGCAGCAGATTCTGCTGCGTTGTACAGTACCTTTATTTCCTATGGAAATAAAAAAAAGCTGTGCACATGCTGCGTTTTTTTCCGCGTGGTTTTGCTGCGGTTTACAAACCGCAGCATGTGAATTGTTTGGTGCAGAAACGCTCCAGTTTTACACCTCATCCATTATGAGGTGTAAAACCGCAGATAAACTGCTGGACTTTTGTCCTGCGGATTTACCTGCGGTTTTCTCTACAAAATCCGCACACCCAAAAAACTACGTGTGCAGACCGCGTCCGAGGGTCCGTCACAGAATGACGGGACATCGCTAACGCATGCCGATTATGACATTCGTTAGCGATGCGCTCGTCTATGGAAGTCTATGGTTGCGTTAACGGATGCATTAAACGCAGCCCCCATACGCAATACGAGTCCAGCCCTTAGACACAGAAACTGGCTATTTAAGGAAGCATTGCAATCAGATTTTTTTTATCCTTTTAATATACTGCAATCATCATATTATATAGCACTGTGCACTTACAATTGAACATTTTGCCTTTCTACCCAGTAAACTGTCTGTTCCATTAGGTGTTTGACTTCACATGATTATAAACTATCTGAATCCTTCGACGTTCTGTGTAGGAAAAGGAAGTATTTTTCCTTGTATGAATTATCATTAATACCACAATTTTGCTCACTGCAAAGTCCCTGGCAGCCTAACTCCACCTCCTTTTCAACTCCCTGCCCAGCTGCTCCTTCCCCTTGCCAGGGACTTTGAAGTGAATAGAATTGTAGTTCTAGTGATGACTCATGCAGAGAAAAGAGACTTCCTGTATCTACATAGAGCATAGAGGGATTCAGCTAGTAAGTTTTTAATCACTTGATGTCATACACGTATTGGAAAAGAGATATATCTGGGTAGAAAGGCAAAATGTAAGTACACAGTGACATATAATAACTGCAAGGATAAAAACTTTGATTGGAGTGCTTCTTTATTATACACAATACATGCTGCGTTTGGAGAGAGCTCAACTCCTGAGTCCTCTGCACACGCAATCACTCTTGCAATCATGTGCATGATATTGTGCTGAGAAGTTAAAGGGGATCTCCAGACTTTCATGTGAAATAACTGAAACGTTCTCTTATCAATGGGAAAAAATGGCTAACAGCTGGAAATGCAATACTCTTTTGCAAAATCCTCTGCAGTTCTGTGTGCTTTCCTGCAGCGATGACCTGACGTACATCTACATGCATACTGCCGTTAATCACTGGCCTCAGGGGTGGATTAAGGGTAGCCAGGGCCCGGGGCAGTTCAGACTCTGTGGGCCCCCCTCGTCACGTGACGGGGGTCACGAATCGTAGAGCCACACTCTACATAGAGAATAATGGGGCCTCCAGCACCGACCTCCACCCGCAGAGCCACACTCTACATAGAGAATAATGGGGCCTCCAGCACCGACCTCCACCCGCAGAGCCGCACTCCACATAGTGAATAATGGAGCCTCCAGCACTGACCTCCACCCGCAGAGCCGCACTCCACATACATGGCTGCTCTCAGTGCTCTGTGCTGTGCGCACAGGACCTGTGATGAGGTCACAGGAGGGGAGGAGACAGGGGTCACATGATCGGGGGCCCTGACACCTTACCTCCTGTGATCTCATCACAAGCCTTTGCACGCTACCAGCAGCATCAGCGTTCACGCTACTTGTAGATGCTGCTGGTAGCAGAGCACATAATGCCGCCCCCACGGTCACTCACTTTTAGGTGGGGAGAAGATGGAGTGCCATTGCAGCAGCCAGCAGGAATGTGGTGGGGGCCCCCTTAGAAGCTCTTGTGGTGGGGGCCCCGGGGCTGAAGCCCCGCCTGCCCTGCCTATAATCCGGCCCTGCGCGGTGGCGGATTATAATGGGGCAATTTACTGGCCTGGGCTGTGGGCCCCTTAACCCCACTGGGCCCGGGGCAACTGCCCAAATTGACCTCATTATAATCCGCCACTGACTGGCCTATGTCATGTGCTCTGCATGATAGCATTGGCTGCTAGTGTTATGTGGCTGTACATGATGTCATTACTGAGTGGACAAACACAATGACGGCTGGGGACCACCAGACTTGAGCTGTGTGGAGGATATTAATCAATGTCACAGCTGTTCAAACAAGTTCAGTAAAATTCAGGATGCCCCTCTAAAGAGACTCCGTCAGCACAAAATGACTGTTCAAAGGACAGGCGCTCGGTGGTTCATGGTGGGGCTAAACATTTAACTACACCTTCCCACCTCCTTGTTATCCATCTATCTCCGCCTTATGAAGCCAGAGCTGTCAATCAAATAAGTGTGGGTGTGGGGCGGGGATGGTGGGAAGATGTATTTAAGTATTGGTCTCGCTGTGAAGCTGTCATTCTGTGCTGACAAAGTCCCTTTAACCACTTGTCGCTCCACATCCGTGTGTCTGCTGTTGCAGGGGGTTTAAAAAGTATTCTACTCCCTTGGCGCTTTTTGTTTATTTTGCTACCTCACAACCTGGAATTTCAGATTTTTTTTTTTCTAGGGAATTGCAAACAACAAATAGGACAAAATAACTATAGACGTCAGTATGCATAACTATTCCCCATAACCTCCCCAACCTAAAGTCAGTACTTTGTAGAGCCTCCTTTTGTTGCAATTACAGCGGCAAGTCAGTTTGGATAAGTCGCTCTCTATGAGCTTTCCAAATCTTGCCACTGGGATTTTTGCCCATTCCTCAAAGCAAATCTGCTCCAGGTCCTTCAAGTTAGATGGTTTCCTCTGGTGAACACAATCTTCAAGTCTGACCATAGATTCTCAATTGGATTAAGGTCTGGACTTTGACTAGGCCACTCCAAAACATTTACATGTTTCATTTTAAACCACTCGAGTGTTGCTTTAGCAATATGATTTGGGTCATTGTCTTGTTGGAAGGTGAACCTCCGTCCCAGTCTCAGATCACTGACAAAACAGAAGCCTGCAGAGACACCATCACGTTTCTCAACGCAAGCAATGACTAGCCAGGTCTTTCCCCGGGAAGGAACAACCACGGGAAGGGCAGTCTCCAATGAAGGAAACCACCTATGCCAAAACATGGTATCCATCCACAGACAGCTGTTTCGGGGTATTGCCCCTCATCAGTGTGGAGTAGGAAACTGGCCAGTAGGAGCAATGCCTAGTAGAACACTGTGAAAAATGAGGATGAATGAACTCATGGAGATCAACATCCAACACTGCGGAGACACCATCACGTTTCTCAACGCAGTGATTCTAGAGCAATGCCCCCATCCCTTATGGGAAATATGTAAAAACATGCAAAACACAAGCCGCGGAGACACCATCACATGTTTCTCAACGCAAGCAATGACTAGCCAGGTCTTTCCCCGGGAAGGAACAACTACGGGAAAGCCACTTTTTTTGGTTAAAATATATTGTTCCCTAATTTCCACCTCTGAAACCTGAGTGCGTCTTATAGTCCGAAAAATACGGTAAATATATGTAAGGTATTGGTTGATATTCTGGCCATACTATGTAAGCTGTCTAACAGCGCCAAGGTTCCTTACACTTGCCAGTCCTACTCTATCATGAAAACCACAGAAAGAGGAAAAAATCCTCCAATATTCAGAAAAACACCAAAAACAGGCAGAGATGCTTACCTGTGTAAACAGGCCTCAATACATCTGCACTAAACAGGGTGCAGTGGACCCAAGTAAAATGGCAACTGCACAGGTGCAAAATACCAAATGAGACAGCCAGCCTACAATCGGGGATTGGCCAGAATATCATCCAATACCTTACATATATTTATATGTTTTTTTGCACTTTATATCTTTTTCAGGGTTCAGTTGGGCCCAAAAGGTTCTGTAAACTGTGGCCTCTGTTCACACGGGATGCCTTTGCGTTCCTAAATCGCAGTTAGCGTCCACATGTTTGGCATTTTTTGTTGCGATAACAGCCCGCCTATTTTATAGGTGCGTGTCTCCAGAAGCATGAGCTGGGCCCTACATTGTGCTGCTCACTGCAGTGTACTGGGCACTACAATGTGCGGGCACTACAATGGCAGTTTACAATTTTCCCTTGGCAACATCCGCTGCCGTTTGGAAAACACCCATGGAGTCAAAGTCATCATTACACCCGTAAATAAACTCCGAAAGGGGTATAATTCCTGTCACTTGAGGGGGGATTCTGCTCTTCTAGCATTTAGGGGCTCTCTATATGGAATCCGCAACCTGTTCTGGCAAAATCTGCTCTCCAGGAGGCAAATGGCACACCTTCCCTCACTTGTCTCGTGCCATATGGCTAAGCAATACTGTACAGCCACATATGGCGTATTTTCACATACAGCAGAAATTGTGGGACACATTTTTATGCCATTTTTACCAACTTCCATGAGTGAAAATGTAAAATCTCGGGCTAAAACAAAATTTTTGTGGTGAAAATGTAGTTTTTCACTGCTCAATGGTATAAAATTCTGTGACACACCGGTGGTGTCAATATGATCATTGCACCCCTAGATGAATTCATTGAGGTGTAGTTTGTAAAATGGGGGGGGGTTCTGCTGTTCTGGCACCTGAGGGGCTCTGCCAAGGTGACATGGCACCCTCAAACCAGTCCAGCAAAATCTGAACTCCAATATGGCACTTCTTCCATTCTGAGCTTTTGGCAAATGCTGAACTTAAAAAATTAAACATCAGAGTTGCGTTTTTTCAGTCTCCGCACTTCCTCCAGAAATTCAATAAAAAGCAATTAAAATGTTGCACGTCCCCCCCCAAAATGGATTCAATAAAATCTATAGTTTTCCTCTAAAAAACAAGCCCTCACTCAGCTGCATAGATAGAATAAATATAAACTTACAAGTCATAGAAAATATTTCTGGTTTCTTCTCAGAATTAACTACCGTACATATATATATATATATATATATATATATATATATATATATATATATATATATATATATATATTCTTCGGGTGCACGGCCCCTGGCAGAAAGTCCTATTTTCAGCCACAATTTCAATATTCATTCCAAAAAAAAGGCAGCACTCCATAGTAACTTTTTTCAAAGTGGTAGGTGGGTTTTATTGAGCCCACATATCAAGGCAGCGTTTCGGCTCAACTGAGCCTTTCTCAGGCTCAGTTGAGCCGAAACGTTGCCTTGATATGTGGGCTGAATAAAACTTTACCTGCGGATTCAGCTAAATCTATGCGGAAAAATCCGCAGCCAAATCCGCAACGTGTGCACATACCCTTAGTGTTCACATTCACTCACTGTCTGCAAGCACAGGAAGTAAAGTAAAGATTAGGGTTTGAAACAATAAAAAAAAAAATATTTAAAGATTGGGGCTGATGCTTTAGCCATAGGCAGTTACCTTTCCACTGGGAGCTTCATAAATACTAATTTGGTGGGGGTCACCAGCCCTCCCAGCTGTAATATTACTGCCAAGTATAGCGGTGGCCAATCATGCTCCCATGACTATTCAAAGTGTATGGCACTTACGGAGACAGCAGAGTACTCTGCCGGTTTATGTGGGATCCCACTTAAGCAGTCATTTGTTATTCAGACGATTGGTAATAAATTCTTATGGCTGGAGTACCTTATAAAGTTGGATGCCAAAATATGGACTTTATTACTTGTGTATATATTTTTTTTTATCAAAAAAAGAGGTTTTACCTGACTTTTTATCTGTTGGTTCCAACTCTGGTTTACTTGCTTTTTTGTACTTTTCAATTTGCAATATAGGTACTCAATAAAAAAAAGTCTTTATTTATTTCACATACCGCCCTCTCCTGGATAACCTGTGTGCATGCACACATGATGAGTAGTGTGCGGCTGGCTCCCACCGCTATGCTACTGATTAGTTTGTGGCCACAGATGACTCGGACTTCTCAGCTGAACTAAGCAACGTGATCCCCAAACAAAGGCAGCAGATGCACTCACTTAAACTGCCCTCACTGATGTGTTAATGAATACTGCAGGCAAATACCGTTGTCGTGCCAAGCCTTATTACACTGGTAATTGTACAGTACCATCTCAATTTCACTGATCTCGACACTTGCATTTTCCGGCCCCCCCAAGAAACAGAAATCTTAATGCTGGCACTAGGATGTTTGTCGCTGTGATGCCAGGCACTGCCCAGTGTCCCTAATGCACCAGGCTCTGCAAATTCTCACGCTAGAGGAATTGTCTGGAAATTGAGCTGAGTTGTCCATTTTGGGGCAACAGCTGATACACATCTGATTGTGAGAAGCAAGGGACAGCTGTGAAAGTGTGCAGCTCCACTTTGTCCAAAATTGATTGTACTGATTCAGTGTGGCTACATAGAAATGGCTAGCGCATCCATTAAGACAATGGTCTCCAACTTTCGTATCTTAAGAGCAACATTCAGCTCTGAGAGATTTTCCTGAGTCACATCCAGAGGCCCCTGACAAGGTACATCTGCGCGCTCTCCCACCATAGACGAACCCATAGGGCCATGTTACCAGTACAATGACAGCCAAAACTTCACCACAGAATATGCACAAATACCTTGTATCCCCCTTGATTATAAGCAGTATACATCTAGTGGTTCCTTTCCCTCATTATCCCCCATCCAGCTTAAACCCCCCTTTTCACTGGCATTATCAGCCTATGTCCAGCTTACCATATAGCTCTGGCAGAAATTAAGAGACCACTGCCCAGTTTTATAAAAATCAGCTTCTCTACATGTCGGACAGCCATTCCAGACATGTCTGTGTTAGTTGAATTCCAACCAGAGCACACCTCATTCTACTTAATGTGCTTCTGATTAGGTGATCACCTGAACTAAATCTTATTTAACGAAGGAAAGTATAAAAAAAAAAACCCTGCTGTGGTGTTCACAATCCTCTTGCAATAGGACAAGCTGGATGGCAAAACAAGTGCTAGTAATATCACAAAAGTAATAGGAATGAGAAATTAACTTTTAACAATGCCAAAGGAGTTCAAAATAAGTGAGGTAAAGACGGACTCCATTCTGGCTTTACTAGCAGAGAGATACAGTGAGCGTCATGTTGCCTCCATCCTTAAAATTACTAAGATGGCAGTCCATTACAACAAGGTCAAGCAGCAGACATTGGGGACAACGAAGTTACAGACCGGCAGAGGGTGAAAACGACTCTCCACTGACGTGGATGACCGTCATCTTATTCGAATGTCACTCAGCAACCGCAGGATGACCTCAAGTGACCTACAAAAGGAATGGAAAATGGCAGAAGGGATGAAGTGCACGGCAGTAACAGTTCGTAACAGGCTACTAGAGGCAGGGCTCAAGTCAAGTAAAGCTAGAAAAAAGCCTTTTATCAATGAGAAGCAAAGGAGAGCCAGGCTGACGTTTGCCAAAGACCATAAGGATTGGACCATAGAGGACTGTAGTAAGGTAATCTTCTCTGATGAGTCTAATTTTCAGCTTTGCCCAACACCTGGTCGTCTAATGGCTGGACAGAGACCTGGATAGGCGTACAAGCCACAGTGTCTTGCACCCACTGTGAAGTCGGTGGTGATCTGGGGATGCTTCGGCAAGGCTGGAATTGGGCAGGTTAATCTTTGCGAAGGACGTATGAATCAAGCCACATACAAGGTTATCCTGGAAAACACTTGATTTCTACTGCTCAGGCAATGTTCCCCAAATCTGAGGACTGTTTTTTCCAGCAGGACAATGCGCCATGCCACACAGCTAGGTCAGTCAATGTGTGGATGAAGAACCACCATATCAAATCCCTGTCATGGCCAGCCCAATCTCCAGACCTGAACCCCATTAAAAACCTCTGGAATGTAATCAAGAGGAAGATGGATAGTCACAAGCCATCAAACAAAAAAGAACTGCTTACATTTTTGTACCAGGAGTGGCATAAGGTCACCTAAAAGCAGTGTGAGAGACTGGTGGAAAGCATGCCAAGATGCATGAAAGCTGTAATTAAAAATCATGGTTATTCCACAAAATATTGATTTCTGCACTCTTCCTGAGTTAAAACATTAGTATTGATGTTTCTAAATGATTATAAACTTGTTTTCTTAGCATTATTTGGGGTCTGCAAGCACTGCGTTTTTTGGTTATTTTGACTATTTCTCATTTTCTGAAAATAAATACAAAATTTAGTGCTTGGAAATTCGAAGACATGTTGTCAGTCGTTTATAGAATAAAAGAGCAATTTACATTTTACTCAAAAATATACCTAGAAAGAGAAAAATCAGACAAACTGAAAATTTTGCAGTGGTCTCTTAATTTTTTCCAGAGCTGTATATATTCTTGTTAGTATTTGCACATCCAGATCTGTTCTGCATAGTGATCCTCACAATCTGGAGACCTTTTATATAGCTGTTTCTCCCAGCTGGCAGACATATGTGAGCCACACATCATGAGCCACTAGCCACATGTTGAGGACCCCTGCATTAGGAGATAGCAGGGCATCTCCCTAGTGCCACTGCCGCCTTGACCTAGTGGTTGGACCCCGCTGGTCATACAGTTATGCCATCTGTTACTGGTATGTATCCAATGTTTATAATGAGACAGCCCGTCAATAAGCAGGTGCATACTATGTGGAAATGTAAATGTATCTGATGAAGTGTTTCGGCTTGTCATGGATGAATCGACAAGGAGTATTTCTAGTTACATAACCGTAATGAGGATTACCTAATGAAAGCTGTATATTTACAGCCGTGACTCACTGACTTTTCTGCTATTTCAGAAAAAAGCCAAGTGGTTGGATAGTAGTGTAGGAATGTGTACTCACAATGCCGTGTGCGTCAGTGATATGTATAAAGAGGTCTTCCTATTTTATGGAAATATTGTATTCTGAAAAGGTCTGCAACTTTTCGCAACTGTATGGTGAATTTAGATGATTTTATCACACTGTGGAAACTTTTTATATTTTTACCCCCAGTCTACCACTCCCACCCATACCCCCCCCTTTTTTTTTTTTTTTCCTAATAATCCGTTAGTTATTTATGTCGCAAGTAGAATCAGGAGTTGGGCCCGCACTTTGCCCAGATAGCATGCAGTATATAGAACCCATGATCACAGGTTCAAGTCCTCTAAGGCCACTGAAAAAAAAAATTAAATAAAGAAAAAGTTAATAGTAAAAAAAAAAAACGAATTGCCCTTTTTTCCCTCGATGCTTTCTAGAAATCCCATCCACTTATGCTGTAACATCTAGCCGATGCGGTTTTGTGTCAAACCCGCAGCAATTCCTGAACGTGGGAACGTACATATTAATATTCCACTACTTTTACCAATGGCTGCTTGGGGAAATGTATAGCTGACCACTGCGCTTTCTGAAGCAAGACACCTTTTTAATTTTAATAGATGTGGTCTTCATGTAACGCATATGAGGATGACTTACATGTCTCCCTATCTTATTTGACACTCAGATGTAGCATATTGCACGTCAACAAACAATGCCAGCTGATCCTAATGGAGCTTAAGGCTGTGTGCACACGCTGCGGATTTTGCTGCGATGTACAGTACCATGATTCCCTATGGGAATCAAAAACCGTAATGCAGACGGTGCGGAATTTTCCGCGCGGATTATCTTCGGTTTTCAATCTGCAGAAAGAATTGACATGTCTTCTGCGGATTCTGCTGCGGTTTGCCATCTCCTCCATTGAGGAGATGAAAAACCGCAGGGCAAAACCGCAGGTAAAACCGCAGGTATTTTGACCTGCGGATTTTACATAATCCGCGCGGATGAATCCACACCTAAATCCGCAGCGTGTGCACACAGCCTAACCCCTTAGTGACAGAGCCAATTCGCAGCTTAATGACCAGGCCAATTTTTACAAATCTTACCAGTGTCACTTTATGAGGTTTTAACTCCAGAACGCTTTAAGGGATCCCGCTGATTCTGAGATTGTTTTTTCGTGACATATTGTACTTCATGTATTTATTAAGGTGCTTGAACCTCTAGGTTCAAGCAACATATTGTAATCCGATTTCTTATATTTATAGTGCTTTTTTCAAAGCACTATCATGTAATCCGAACGCTGCTAACTTATTATTATTCAGTTGATTTCCTCAATTAATGTGGCCCGAACCGCTACACGCACAGACTCCGTTGAGGTGTCGTTTTGAAGCCAGCGTCCACGAGTGGTGTGCTAAGTATTTTTCGTGTCGATCGGATTTGTAGTTTTTGCGCAATTTGCGTTTGAAAAAACATTTTCCCGTCATTGGAATGCATTGTCTCAATGCATTTCAATGGGAAAATTTTGTCATAGGGAAAACATGGGGCTGTCGTGAGGTGGCAGTTAAGCTCATTGATATGCGCAGGCACACCCAGTTACTATGCCAACACCTACAAACTTTACATGACCCCAGCGGGACAGAGTTTCTGACAGCTAATATCAGCTCTTAAAGTGAAACTGAAAGCACAAATGCAAATCTGATCGATCCTGGCCTACAAATCGGAGGCTGAGCTGCCCCGCCCACCAAATCGGACCCAGAGGGGCCCCTTTAAGAGAGACCTGCCTGCTGCCCCTGCAAGACTTTCAACTCAGGATCCGTTTTAACTGTGGGGGCGGCTCGGCCTCTGATTCGGAGGCCGGGGTGGCTCGGCCTCCGATTCGGAGGCCGAGCTGCCCCCACAGTTAAAATGGATCCGGAGTTGAAAGTCTTGCAGGGGCAGCAGGCAAGTCTCTCTTAAAGGGGCAGCCCAGGCACCATTTCAAAGCACTATCTGTACTTCCTTCAGGAAATACACATCTATTTATTCTACTTCTTCTCCGCATTTTCTGCAATTAATGCGGCTTGAACCGCTCGGCGCAGAGACTGCTTTCAGGTGGCATTTCGAAGCCCTCGGTGGGGACAGGTGTTATGCCGCCCTCACCAGGAGGCGGGGCTTCGGCCCCGACGTCACTCCCTCCGGTACGGCGGTCCCTCGGGGGTCCCCGTCGGGTGCGCACGCGCAGCTCTCGTCCCCGGGTCTTCTCCTCCATGTCACGTTTGCGCTTGCGTGCTCCTGTCAGGGCTGTATAGGGCTCGGTCCTCTCTATGGTAATGGAGGACCTGACCCGGAACCAGTAGTAGTCATGTGCTTTCTGGCTAGGTCCTGACCCAGAACCAGTAGTAGTCATGTGCTATATCAGACGACCTCCCCCTATGGGAGGTGCCTGATTATTGTTGTGCTTCCTGGCTGGGTAAGCTGTGTCCCAGCCTGGCTGTGCGCTGTTCTCAGGTCCTCTGCTCTGTCTGCTATTCTGTGGTGCTCCTAGCACTTGCTCTGAACCCTTGTTGCTTCATGCTCAGTTGTGCCTTCTGGCACATCCTCTCGTATCCTGTCCCTTGTTTCTCGCTCAGTCGTGCCTCCTGGCATTCACTCTATTCCTGTGTTCTGTTACACCTCCTGGCACGACTGCTGCCTCATTCTGTACTCTGTCGTGCTCCTTGCACGCGCCCTGCTTTGTCTACCTCCTTATTTGTTACTCGCTACACGCCTTAAGTGCCCACGTGTACCCGCCTTGCACTATCCCGTATTCAGCGCACTCCCGTGTATTCTCCTGTGTTCCCTAGTATCCTGCACCCTCCAGTCACACAGTCTCGTATCTCCTGTGAGCCGGCCGCCTGGTGCCAGCTGTCGTGGTTTCGTATCCCCTGGGGCTTGCTCATGACACTCCCTGTATAGGGGGTGGTCCTCACTAGGCTAGCTCGCCCTGGGAGGGTTGGTGCCGCGACCCAGAGGGTCCACTCCAGGAGACGCTAACAACAGGTGTGCTATATGTTTTTGGAGTCGATCCGATTTGTAGTTTTTTTTTTTTTTTTTTTAAAAATCACATTTTAAGCAAAAATTTTCCCATAGGAATTAATGGCGACCTTTCCATGACCCCCAGCTGACATGGATTGAAGCCACAGCGCAGGTGCAGTGACCTTACAAAGATGGCAGCTATGCAAATGCAGCTTCCACACATGACCCATATTAGCTAATAGAAGCTGACAGATCACTGATTCAAGGTCTTAAAGGCGCAGCGCGCCAATAGCTTCTGAAAAAAGCCCCACCCAGTGATGGCTAACCTTGGCACTCCAGCTGTTGTAAAACTACAACTCCCAGCATGTCCTTGCAACCGACCGGCAGCAGTTGAGGCATGCTGGGAGTTCAGGGCTGTGGAGTCGGTAAGCCAAACCTGCGACTCCGACTCCTCAATTTCCCTTCCACCGACTCCGCGACTCCAACATATATTGCTTATATTTAAGTGAAAAATTTATTGTAGTACAATGTGAACATCAGACATTTAATCATTTTTATGTTAAAATAATCAAGACATTTAGATAGAACATAATATATATTTATTGGAATACAACTTTAGAACACAAAAAACTGTAATAAATTGTAAATATGTAATACACTATGTAATATCGATTTTATATATATATATATATATATATATATATATATATATATATATATATATATATCACTATGTAATAAACTATGTAAGTGGCAAAAAACAGTTTTCAACAAAAACATACTAAATAACATTTGTGCAGTCTATGAATTTGTTCTAAGAAATTGAATTGCCTCCATGAGATCCTCCTTCATAGATGACCTCAAATCTGACCTAAGAATTTTAAGGCCAGAGAACAACCTCTCTACACTAACTTGGATTGGAGGCAAAGCCGTAACCACATGGGCAACATCTCTAACAGTTTCCAAGTATAAAGGAATTGCCTCATGCACAGTCAGTTTTGATGAACGGTTGAATTTTTCTTTGAGAGCAAGTGAAACATTTTGCTGAAATATGGTCAATCTGCTTGCTATAGGAGACGGAGTGAAATCTTTTTCCTTGCAGCAACGCTTTGCCTGCTCCATATCATCCAAATACTTGTCAAAGTCAAACTCCTCATCTGATGAGGATGAAGATATGGCAGCAGTAGCACTGTCAGGACCCAAGTCCTCTTGCGCCTGGCAGTCCTCCTGTAGGCCACTCATCCTAACTGCTACCTCAGTCAGAGCTTCTTTTCCTTTAGTGAGCTGTTGATCATCAAGCAATATACGATGACTTGGGTCCACATAAACAGCTGCCAGAAAAATTTTATTTTCCAATAGATGTGTCTCTCTCCGTTTCATTGAAGCAGAAATGCCATCTGCGATTAAATCTCCTCTTTGGGACAGGCAAAATAGCAAGTTCTTCCACTCCCTTATGAAAATGCCAGGAGTTAAATCCTCAGCTTTTAATTTTTTAGTCACGGTAAATAGGTGATTAAGCAATTCCTTCAGTTCAGCCACCTGTGTCCATTGACCTTCATTTAGGGTTACCTGAGGGTTCGCCATATCTAGAAGAAACGGTTTTAGCCAGGATCAAAACTAGGGGGGGCAGAACCTCATACTGTTCCGCAGAATCTCATACTGCACACCTCAGCTGCTGCAGAACCTTATACTGCACACCCCTACACTTGAAAATAAAGTCTGCACCTTAAGATGTGGTGAATGCAGTCTATTTATTCCAACTATCAATTGATGTTGATGTGTTCCTGAAGACGAGCAATGCCTGTCCTGGGCGTCATTTGGGCAGATATGAGGTGTACCTGACTAGTGCTAAAAACGTCTGTGTGCTACCCGGCTTTCCTTCTTTTTGGTACAGATAAGATATGGATAGATCAGATTTCTAATCTGCTTTTGCTATTGAAAACATCTATGAGCTCAAAAACCTTTCAGGTGATGCAGTTTTTTAAAAAGCTGATCTGCTTTTGCAGCTGAAAAACATATCCTCAAAAAACGCAGCAAAAACGCTGTGTGTGAATGTAGCCTTAGATCAGGAATAGAACAGCCATTTATAGGACATTTCATAACTTTCCCAAATTCCTATGAAAAAATATTCAGCACATTATGCATTGAACTACTGTACCCAATTTATTATATATTTTAGGAGTCGGACCATTTTATTCCGACTCCACCAAAATGAGCTACGACTCCGACTCCACAGCCCTGGTTGTAGTTCTCCAACAGCTGGAGTGCCAAGGTTCGCCATCACTGCAGTCGGACGCCAAAGTGGCTTTAGAAGCCCAGTGTGCCAAAGTGGCAGCATGTGTCAACATGGCCAAAGTGGCTACCAAGTGACCAAAGTGGCTACTGAGGTGCCAAATATGCTAAAGTGGCTACCAAGTGGCTAAAGTGGCTATCGAGGTGCCGAATGTGCTAAAGTGGCTACCGAGGGGCCAAAGTGGCTGCCGAGGTGCCGAATGTGCCAAAGTGGCTACTGAGGTGCCCAATGTGCCAAAGTGGCTACCAAGTATCCAAAGTGGTTACCGAGGTGCCGAATGTGTCAAAGTGGATATACACAACATTCATATTCTAACTTTACTTTCTTACAGTCGACACCTGATACACTGCTGTAAAGCTGGCAGCGCTGTTCAAGCACCATGTATTTCCTTCAGGAAATGCCCATCTAGTTCAATATGACTTGCGTTTATTTATGAAAAAAACGGAAATATGGTAAATTTTTAAAATTTTGCAATTTTCAAACTTTTAATTTTTATGCCCTTTAAATCAGAGAGATATGTCACACAAAATAATAAATAACATTTCCCACATTTCTACTTTACATCAGCATAAATTTGGAAACAATTTTTTTTTTTTTGTTAGAAAGTTCTTAGGGTTAAGGCTGTGTTCACACGTGGCGTTTTTTTTTTTTTTTTGCGATTTTGCCGTGAAAATGCAAAAAAAAGCATCCCATGCAATCCTATGGCATTCCGCACATGCTGTGCTAATGCGGATTTTTCCGCAACAGAATTGCATCTCGGAAAAATACGCAGCATGCTCATTCTTTGTGCGGAATCGCGGGAAAATCCGCACTCATAGGAATGCATTGTTCTGCTTACTTTCCGCATGTGGCTGTGCCCACCATGCGAAAAGTAAGCAGAACATTTGCAGATGGTACCCACGGTCTGGAGGAGAGGAGATTCTCCTCCAGGCTCTGGGTACCATATCCCTGTAAAAAATAGAATTAAAATAAAATTGTCATATTCTCACCTTCCGTTGTCCCTCGCAGCGTCACCAGGCCTCAGCGATGCTCCCGGCAGGTCCTGTTCCTAGTGATGCATTGCGACAATGACCTTTGATGTCGCGGTCTCGCGATACCGTAGCGGTCTCGCAATACCGCGACATCCTCAAAGGTCATTATTGCAATGCATCACTGGGAACGGGACCTGCCGGGAGCATCGCGAGGATCGGGAACGCTGCGCGGGACGCCGGAAGGTGAGAAAAACACCATTTTTTATTTTTAACATTAGATCTTTTTACTACTGATGCTGCATAGGCAGCCTCAATAGTAAAAAGTTGGTCACACTCGTCAAACACTATGTTTGACGAGTGTGACCAACCTGTCAGTTTTCCAAGCGATGCTACAGATCGCCACAAAAAACTGGGAAAACTTATTGACACGAGTATAAGCCTAGGGTAGAAAATACAGCAGCTACTGGTGAATTTAAAAAATAAAAATAGATACCAATAAAAGTAAAATGAATTGAGACATCAGTATGTTAAATGTTTTTGAATATCCATATTGAATCAGGAGCCCCACATAATGCTCCATACAGTTCATGATAGCCCCATAAGATGCTCCATACAAAATGCACCACATATAACGCTACACAAAGGTTAATAATGGTCCCATTAGATGCTCCATAGAATAATATGCCCCATATGCTGCTCCATAAAGTTTATGGCCCAAAAGGATGCTCCATAGATTATGCCCCCATATGCTGCCCCCATTAAATGCTCCATAGATTTATTCGGTCTCCCATGACAGCACCACGGGAGAGAGGGGATCCGCCCTTCAGGAACAGGAAACCTACAGATACAAAAGGGCGGCACCTCTCCCACGCATCAGTTGGTTTCCTGTTCCTGAGGGGACGGGATCCTACAGAAGACCGGATCCCAGGCCGACCGGCCTGTGCAGGTAGCGAGGGGGTCTCCTACCTCGGCCTGGTGCGGAGCTCCTGGAGGACGCCACGGTGGCCAGGATGGGTGGCATGTGCAGCAGGGAGCAGCGTCCAGAGGAGGTCCGTCTCCGTAGAAGAAGCCGACGCCGGTAAGTATGCCCCCCGGGGTCTCCCAGCTCCGGCGGCGCAATCGCGGTGGGCAGGGGGGCCGGCGCGGCTGCAGGGTGCTGAGGCCGGGGAGCGCTGCATACTGGAGTGCCCGGGCGTCCCGCGTGACTTCCGGTCACGTCGGAGTCGCGGTGACGTCAGGTGGCGGAGCCTGGGGGTGCTTCCGAGTCGGCGGCGCCACTGCGCAGGCGAGAGGACCCAAGATGGCTGCGCCCATCGGAGAGACGCCGGCTCTCCTGCCAGGAGCGGCGCCAGCTGGGGAGGGGGGCCCTATTAGGGGGAGGGCGCGACAGGAGGAAAATCTGCTGTCCGGAGGAGGGGTATATAGGCAGGACCCTAGATGGGTGCCTTGCCTTGGCCACATTATTGCGAGTAGTAATGGAGAGCGATCAGGAGCGGCAGCAGCAACGGCGGCTGCAGCAGCGACAATCATCACTGCCGCCCCTGGATGACCTTCGGCAAGTCAAACAGAAGAAGAAAGAATCCCGTGACAGTAAGGAGCGTGCGGGATGAAGTGACCAATCCAGTCATAAAGGCTCCTCTAGGCGGACAGGAGCATCGACTGAGAAAAATCCCCCTCATTCTCCGGGGAAGAAAGCTACGAGTAAAACCAAACACAGGGAATGCGCACTATGTGCATGCCCTTTACCAGACTCATGCCCCAAAAGGTTGTATCCCCCCTGTATCCAGCAGACAGTGGCGGAGGAGTCGCCCGTGGTAGCTGCGAGTTTAAGGGACATAGTCAGGGCAGAGATGAAGGAAACCCTAAAATCCCTGTCCCAACCAGAAAGTTTAAAGGGTGGGGACCCAGTGGAGTCCGATTCCTCAGCAGAATGGAGGAGAAGTAAGGACTCCCATGTTTCATCTCCCTCGTCGTCCTCCTCAGAAGAGGACTCTGGTCGGTTTTGTCTGCCGCTTGACCGAGTAGACAAGCTAGTAAAAGCAGTCAGAGGGACAATGGAAGTGGAGGAGCCTAAGCCTCAGTTATCCATGCAGGAGGTCATGTTCGGGGGGCTGGAGCAGAGGAAGCGAAGAGTCTTCCCATTGAATTAAAAAATTCAGGATCTGATCTGCAGAGAGTGGAAAAAAACAGATAAAAGAGGGTCACTACCACCAGCCCTCAAGCGTAGATATCCCTTTGACGATCCGACAGTGAATACTTGGGACAAGGCCCCCAAATTAGATGCAGCCATTGCAAAGGCATCAAAAAGATCCTCACTACCCTTTGAGGACATGGGGTCCCTTAAAGATCCGCTAGACAGGAAGGCAGATACCTTCCTTAAAAATACCTGGGAGATGGCAGCCGGTTCGTTAAGACCAGCAGTAGCATCAACATGCACGGCCAGGTCCATGATGGTCTGGTTGGACCAGTTAGAGTCGCAGTTAAAACGGGGAACGTCTAGACGAACTGCTTGAGAAGGCCGGGGACGATAAGAAAAAATTCCCAAATCTTTGGTCTGCGTCCTACCGACGTCCATTTAATAGGAGATTCGGTCAGGGGAGAAGGCACAATCCTTCACCTAATAGAGACCGTCCCAGATGGGAGGATAGAAGAAGAAGAGGTACGGGCTTCATGTTCAGGCGCTCGTCGAGAGAACGAAAGAGACAGAACCAATGACTAGCAATTCCCGTGGGGGGTAGACTGTCCCAGCATGGTTACAGATCACCAATAGTGACTGGGTGCGCAATGTAATATCCACCAGGCTTAGGTTGGAGTTCACTCATGTCCCACGAGATACCTTTAAGCCAACTCCCTTAAGATCTTCACCCCTCGAACAAGCTGCTTTAGAAGCGGAGGTCTTGAGCCTGTGCCAGAAAAAACGTCCTGATAGAGGTTCCAGAATCTGAGAGAGGTAGAGGGTTCTACTCTCCCTTATTCCTAAGCCAAAAACCGGATAAAACTTTTAGAACGATTATTAATTTACGTTTCCTTAATGAGTTTTTGGTTAATCGCACCTTTAAAATGGTATCCATCAATTCAACAATAAAAATGCTGTTTGAAGGGTGTTTTATGGCAGTCGTGGACTTGAAAGTCGCGTACTATCATGTACCTATCCACGCAGATTTCCAGCAGTTCCTGAGAGTGGCGGTTTCAATAGACTGTATAGTCAGTAATTATCAGTATAGAGCCCTTCCCTTTGGTCTCTCAGCAGCGCCCCGGGTATTTACAAAATAAGTGGCCGAAGTTATGGCTCATTTACGGGAAGTTGACATCTTACTTGTCCCATACTTAGATGATTTTTTGATTGTGGGAAATGCGGTGGGCCATTGTCTATCCCAGATAGAGAGAGCTAAGTCCAGATTAGAGAACCTCAGATGGATAATAAATTACGAGAAATCCCGATTTCAGCCCTTAAGGGTCCAGAAGTTTCTAGGCTTGCTGTTAAATTCAGAAACTCAGCAGTGTCTGTTACCATTAGATAAATTACAACAGATACAGCAGCAGTTTCTTCGGGCAATTGATAAACCCTCCATGACCCTCAGGCAGGCCATGTCTCTGTTAGGCTCTCTAACCTCATGTATCCCAGCAGTCAAGTGGGCACAATTCCACACTAGGGCCCTTCAGAAAGACATCCTGGTTAATAGCAGGGCCTTAGAAGGCTCCTTACAGGGTCAAGTATTGTTAAGCCCCTCGTCTCTTACATCTCCTAGGTGGTGGCTCGATGACGGAAACTTAGCCTCGGGGGTGCCCTGGGTGATGCAGATAACCCGCATTATAACCACCGATGCTAGTCCTTTTGGTTGCGGGGCCCATATGGGGGACATAGTGGTACAGGGACATTGGGACTCCGATGCTGAGACCTCATCTAACCAGAGGGAGCTATTGGCGATTGAGTTGGCAGTCAAAAAACTCATTATGTACCTACAGGGCCATCATGTGAGGATACTCTCGGACAACGAGGTAGCAGTAACCTATGTCAACCACCAAGGTGGAACTCGCTCCGACGCCCTGATGCGGATAACGGAACGTCTCCTTCAGATAGTCGAGAAAAATTTTCGATCTTTAACTGCGCTCCACATCAGGGGAAAAGACAACGTCAAGGCAGACTTTCTAAGCCGCAGGGCCCTAAAGCAAGGAGAATGGGCTTTAAACATGGATATTTACCACCAGATTGTCCGCAAGTGGGGTCAGCCGGAGGTAGACCTCTTTGCCACCAGAGAAAACAGGAAAGAAAAATCATTCTGCTCTCTGAATCCCAGGGAAAATCCACTGGCAGTGGATGCCCTCCTGATAAGAAGGGACTTTTCTCTAGCATATGCCTTTCTGCCATTAAATCTCCTACCTCTGGTAGTAAGGAAGATCAGGGAAGATCAGGCAAGGGTCATATTGCCCCCTTTTGGCCCAGGAGGACCTGGTTCGCATGGTTGAGGACCATGTCTGTATGCGAACCCTGGGTACTGCCGAACCTTCCGGATCTCCTCTACCAGGGGCCAGTCAGCCACCCACAGGTAGCGGGACTCCATTTGAGGGCGTGGTGTTTGAGAGGACACTATTAAAGGATAGAGAGTTCTCCAAAAATTTAATTGATACCCTCCTAAAAAGCAGAAAACAAACTACCACAAATATCTATGCTAGAACCTGGAGGCGATTCCTGTCCACCATTCAGTTTGATGCCAGGGACGGAATTCCCACGAAACAAATTCTGGAATTTCTCCAGAGGGGTCTCGAATTGGGTCTCTCTACAAGTACATTAAAAGTACAGGTTTCAGCCTTAGGGGCCCTGTTTGCATGTGATATTGCCAATAACTATTGGGTAGCGAGGTTCATCAAAGCAGCGGCTAGATCGAGACCCATACACAAAGACAGATGTGTACCTTGGGACTTAAATTTAGTCCTTACAGCCATGACAGAAAGACCATTTTAACCTCTACATTCGGCCTCATTAAAGGTTATATCACTTAAAGCAGCCTTTCTGGTAGCGATAACATCCGCATGTAGAATAAGCAACATACAGGCACTTTCCAGATTGCCCCCTTACACAGAGTTCTTAAAGGATAGAGTAATTCTAAGGCCGGACCCGGCATACCTTCCCAAAGTAGCATTACACTTTCACAGGACACAAGAGATAGTTCTGCCTTCTTTCCTCCCTAATCCGACCAATCCTAAGGAACAAAATCTTCAGGCATTAGATGTTAGGAGATGCTTACTTAAATATTTATCAGCCACGGATCCTTGGAAGAAGGAGAATGCATTATTCCTATCCTGCCAAGGTCCCAGGAAAGGATGTAGAGTATCAAAACGCACGTTAGCAAGGTGGATTAGGGAGGCTATCTCTCTTGCTTACACAGCAGGTGGCGGTCCGGCTCCACAGAATTTGAGGGTGCATTCCACTCGTGCCATGGCATCATCTTGGGCAGAGAGATCGGGAGTGTCAATTGACCAGCTATGTAAGGCGGCTACCTGGTCATCTCCTTCCACCTTTTTTAACCACTATCGGTTAGACATGGGTGCCTCCTCAGATCTCACCTTTGGGCTAAGGGTGCTGCAGGCTGTAGTCCCTCCCTAAATTAGTTTTACATCTCTGTAATTCTCTCGTGGTGCTGTCATGGGAGTCCGAATAAAGTATTAAGTTACGTACCGGTAACGGTATTTTTCGGAAGCCCATGACAGCACCCTTAGTTCCCTCCCTTGTTCACATATAGGGGTGCACTCCTTTAGAAGATTGTTCACAAAATTACCTTATGTGGGAGATGGTGTAAAAAATTTTTTTGGTAAATAGGATAGATAGGTTGTATATATTATATGCTGTGTACTAACCATGGTAGCCTCTCAAGCTCTGTAATCCAACTGATGCGTGGGAGAGGTGCCGCCCTTTTGTATCTGTAGGTTTCCTGTTCCTGAAGGGCGGATCCCCTCTCTCCCGTGGTGCTGTCATGGGCTTCTGAAAAATACCGTTACGTAACTTAATACTTTTGCCCCCCCATATGCTGCCCCCATAAAATGCTTCATAGATTATGCCCCCATGTGCTGCCCCCATAAGATTCTCCATAGATTATGCCCCCATGTGCTGCCCCCATAAGATGCTCCATAGATTATGCCCCCATGTGCTACCCCCCATAAGATGCTCCATAGATTATGGCCCCATGTGCTACCCCCCATAAGATGCTCCATAGATTATGCCCCCATGTGCTACCCCCCATAAGATGCTCCATAGATTATGCCCCCATGTGCTGCTGCATTTAAAAATAAAAAAATGACATACTCACCTCTCCGTCGCTGGGGGCCAGGTGCCGGTGTCACTGCTGGTACCTGAGATATTCACCTGTCTGGGGTCCATTGCTGCTTGCTGCTGTCTGGCACGTCATCTGTCAGTGACGTTCAGACTGCAGGGGGGCGGAGCGCACTAACCACGTCACCCTGCCCTCTGCTGTCTGAACGTCACTGACAGATGACGTGCCAGACAGCAGCAAGCAGCGATGGACCACGGACAGATGAATATCGCTATACTTACCCGTCCTGGCGCGGTCTCTGCGTTCTCCCATGGTCTCCCTTCCTGCCTTGTGACCGCCTTTAGCGGTCACATGGTACTGCTCATTAAACTCATGAATATGCGCATGTTCATGAGTTTAATTAGCGGTACCGTGTGACCGCTGAAGGAAGGGAGATCGCGGAGAAGCTGAGGGCTGCAGAGACCGCGCCAGGACGGGTAAGTATGACCTGACACCCCCTCCCCCTCCAACCCCCTGGTGTATATGACTCTAATATAAGCCGAGAGGGGGACTTTCAGCCCAAAATAATGGGCTGAAAATCTCGGCCTATATTCGAGTATATACGGTAATTACGCTTGCAAATCGCTAGTTTTTCCGCGGGAAATAGGCGGGAATTAAAATGCAGTTTTCTTGCATATTTTCCGCGGAATGGAATTCCCACAGAAATTTCCGCAGCAATTGGCTGTTTCACTTTTAACAGCCAATCAGAGCGATCGTAGCCACATGGGTGTGTTGGGCTTAGGGTTGGAGTTAGAATTGAGGGGTTTCCACTGTTTCGGCACATCAGGGGGTCTCCAAAAGCGACATGGTGCAACCATTGATTCCAGCCAATTTTGGGTTCAAAAAGTCAAACGGTGCTCCCTCCCTTCCAAGCCCCGACGTGTGCCCAAACAGTGGTTTACCCCAACATATGGGGTATCAGCGTACTCAGGAAAAATTGCACAACAACTTTGGTGGTCTAATTTCTCCTGATACCCTTGGGAAAATAAAAAATTGGGGGCTAAAAAATGATTTTTGTCTCTGCGTTATAAACTTCTGTGAAGCCCTTGGGAGTTCAAAGTGCTCCCCAGACATCTAGATTAGTTCCTTGGAAGGTCTCGTTTCCAAAATGGGGTCATTTGTGGGGAGTTTCTACTGTTTAGGCACATCAGGGGCTCTGCAAATGTAACGACGACCGCAGACCTTTCCAGCAAAGTCTGCATTTCAAAACGTCACTACTTCCATTCTGAGCCCTTACGTGCGCCCAAACAATGGTTCACCCCCCACATATGGGGTATCAGCGTACTCAGGACAAACTGGACAACAACTTTTGGGGTCCAATTTCTCCTGTTACCCTTGTGAAAATAAAAATTTGCCAGCTAAAAAAATCATTTTTTGAGGGGGAAAAAATGATTTTTTATTTTCACGGCTCTGTGTTATATACTTCTGTGAAGCACTTGGGGGTTCAAAGTGCTCACTACACATCTAGATAAGTTCCATAAAGGTGTCACTTGTGGGGGGTTTTCACTGTTTAGGCACACAGGGGCTCTCCAAACGCGACATGGTGTCCGATAATGATTGGAGCTAATTTTCCATTCAAAAAGTCAAATAGCGCTCCTTCCCTTCCGGACCCTGCCGTGCGCCCAAACAGTGGTTTATGACCACATAGGTATCTGTGCACTCAGGAGAAATTGCCCAACAAATTTTAGCATCCATTTTATCCTGTTGCCCATGTGAAAATGAAAAAACTGAGGCTAAAAGAAAATTTTTGTGAAAAAAATTTTTTTTTTTTTTTTTACGGATCAATTTGTGAAGCACCTGGGTGTTCAAAGTGATCACTATGCATGTAGATATGTTCCTTGGGGGGTCTAGTTTCCAAAATGGGGTCACTTGTGGGGGAGCTCCAATGTTTAGGCGCACAGGGTCTCTCCCAGCGCGCGACATGGCAACCGCTAGATATTCCAGCATGTTTTCCATTCAAAAAGTCAAATGGCGCTCCTTCCCTTCTGAGCCCTGCCATGTACCCAAACAGTGGTTTATGACAACATATGAGGTATCGGTGTACTCAGGAGAAATTGCCCAACAAATTTTAGGATCCATTTTATCCTGTAGCCCATGTGAAAATGAAAAAATTGATGCTAAAAGAAAATTTTTGTTGGAAAAATTAAAACGTCCATTTTTTCTTTCCACGTTGCTTTAGTTCCTGTGAAACACCTGAAGGGTTAATAATCTTCTTGAATGTAGTTTTGAGTAGCTTGAGGGGTGCAGTTTTTAGAATGGTGTCACTTTGGGGTATTTTCTTCCATATAGACCCCTCAAGTGACTTCAAATGTGAGGTGGTCCCTAAAAAAATGGTTTTGTAAATTTTGTTGTAAAAATGAGAAATCACTGGTCAAGTTTTAACCCTTATAACTTCCTAACCAAAAAATTTTTTTTCCAAAATTGTGCTGATGTAATGTAGACATGTGGGAAATGTTATTTAGTAACCACTTTGTGTCACATAACTCTCTGTTTTAACAGAATAAAAATTCAAAATTTGAAAATTGCGAAATTTTATAAATTTTTGCCAAATTTCTGATTTTTTTTCACAAACGCAAAAATTATCGACCTAATTTTACCACTAACATGAAGCCCAATATGTCACGAAAAAACAATCTCAGAATCGCTAGGATCCGTTGAAGCGTTCCTGAGTTATTACCTCATAAAGGGACACTGGTCAGAATTGCAAAAAATGGCCTGGTCATTATCCCCGTAGGCGTCATGAAAAGTCGTGCCAGAACGACCCATGAGGCCTATGTGGCGTCATGACTTTAAAGCCCCCCTGCGGGTCGAGTGACCTAGGTCACTGAAAGGTCACCCGACCCGCAGATACAGGGGGCTTTGTTCTTCGCCCCCACGTGGCTACGATCGCTCTGATTAGCTGTTTCACTTTTAACAGCCAATCAGAGCGATAGTAATATTTCATCAATGATAATTGATGAAATATTACAATCCAGCCATGGCCGATGCTGCAGTAGCATCGGCCATGGCTGGAGACACCGATTCCACCCCCCCCCACCGGCGATCGCCCCCCCCGCAACTGAATTGAATGACATCTGCCCCCCTCCCATTCCCTCTGCTCCCCGCCAGCCTCCGATCCCCCCCTCACCCCCCCCGGTACCTCCTGAGTCCCGTCCCTCCTAGTGTCTCTCGGGTCCGGATGATGGGCGCCGCCATCTTGGAAAATGGCGGGCGCATGCGCAGTGCGCCTGCCCGAATCTGCCGGCTGCAGATTCCATTCTTTCATTTTGATCACTCTCACAGTGATCAAAATGAAAGAAAAAGTAAATAAATCCCCCTCGATTATCACCCCCATAGGTAGGCACAACTAATAAAATAAAGAAAATATTTTTATTTTTCCGTTAGGGTTAGGGTTGAAAAGAGGGTTGGGGTTAGGGTTGGAAAGAGGGTTAGGGGTTGGAAAGAGGGTTAGGGGTTGGAAAGAGGGTTAGGGTTGGAAAGAGGGTTAGGGTTGGAAAGAGGGTTAGGGTTGGAATTAGGGTTAGCGTTGGAATTAGGGTTAGCGTTGGAATTAGGGTTAGGCTTGTGGTTAGGGATGTGTTGGGGTTAGAGGTGTGTTGGGGTTAGGGTTGGAGTTAGAATTGAGGGGTTTCCACTGTTTAGGCACATCAGGGGGTCTCCAAACGCGACATGGCGCAACCATTGATTCCAGCCAATTTTGCGTTCAAAAAGTCAAACGGTCCTCCCTCCCTTCCAAGCCCCGACGTGTGCCCAAACAGTGGTTTACCCCAACATATGGGGTATCAGCGTACTCAGGAAAAATTGCACAACTTTTGGGGACTAATTTCTCCTGTTACCCTTTGGAAAATAAAAAATTGGGGGCTAAAAAATGATTTTTGTGGAAAAAAATGATTTTTTTCATTTTCACGTCTCTGCATTATAAACTTCTGTGAAGCACTTGGGGGTTCAAAGTGCTCACAACACATCTTACATACGTTCCTTGGAAGGTCTAGTTTCCAAAATGGGGTCACTTGTGGGGGGTTTCCACTGTTTAGGCACATCAGGGGCTCTGCAAACGTAATGACGACCACAGACTATTCCATCAAAGTCTGCATTTCAAAACGTCACTACTTCCATTCCGAGCCCTGACGTGTGCCCAAACAATGGTTCCCCCCCACATATGGGGTACAGCGTACTCAGGACAAACTGGACAACAACTTTTGGGGTCCAATTTCTCCTGTTACCCTTGTGAAAATAAAAAATTGCGAGCTAAAAAATCATTTTTTGAGGAAAAAAAATTATTTCATGGCTCTGCGTTATAATCTTCTGTGAAGCACTTGGGGGGGGGGGGGGGTTCAATGTGTCAATGTGCTCACCACACATCTAGGCAACTTCCTTTTGGGGTCTAGTTTCCAAAATGGGGTCACTTGTGGGGGGAGTTTCCACAGTTTAGGTAGATCTGGGGCTCTGCAAATGTAACATGATGCCCGCAGACCATGTCATCAAAGTCAGCATTTCAAAATGTCACTACTTCCCTTCCGAGCCCTGACGTGTGCCCAAACAGTGGTTCCCCCCCACATATGGGGTACCAGCGTACTCAGGACAAACTGTACAACAACTTTTGGGGTCCAATTCATCCTGTTACTCTTGTGAAAAAAAATTTGCTGGCTAAAAATCTTTTTTTTTTTTTTTTTTGAGGAAAAAAATGATTTTTTATTTTCACGGCTCTGCGTTATAAACTTCTGTGAAGCACTTGGGGGTTCAAGGTGCTCACCACACATCTAGATAAATTCCTTGGGGGGTCTAGTTTCCAAAATGAGGTCACATGCGGGGGGTTTCTACTGTTTAGGCACACAGGGGCTTTGCAAATGTAACATGACACCCTCAGACCATGCCATCAAAGTCAGCATTTCAAAATGTCACTACCTCCCTGCTGAGCCCCGGCGTGTGCCCAAACAGTGGTCCCCCCCCCCCCCCACATATGGGGTACCAGTGTACTCAGGACTAACTGTACAACAACTTTTGGGGTCCAATTTATCCTGGTACCCTTGTGAAAATAAAAAATTGCGGACTAAAAATATATTTTTTAAGAAAAAAAAATATTTTTTATTTTCACGGCTCTGCGTTATAAACTTCTGTGAAGCACCTGGGGGTTCAAAGTGCTCACTATGCATCTAGATAAGTTCCTTGGGGGGTCTAGTTTCCATAATGGGGTCATTTGTGGGGGAGCTCCAAAGTTTAGGCACACAGGGGCTCTCCAAACACGACATGGTGTCCGCTAACGATTGGAGCTAATTTTCATTTCAAAAAGTCAAATGGCACTCCTTCCCTTCTGAGCCCTGCCGTGCGCCCAAACAGTGGTTCCCCCCACATATGGGGTACCAGCGTACTCAGACAAACTGGACAACAACTTTTGTGGTCCAATTTCTCCTGTTACCCTTGTGAAAATAAAAAATAGCGTGCTAAAAAATAATTTTTGAGGAAAAAAAAATGATTTTTTATTTTCACTGCTCTACGTTATAAACTTTTGTGAAGCACTTGGGGGTTCAAAGTGCTTCCTAGACATCTAGATAAGTTCCTTAACGGGTCTAGTTTCCAAAATGGGGTCGCTTGTGGGGGAGCTCCAATGTTTAGGCACACAGGGGCTCTCCAAACGCGACATGGTGTCCGATAACGATTGGAGCGAATTTTCCATTCAAAAAGTCAAATGGTGCTCCTTCCCTTCCGGGCCCTGCCGTGCGCCCAAACAGTGGTTTATGACCACATATGAGGTATTGGTGTACTCAGGAGAAATTGTCCAACAAATTTTAGGATCCATTTTATCCTGTTGCCCACGTGAAAATGAAAAAACTGAGGCTAAAAGATAATTTTTGTGAAAAAAAAGTACTTTTTTTTTTTTTTTTTTTTTTTACGGATCAATTTGTGAAGCACCTGGGGGTTCAAAGTGATCACTATGCATCTAGATAAGTTTCTTGGGGGGTCTAGTTTCCAAAATGGGGTCACTTGTGGGGAAGCTCCAGTGCTTAGGCGCACAGCGACTCTCCAAATGCGGCATGACAAGCGCTAAATATTCCAGCATATTTTCCATTCAAAAAGTCAAATGTGCTCCTTCCCTTCCGAGCCCTGCCGTGCACCCAAACAGTGGTTTATGACCACATATGAGGTATCGGTGTACTCAGGAGAAATTGCCCAACAAGTTTTAGGATCCATTTTATCCTGTTGCCCATGTGAAAATGAAAAAAATTAATGATAAAAGAAAATTTGTGTTGCAAAAAATAAAATGTCCATTTTTTCCTTACACGTTGCTTTAGTTCCTGTGAAACACCTGAAGGGTTAATAATCTTATTGAATGTAGTTTTGAGTAGCTTGAGGGGTGCAGTTTTTAGAATGGTGTCACTTTTGGGTATTTTCTGCCATATAGACCCCTCAAAGTGACTTCAAATGTGAGGTGGTCCCTAAAAAAAATGGTGTTGTAAAAATGAGAAATTGCTGGTCAACTTTTAACCCTTATAACTTCCTAACAAAAAAAAAAATTGTTTCCAAAATTGTGCTGATGTAAAGTAGACATGTGGGAAATGTTATTTAGTAACTATTTTGTGTCACATCACTCTCTGGTTTAACAGAATAAAAATTCAAAATTTGAAAATTGCGAAATTTTCGCCAAATTTCTGTTTTTTTCACAAATAAACACAAAAATTATCGACCTAATTTTACCACTAACATGAAGCCCAATATGTCACGAAAAAACAATCTCAGAATTGCTAAGATGCGTTGAAACGTTCCAGAGTTATTACCTCATAAAGGGACACTGGTCAGAATTGCAAAAAATGGCCTGGTCATTAAGGTCAAAATAGGCTGGGTCATGAAGGGGTTAAGGTCAAAATAGGCTTGGTCATGAAGGGGTTAAAGCAGTCAGACTGGCATGCCCGACCACAAGAGGTAGTAATTGTAAATACTATTTCAGCATTTCAAAAAGGTTTGGATGCTTTTCTCACAATAAAAAATGGCATTGTAGAGTTTGTAGAACTGGAGCAGAAGGTGAAACTTGATGGACCGGAGTCATTCTTCAACCTACGTAACTAAGTGAAGGTGACAGCCCCCTTGGACAAGGCTGGAGATATGCCAGCTGTCATTTCTGTCCACTTAGATGGCAGCTATTTGGGTGGCACCCTGTTCCTTCTGGGTTAATGGGCTGATTGGATTTATCGGTCCCTGTCTGATCATTTAGAGAGTGATTTGTCTTAATGTTCTGGCTAACAGGCAGTCAATAAGAGAGCGCTTGTTTGCCGCTGGCTTAAACTAGAAGGATTCATCTCACGAGACCGCCAGCATCTGTCACGTCCTAGGCCTGAACACAGAGACATGTTCATCCCATGCAGTGGCTGCTTCGGGTCTGTGTACGGCGCAGTACAAGATGCAGCATTGTTTTAATCATTTTATAGCAGATTCTGTATGAAATAGAGACTTCTTTGTCTCACCTCCCTCCCTGCTGTTGTATTCTAGATCTCGATTGCAGTTCTTGCCTTCACATCTGCCTGCGAGAGTCAATGATGGAGTCAGAAGCCAAAGACGGCGGCGATGAGGACAACCTTCAGAGTGCGTTTAAAAAGCTACGGGTCGATGCTGAAGGGTACGTCATTCCACTGCTCTCCAGCCTTCCTCTCTGTTGTGGGCAGAGCGGAGTCCCTTTTGCCTGGGAGGCATCACAGCGTAGCTAAATATACCAAGCTGCGTCATATCAGCATACAGATGATATAGAGATGTGGCTGAAAAGCACAGAGAGGTTCTGCACAGATAGTGTGACATAATAAAATGATACGGACATTTGTAAAAGAAGCTGTTGCTGTAAACTGGAAGTCCCCAGCCTGCTGAACTACTACTGTCAGAATGCATTTCTTCATGGATATTGTTTTTCTGCAAGTGCTACAAAATTTGCCCCTCTCTACATCTGTTTTAGCTATGGCGGAGAATCCAGACATTAACCTAAGGCTTTTTGTATTGCAGATGCACAACATCGTTGCGTGGAGCAGATGGCTCTGTTTCAAGATCAGGCGGGAGAACAAACCTCGAAGATGTCAAACCGAAAGTGTTGGGTTCTTTGAAGGAAAGTTGGCATGGGTAAGACTGCACTAAAGTGTAGTGATGGCTGGTTACTGGCTGTACAGCTTCTGTTATCCATTAATGTCAGACTGTTTGTGCGCCCTCATGTGGAGAGCTTGGTTAATGTCTCTAACACCACTTCTACATGCGTAGCTCAACTGGTGCAAAGTCTGTCCACCTTGATGAATCATCTTGATCATTTTCCCCTAGAATTTTGTATGCACCGTTGCCCGTCATTAGTTTTATCAGCTGTCAAATTTACATGGATCCTGACAAAACTTTGTGTGATGTCAGTGAGCATAAGAAGGGACAGTCACGAACATCTATGGGAGCCCTATAAATACGGCTAAGTGCACATGTCCTTCCTTACACATCTATTCTCCTGGATCCAAACCACAAACATTAACCCTTTGTGATAGTAAACAAATAGCTGAGTATTTTTTATTCAAGTGTTACCTATAAGGCTATGCAGAACCCATGCTTAGTATTAACTACAATTGAGGTATTATCTAAATAGTTTAAGTGTTTTACTGTAATCCAGTCTAGCCGACGTGTGTCCTGTGATAAGGACGCAGCTTGTGTAACTTGTTGGCGTTGATGGGACATTGTCTGAATAGCTGCAGATTGAATAATCCAGAAATGATCAAGTACTTTGAGGTCACTTACTATTTGGGAAATCTCTGCAACCCTTTAATTGCCGAGGATGTACCGTAATTGATAGTCTAAGCCATGCCATTTCTTTTACAGTTTTTTGTTTGATAGCCAAGACCCTGATCATATATAGAGAATAGGCTGGCTTATCTGATTGCTATCTATATGGTGGGGATGTGAGATCTCCTTCGCTCCTTGTACAAAGTCAACTTGATAATGCCCCCTCTAGTGGTAGACTTGTGCATATCTTTTTTTTTTGAATCAGATCTTTTTTATTAAACATTCAGGAATCAATACAGAAAGAATATGACATCTTATATAGCTAGTAAAATTTACATTGAGAGCAAATATTATTTAAAGGGTAAAACTCTTCCTGTGTAAGAATAAATAAAAAGAAGAAATCTCAAAACACAGATATTTGCATAAAATTGAGCCTATAAACAACATGGCTCCACAAATAAACAAAAATCAAAATTATACATCAGTGCCTCATTTCAGCGGGAAAACCATCCCCGCCAGCCGCGCCACTCCGCATCATATTTCGCCCCCCCCGCCCCCCACGGATATCAGGTCCAATCCACCCCAGCTCCCTCCCACCGCGCCACTCAAAATCTACTTCGCCACAAAGGGCACTAGACTTTATTTTCACCCCCCAAGCATCCCCTCATCGCAAGCACAACAGCAACTGGTCCAACATCGCATCCCGTACCAGTGCGCCCGAGGGGAGACCCGGTGACTCCATCCATGGCTGCCAAATTTTGTAAAACTTTCTTAATGCATTTCTTTTTAAATAAGCCCCCCTTTCCAATCTGATGACATTATTTAGTTTATTTTTAAGCTCTGACAATGTTGGTGGCATAGGATCCAACCAATGATATGCAAGTATCTTTCTTGCCTGATACAGGATGCGTGCTATTCCCAGGGCCACTGCAGAGTCCGGGTCAACCCCCTCCTCCCACAAATTCAACAAACATAGACGAGGTGACGGTCGTATTGTGATATGGTATACTTGGGCTATAGACTTGTGCATATCTAATTTAACTCGACACCTGTTATGTCCAATTCACCATATGAAAAATGTAAAAAAAAAAAAAAAAAAAGCCATTTTTTTCCCTGTTCAACTTGCTAACCTCCTCCATCCCCCCCTTACCCCAACAAAAAGGAGGCAAAGTTAATGCTGCTAAAAACAAGCTTCTTTGATGACAAAATGAAAGACATTACTCTCAAAACAATTATGCAAAAAAAAAAGGTGTGTAACCCTCTTCTCGACATGGGACATCTAGTTATGTACTATTTATTATCCCAGTGTATAGTGCGAGCTTAGGAGTTGAGCCTGGACTATACCCAGCATTTATTACACATCCTCTTTAAAAATGACTATCGTCTTTAAAAGTCTGGTTTATCAAAATCTAAAATTAATTCAAATTGTAGATTCAGTAAAGAATAAAAACACAGAAGAATTGCTTAGTTTGGCACACTTTCCTAATAAAAAGCAATCAAGATGTTGTATGTACCCATCATAGTATTAATAAAAAACTTTCACTCGCCAGCCAAAAATCAAGTTGCCGTTATACAGCTCCTTCAACGTAAAAATAAAAATGTCACCAATCGCGGAATATGACAGCATAAATCAATTTTTTTTTTCATTGCGTAAACGAAAAAACAAACTTTTTTTTTAAAGGTATGATATCACTGTAATTGTACTGACCTGAAGATTCATGCTGCCAGGTCATACATAAATATTGATAAGGAAAATAAAAGAATAGAAGAAAAAAGTTTGGGCTCTTGGAAGAAAAGGAAAAAAATTAAAGGGCAAAAAAAATAAAATTGTCTTCTGTGAAATGGTTAACAGTGACTATTGATGTATATACAGCTCTGGCAAAAAAATAAGAGACCACTACACAGTTTTATAAAAATCAGCTTGTCCACATGTCTTACAGCCATTTCATTTCAGTGTCGGTTGAATTCCAACCAGATTACACCTCATTCTACTTAATGTGCTTCTGATTAGGTGATCACCTGAACCAAATCTTATTCAACGAAGGAAAGTATAAAAAACCCTGCTGTGGTGTTCACAATCCTCTTGCAATAGGACAAGCTGGATGGTAAAACAAGTGCTAGTAATATCCCAAAAGTAATAGGAAAGAAAAAATAACTTTTAACCATGCCAAAGGAGTTGAAAAGAAAAGTCTTGAGTGAGGAAAAGAAGGTCTCAATTCTGGCTTTATTAGCAGAGTGATACAGTCAGTGAGCGTCATGTTGAATCCATCCTTAAAATTTGAAAGCTGGCAGTCCATTACAACAAGGTCAAGCAGCAGACTTTTTGGACAACAAAGCTGCAGACCGGCAGAGGGTGAAAACGACTCTCCACTGACCGGGGATGACCGTCATCTTTTCGAATGTCACTCAGCATCTGCAGGATGACATCAAGTGACCTACTAAAGTAATGGCAAATGGCAGCTGGGGTGTGAAGTGCATGGCAAGAACAGTTTGAGCAGGCTCCTAGAGGCAGGGCTCAAGTCATGTAAAGCTAGAAAAAAGCCTTTCATCAATGAGAAGCAAAGGAGAGCCAGGCTGAAGTTTGCCAAAGACCAGACCATAAGGATTAGAGTAAGGTGATCTTCTCTGATGAGTCTAATTTTCATCTTTGCCCAACACCTGGTCGTTTATTGGTTAGACGGAGACCTGGAGAGGAGTACAAGGCACAGTGTCTTGGACACACTGTGAAATTTGGTGGAGAATCGGTGATGATCTGGGAATGCTTCAGCAAGGCTGGAATTGGGCAGGTTAATATTTGCTAAGGACATATGAATCAAGCCGCATACAAGGTTATCCTGGAAAAACGGTTCATTCCTTCTGCTCAGGCAATGTTCCCCAACTCTGAGGACTGTTTTTTTTTCCAGCAGGACAATGCGCCATGCCACACAGCTAGGCCAATCAATGTGTGGATGAAGGACCACCATATCAAATCCCTGTCATGGCCAGCCCAATCTCCAGACCTGAACCCTATTGAAAACCTCTGGAATGTAATCAAGAAGAAGATGGATAGTCAAAAGCCATCAAACAAAAAAGAATTGCTTAAATTTTTGTACCAGGAGTAGCATGAGGACACCCAAAAGCAGTGTGAAAGACTGGTGGCAAGCATGCCAAAGATGCATGAAAGCTGTGATTAAAAATCATGGTTTTTCCACAAATTATTGATTTCTGAACTCTTCCTGTGTTAAAATATTAGTATTGTTGTTTCTTAGGCTGGGTTCACACGTAGCGGAAATTACCGTGCGAGTTCCGGAATTCCATTCCGCGGGAGAATCGCATTTTAAATTCCCGCGATTTTCCCACGGAAAAACTAGCATTTTGCAAGCGTCAGCTTGCAAAATGCTAGCGTTTTCCAAGCGATCTGTAGCATCGCTTGGAGAACTGATTAACAGGTTGGTCACACTCGTCAAACAGTGTTTGACAAGTGTGACCAACTTTTTACTACTGAGGCCGCCTATGCAGCATCTGTAGTAAAAGATAAAATGTAAAAAATAATTATAAAAAATGGTGTTATTCTTACCTTCCGACGTCCCGCGCAGCCTTCCCGCCTCTCTCCACGCTCCCGTTCCCAGTAATCCTTTGCGAAAATGCCCGCGATGACTTTCGTTCTCGCGGGATCGCGACGTCTCGCGAATGACCGCGAGACTTAGCAATCCCGCGAGAACGGACGCCATCGCAGGCATTTTCGCAAAGGATTACTGGGAACGGGAGCGTGGAGAGAGGCGGGATTTTTTACAGGGATATGGTGCCCGGAGGACAGTCTCCTCTCCTCCGGACCGTGGGTACCATCCACAATTCTGCTTACTTTTCGCATGGTGTGCACAGCCACATGCGGAAAGTAAGCAAAACAATACATTCCTATGGGTGCGGGATCGCCGCGATTCCGCAAAATTAATGAGCATGCTGCGTTTTTTACCGTGAAGCGATTCCGCTACGGTAAAAACCACAACATTAGCACAGCATTGCGGAATCCCATAGGAATGCATGGAATGCTTATTTTTCGCATTTTCGCAGTTAAAACCGCTGCGGAAACGCGAAAAAAACGCCACGTGTGAACTCAGCCTTAAATGATTATGAACTTGTTTTCTTAACATTATTTGGGGTCTGCAAGCACTGCATTTTTTTATTTTGACCATTTCTCATCTTCTGACAGTAAATACAAAATTTAGTGCTTGGAAATTCGAAGACATGCTGTCAATAGAATAAAAGAGCAATTTACATTTTACTCAAAAATATACCTATAAAGAGAAAAATCAGACAAACTGAAAATTTTGCAGTGGTCTCTTAATTTTTGCCAGAGCTGTAAGTGATTTTCACATCGAGGAGGGTGTTCAGGTAATTTTATACAATATCTGACTATTTATTTATAACTTTATTTTTTTTTTTTTGTAGATCATCAAGAAAAACCACTAGGGGAGCTGGAAGAACACCACGAAGACGACGCTCGAAATCCCCAGTCCTTCACCCCCCAAAGTTTACACACTGCAGCACAAAGACCACGTGCAACTCCCAACTAAAGCACAAGAGCCTTTGTGACGCCGTGGAAGCTGGGGCTGCTGGCAGCTGTCTAGCTGTTAGCGACCCTTCCTGCACTACCATCAGTGGCTATAAAAGATTTAGCTTGGAGCCTTCAGAGGTGTCCGCATCGGAGACTACATCTCAATTGGGCAAGTCGGATTCTTCCATTTTTCTGGATAAGAGTGGAAAAACAAAGGCCAGCCTCCCTACAGATTTCCACTCAGTATCTAAGCTTGGCACGGCTGCAAAATGTACTTGCAATGGTAGTGATTGCCAGTGTGACAACTGGCAAAACATGAAAGTGTACTCCTTTTCTGGCTTGCGGGACATGCTTACAGAATGCGAGAAGACGGTGAAGGAGGACTACTCTCAGTCTTTACAAAACAGAACTCAAATGTCCGGAAACGGCTCCTCTGGATCTCCCCGCTCCTGCTCCGAACAGGCCAGAGCGTTGGTTGATGATGTAACTATAGAAGACCTCGCCGGATACATGGAATATTACCTGTATATTCCAAAGAAGATGTCACACATGGCCGAGATGATGTATACCTGATGGCTGACGTTGATGCATGGGAGAAAAGTAACGCATGTAGGTCACCTCTGAGGGATCTCCTTCTGACCCCTTAACGGACCTCCTCTCATCACTATTTTGTGGACAATAAAATCCTATCATTGAAGTACGTAAATGGTTTGAAAACGTATAAGAATCACCAAAAAAATAACCAGCCACTTAAAGGGGTTATCCAGCTCTCATCACTTTCACTTTGGGAAGTGTCATGTGCTGCAGACCAGCCATCTGTCTGCAACTTTCCAGGTCTAGAACAGGACGTGTGCATGATGCCTGGCAAATGGCCATCCAGCGTCTCTCAACTCTTGATGTGGAAGTGAATCTAACTCCCTTTAAATGATATTCTAGCTTTTTGCCATGCCATAATGTCTCTGTTGGCCATTCTCCTGTGCCAGTGGCCACACTTGATGTCACCAGCTGAGTAGTTGCATGGAAGTGGCTGTCTCCACATATTGCTAAATTCTAGGAGTGGGTATTCCCAGTGCTGATTCCAAAATTCTTAAAATACGATTGTGGTGGTGGTGGGCAGGGGTGGGTTGATTGGAAGAAAACATTTTCATGCAGTATCATGGGCAATCCTTATGTTCATCGCAGTGTTACATGAATGTCAGTCACGTTAGGTAACATTTTGTGTGTTTGACAATAGGAGAAGTAGGCTCAGGATTGTGAAGTGAGAACGGCTTATATTTAAAGTAAGGCAAAGAGGTGCCCCCTGTTGCAGTGATCGTTCCAACCAATGTATTGAATTGTTTTTGAGCTTGCAGTTATGGCTCGGTAGATTATTGTTGGCTAATAAACATTCATTGAAATTAAATCCGCGTCTCGTACAGTGTCATTTACTCAGTTTCTTTGGAGTCATGATAAACTGAATAGTGCATAGAAGATGGTGAAAGGATGTGATTCCCTTTTCTGCTTTACAGCCCCATTGTACACTCATTCAACAGTGAAACTGCAAAACCAAAAAAGAAAAGTTGTGGAACTTACAGGATAGATGGACTTGTTTTTGATATGCAAATGATGAAAAAATGGAATCTAAATATTGAAAAAAAAAATCTCAATTTATTCAGCATAGAGTATGAGCGCCATGTGCAGAAATTTGCAATTATACACCTTTGTGGCTCTCAGTGAAATTATTAATGAGGAATATTCTGCCATGCGGAATTCACTTGGTAATGGAAGTCGTCAAGATCCGTTGCTGGCAGTTCCCTTTGCTATTGTTGACCAATGATGTCCAGATTTGCTCAATGGGAAACAATGGCATTCCTCTCATGGTCTCCAGACCAATCAATGGCTATCTTTGTGTCCAAAGCTCGTAGCCCAAGGTCATGCCAACACCTTCTGATGGCTTGTGCACACGTCTAATTGTACTTGCAATACAGAATGCATCACCATATGTCATAGAATCATAGAATGGTAGAGTTGGAAGGGACCTCCTGGGCCATCTGGTCCAACCCCCTGCTCAAAGCAGGATTCGCTAAATCATCCCAGTTAGATGTCTGTCCAGCCTCTGTTTGAAGACTTCCATTGAAGGAGAACTCACCACTTCTCGTGGCAGCCTGTTCCACTCATTGATCACTCTAACTGTCAAAAAGTTTTTTCTAATATCTAATCTGTGTCTCCTCCCATTCAGCTTCATCCCATTGCTTCTAGTCTTTCCTTGTGCAAATGAGAATAAAGTTGATCCTTCTACAATGTGACAGCCCTTTAGATATTTGTAGACAGCTATTAAGTCTCCTCTCAGTCTTCTCTTTTGCAAACTAAACATTCCCAAATCCTGCAACCTTTCCTCATAAGACAGGGTTTGCAGACCGGTCACCATTCTGGTCGCTCTTTTCTGAACTTGCTCCAGTTTGTTGATGTCTTTTTTAAAATGTGGTGCCCAAAATTGGACACAATATTCCAGATGAGGTCTGACCAAAGAGGAGTAGAGGGAAATAATTACTTCACGTGATCTATACTGTATGCTTCTGTTAATACATCCTAGAATTGCATTTGCCTTTTTTGCTGCTGCATCACACTGTTGACTCATATTCAGTCTGTGATCTATTAGTATACCCAAGTCTTTTTCACATGTGCTGTCACTTAGCCCTATTCCTCCCATTCTATATATGCTTTTTTCATTTTTATTGCCCAGATGTAGTACTTTGCATTTCTCCCTGTTAAAAACCATTCTGTTAGTTGCTGCCCACTTCTCCAGTTTATTTAAATCTTTATGAATCCTCTCTCTCTCTTCTCTAGTATTAGCTATCCCTCCTAGCTTTGTGTCATCAGCAAATTTAATCAGTTTACCCTCAATTCCTTCATCTAAATCGTTGATAAAGATGTTGAACAATACAGGGCCCAGGACAGAGCCCTGTGGTACCCCACTTGAGACATTCTTCCAACTGGATGTGCAGCCATTTACGACCACTCTTTGGGTCCGATCACTAAGCCAGTTATGAATCCACCTAACAGTTGCCTTGTCCATTCCATACTTAGTCATTTTTTCAATAAGGATTGTATGAGAGACTTTGTCAAATGCTTTGCTGAAGTCAAGATATACTATATCTACAGCATTTCCTTGATCCACCCAATCAGTAATACCATCATAGAAGGAAATTAAATTAGTCTGACATGACTTATTAGTTACAAACCCATGCTGACTCTGTTTAATCACTTCATTCTTATCCAGGTATTGACATACATGTTGTTTAATAATTTGTTCAAAGATCTTTCCTGGTATAGAAGTCAGACTCACCGGCCTATAGTTGCCTGGGTCCACCTTCTTCCCCTTTTTGAAGATAGGAACAACATTTGCTCTTCTCCAGTCTTCTGGCACTTCTCCTGTTCTCCAAGAATTTTCAAAGATTATGGAGAGGGGTTCAAAAATTTCTTCTGCTATCTCCTTCAGTACTCTGGGGTGTAATTCATCTGGACCTGGAGACTTGAATTCATTTAGGTTAGCTAAGTGTTTCCTCACTATCTTTCTGTTTATAGATATCCTGGATTCTTCTATTCCCTTAATAGGACAGTGAATAACAGTTGATGTTACATTTCCTTTCTGAGAGAAAACAGATGCAAAATAGGAATTTAAAAGTTCAGCCTTCTCAACATCCTGTCTTACCATTTCATCATTTTCATCCTGTAAAAATCCTATAGCATCTTTGACTTTTCTTTTACTTTTGACATATCCCCAAAATCCTTTATTATTGCTTTTGACATCTCTTGCAAGCCTCAATTCATTTTCAGCTTTAGCTAATCTGATTTGTGCCCTGCAGGTTCTGCAGACAGCATTATATTCTTCTTTAGATATGCCTCCCTCTTTCCATTTTATAAACATTTTTTTCTTCCTTTTTAGCATGTGCTTAAGTTCTGTGTTCATCCATCCTGGTTTCCTTAAATGCTTCCTATTCTTCCCTCTTTTCGGAATTGTTAACAACTGTGCTTTGAGAATTTCATTTTTCAAGATTTCCCATCCTTCCTGGACATTTTTGTCTTTAAGGATATCCAGCCATTGGATCCCTCCAATTCTCTTTCTGAATCCCTTAAAATCTGCCTTTCTGAAATCTAACCTTGACGTCTGAGTCTTCACAGGTCTTCCGCCTCTAGTTATCCAAAATTCTAAACTAGCATGGTCGCTACCTCCTAGGGTCCCAGCCACTTTTACCTCCTCAACCATTTCCTCCCTGTTTATAAGGATTAGATCCAAGGTAGCAGTTCCCCTTGTTTTCTCCTTTACCTTTTGGAAGATAAAGTTGTCAGCAAGAGAGGATAAGAATTTCCTTGACCTGTTAGTTTTGCCTGAGAGAGATTCCCAACAAATGTCTGGATAGTTGAAATCTCCCATGACAACTATGTCATATTTTTTGGAGAACTTGGCCATTTGATGCATAAAGCGTTCATCCATATCTTCAGCTTGCACAGGCGGCCTGTAGTAAATGCCTACAATGGTGTCCTTTCCATTGTTCTGTCCTTGTATTCTTACCCAAACAGTTTCCACAGAACTCCCAGTCTCTGAAGCTTCAATCTCTGTGCAGATATACGCATTTCTAACATACAATGCGACACCCCCTCCTCGTTTATCAAGTCTGTTTCTTGCAAATAAGTTGTATCCTTCTAGTCTTGTATTCCAATCATGTGTATTGTCCCACCAAGTTTCAGTGATTCCAATGACATCATATTTCTTTTCCTGTGTTAGTAGTTCCAATTCTCCTTGTTTGTTGCCCATGCTTTGTGCATTAGTATAGAAACATTTTAGTTTGTGATTGGTTTCTCTTTCTCCAATATTTTTATTAATTAGATTCTTTCGTCTTTGTTCTTCCTTTCCACTTCTAATAGCAGAGTTCTCAATAGCATTTGTCAGGTGTATGGCTTTTTCTGGTCTTTTGCTTCCCTTCCCATGTTGTTCTAGTTTAAAGCTCTCCTTACAAGTGTAGCAAGGCGACTTACAAATACCTGCTTTCCAGTCTTCGTAAGGTGCACCCCATCTCTAGCAAGTAGTCCATCGTATAAGTAGTTCACTCCGTGATCCAGAAATCCAAATCGTTGCTGACGGCACCATCGACGTAGCCAGTTGTTCACCTGCAGAATCTTATTCCACCTCCTTGTTCCATGGCCATCCACTGGGAGGATGGAAGAGAAGACCACCTGCGCTCCCAGTTCTTTCACTTTCTTGCCTAAGTCTTCAAAGTCTCTGCAGATGGTTTCCAGGTCGTTTCTTGCGGTGTCATTTGTCCCCACATGTAGTAGCAGGAATGGGTAGTCATCTGTAGGTCTGAAGAGTCCTGATATCCTGTCAGACACATCTTTAATTTTTGCACCTGGAAGACAGCACATTTCTCTTGAAGTTATATCCGGTCTGCAGATAGCGGCCTCTGTTCCTCTCAACAGGGAATCCCCCATGACCACCACTCTCCGTTTCTTCTTCACAACATTTTTCTTTCTCCATCCAGGAGGACTCTGAAGGCGTACAAGGTTGCTGTTTGTTGGCAAAGTCTTATCCTGATGTATTTCTTCATCGTTTTCCTGCGTGAGAGCCTGGTACTGGTTTCTGAGCGGTATGGGTGCTGACTGCCTCCTGATCCTCCTGCTTCTCTGGGTCACATGTCTCCATTCCTCTGTTTCTTCAGGTGCACTTCGAATTTCTTCTCTTTCTGTATCATGAAGAGATAATTCTGCTCTGTCCAAGAACTCTTCACCTTCCTTAATGATCTTCAACGTAGCTAACCTCTCTTCGAGATTTTGCAACTTTTCCTCCAACAGGGTCACAAGCTTGCATTTGTGGCATGTGAAGTTTGGCTTTTCCACTGGTAAATCTGTGAACATGTAGCAAGAAATGCAGCTCACCAAATGGCTCATGGCCTCTTCCATCTTGAGATTTCTTAAAAACGATGAAAGATGAGCCAAAATTCGCGCGCCGATCGGCGCGCGGTTTTTCCGATTTCCTCTTTTCAGCTGCAACGGCCAAAACCCAGTGATCGTTGAGCTCGCGGAGACTCTTCACTTATCCCAGAAGGCACTGGGAATATGCAAATGATCTCCTCAAGACTCTTCCCCTGGTTTTCCGATTTCCTCTTTTCAGCTGCAACGGCCAAAACCCAGTGATCGTTGAGCTCGCGGAGACTCTTCACTTATCCCAGAAGGCACTGGGAATATGCAAATGATCTCCTCAAGACTCTTCCCCTGGTTTTCCGATTTCCTCTTTTCAGCTGCAACGGCCAAAACCCAGTGATCGTTGAGCTCGCGGAGACTCTTCACTTATCCCAGAAGGCACTGGGAATATGCAAATGATCTCCTCAAGACTCTTCCCCTGGTTTTCCGATTTCCTCTTTTCAGCTGCAACGGCCAAAACCCAGTGATCGTTGAGCTCGCGGAGACTCTTCACTTATCCCAGAAGGCACTGGGAATATGCAAATGATCTCCTCAAGACTCTTCCCCTGGTTCATTGTTTGATTGAACATGAAGAGACCACTTGGACAACGCCATGAATGTGAGACCATTACAACTATTCTACTTCTGGGATAATGGTGTAGGAGGTATAATGTACATTATCCAGATCCCTCTAATCTTCATTCCAACTACATATATAGCTTGCCGTTACACTGATTTAGTTGTGGAACCAGTCATACGGCCATTTCTCCAAAGTATCCCAGATGCTGTTTTTCAACACAAGAATGCCAGGCCACATGTTGCATTATAATGCTACTGTGAGCAGCCTGTGTGGCCAAAACCTGCTACCACGACCTGCAGTGTCTCCAGACTTGCTTCCTATTAAGCACATCTGGGACACCAGTGGTCAGGAACTGCCAGCAGTGTGTATTGATAATTTTTCCCATGTGCATTCAGCAAGGCAGAACATGTCTCAGACATCCACTAATAATCTCTTTGATAACAGCCAAGGTATATAACTGCGGGGATTTCTATGTGGTTCTCACACTCTATATTGAATAAATCCAGATGTGCTGAAAATGATTCCACTTTTCCACCATTTGCATATCAGTAACAATCTGTCCATCTTTTGATTTTCATGACTCCCATGACTTCCTTCTTGGGGTTGCAATTTACTCCTTTGTCCAAAGCCCAAAGCTGTGGACTGTAAACTTTGTGTGTCTGAACACTTCTCACTCTGCTTTCCGAGGAAAGCCTAAGGCCGGGGTCAGACTTGGGAGAAACTCTGATGAGTCTCGCACATCAATACCCACACATCAAACGGCAGTTTGTAATTTTCATTCAGCAACATCCACTACTGCTTGTTTCTGGAAAACACCCATGGAGTCAAAATAGTCACTATATCTGTAGATTCCCAAAGGGGTATAATTTCCAAAATGGGGATCACATGAAGGGGGGATTTTGTTTTTTTTATAGCAATTAGATGCTCTGTATATGGCGTACGCAAACTATTCTAGGAAAATCTGCGCTCCAGGAGGCAAACGGCACTCTGTCCCTCACAAGTCTCTCCGAGTGGCTTAGCAGTACTGCACAGCAACATGTGGGGTATTTCCACAGGAGAAATTGTGGGACAAATTTTGGTGCCATTTTTACCCATTTCCCAGTAGGAAAATCTAAAATTACCACAATCTTGGTGGTAAAAGTGTGTAAATTATTTTTTCTTCACTGCCCAATGGTATAAATTTCTGTGACCCACCTGTGGTGGTAATATGATCACTGCACTCCTAGATGAATTCATTGAGAGTTTTTTTTTGTAAATTGGGGTCACTTATGGGGGGTTCTGTTGCTTTGCCACCTGAAAGGCTCTGCCAGTGTGACATGGCACCCTGTGACATGGCACCCTCAAACCATTGCTGCAAAAATATGCACTGTAATATGGCACTCTTTCCCTTCTGAGCTTTGCACTGTGACTCAAAAGTAGTTTTCTGTGTACTCGGCAGAAATTGTACAACCAATTTTGGGGTCCATTTTCTCCTTTTACCCTTGTGAAAATGCAAAATTTGATGCTAAACTTTTTTTGTGCAATTTTTTTTTGTTTTTTTTATCAGCTCAGTTATAAACGTCTGTGAAGTATCCAGGGTTTCAAGGTGATCACCACACATCTACATAGCTCCCCGAGGGGGTGTACTTTCCAAAATGGTGTCACTTGTGGGGCGTTTCCACTGTTTAGGCACATCAGGGGGTCTCCAAATGGGACATGGTGCTTGATAATAATGACAGCAAATTTTACATTCAAAAAGTGAAATGGTGCTTTTTCCCTTCCAAGCCCTGCTATGCACCCAAACTGATTTTTTTTTTTTTTTTTTTTCCCTCCACTTGGTTATCGGCATGCTCAGGAAAAATTGCGCAACAAATTATATAGTTCATTTTCTCCTGTTACCCTTGTACAAATAAAACAAAAAATTAGGTCTAAAGGAAAATTTTTGTGAAAAAAAGTTAAATATTTATTTTTTTCTTCCATATTCCATTAAATCCTGTAAAGCACCTGAAGGGTTAATATATCTTGAATGTGGTTTTGAGGGGTGCAGTCTTGAGAATGGTGTCATTTTTGTGTATTTTCTGTCATATAGGCCCCTCAAAGTCACCTCAAATGTTAGGTGGTCCCTAAAAAAAAATGGTTTTTCAAATTTTTTTGTAAAAATGAGAAATCGCTGGGCAAATTTTAACCCTTATAACCAAAAAAAATTATGCTTCAAAATTTGTGCTGATGTAAAGTAGACATATGGGAAATGTTATTTCCATCTAAATCTCCATGTGACGAGATAGATGAAACCCCCATGGATACATTCACTATATTGAGGCAGTAAAGTTAGTTTGGACTCCGTCTGGCCTCTGTTCAGCGGTGTCCTTTTCAGAAGTGCATAAAACTGGCCGACGGCACTTTTATACAATTCTATAAAGACGGACACCACCAGATCACAGGTCCTATGGTGTCCACACTGCCTTCATCTGCCTCATTATTGGGAATCTTCCACCGGGAGCTCTGTCTGAATCACGTTTTTGAGATTCACCGTATTTTTTGGATTATAAGACACCCTTTTTTCCCCAAACATTTTGGGGCAAAATAGGGGTGCGTCTTATAATGCGTATATATCTTACCAGCCGCAGTGGAGCAGGGTCCCAGGGTTGCTGCTGGAGGAGGTTACTGAGTACTGAGATCTCATCTCCTGAGATCTTGGAGCCGAGATCTCCATCTGCGCATGCTCCGGCAGCCACTTCACCCGGAGTCCACCGCACAGTAAACCATGCAAACTCTGGGCTTTCACAAAATAAGAGCCCCTGCACCACTGAACACCCGCAGCGGCGCACATTGGAACACCCCTAATCCCGACCTGCAGCAACGCTCTACTCTTGCCTCCAGCAGTGATCATTCATCGCAGCCACCTCCCCGGTAAGCAATAAGACGCATGGATTATAAGAAGCACTACCATTTTAGTAAAAAAAAAGTTCCTATCTTTCTCCTCAAAATTTGGGGTGCGTCTTATAATCCGCAACATAAGGTACATGGAAACCCCAGTGTAAGTGCTCAGCGCAAAGCGCAGGATAAATGTGTGCCAAGCCTTACTGCAATCTTTGGGAGGCAGAATGAAAAAATCAACAGTATGTTAAGAATTAGTTTTATTTGTTTTTTTTCTGACCTTCCTTGTGCGGTATAAACAATATGGTGACTTTATTCTTCAGGTAGAGGCGATTACAGCGATACCAGATTTATATCGGGTTTTATGTTTGGCTGGAGTTACACACTTAAAGACGCTTTGTATTACAAAAACTAGTTTTTACATCACCATATTTTGAGAGCTATTATTTTTCCATATTTCGGCAGTAAGTATGGCTTGCTGTTTTGTGGGACAAGCTGACGTTATTATTGATACCATTTTCGGGGGCACGACATTTTTTGATCGCTTCCTATTCTGATTTTTGGGAGACAGAATGAACAAAAAACAGCAATTCAGGAATTGTGTGTGTTATATATATATATATATATATATATATATATATATATATATATATATATATACGGTGCCTACAAGTAGTATTCAACCCCCTGCAGATTTAGCAGGTTTGATAAGATGCAAATAAGTTAGAGCCTTCAAACTTCACACAAGAGCAGGATTTATTAACAGATGCATAAATCTTACAAACCAAAAAGTTATGTTGCTCAGTTAAATTTTAATAAATTTTAAACATACAAGTGTGGGTCAATTATTCAACCCCTAGGTTTAATATTTTGTGGAATAACCCTTGTTTGCAATTACAGCTAATAATCGTCTTTTATAAGACCTGATCAGGCCGGCACAGGTCTCTGGAGTTATCTTGGCCCACTCCTCCATGCAGATCTTCTCCAAGTTATCTAGGTTCTTTGGGTGTCTCATGTGGACTTTAAGCTTGAGCTCCTTCCACAAGTTTTCAATTGGGTTAAGGTCAGGAGACTGACTAGGCCACTCCAACACCTTGATTTTTTGCCTCTTGAACCAGGCCTTGGTTTTCTTGGCTGTGTGCTTTGGGTCGTTGTCTTGTTGAAAGATGAAATGACGACCCATCTTAAGATCCTTGATGGAGGAGCGGAGGTTCTTGGCCAAAATCTCCAGGTAGGCTGTGCTATCCATCTTCCCATGGATGCGGACCAGATGGCCAGGCCCCTTGGCTGAGAAACAGCCCCACAGCATGATGCTGCCACCACCATGCTTGACTGTAGGGATGGTATTCTTGGGGTCGTATGCAGTGCCATCCAGTCTCCAAACGTCACGTGTGGTTGGCACCAAAGATCTCGATCTTGGTCTCATCAGACCAGAGAACCTTGAACCAGTCTGTCTCAGAGTCCTTCAAGTGATCATGAGCAAACTGTAGACGAGCCTTGACATGACGCTTTGAAAGTAAAGGTACCTTACGGGCTCGTCTGGAACGGAGACCATTGCGGTGGAGTACGTTACTTATGGTATTGACTGAAACCAATGTCCCCACTGCCATGAGATCTTCCCGGAGCTCCTTCCTTGTCCTTGGGTTAGCCTTGACTCTTCGGACAAGCCTGGTCTCGGCACGGGAGGAAACTTTCAAAGGCTGTCCAGGCCGTGGAAGGCTAACAGTAGTTCCATAAGCCTTCCACTTCCGGATGATGCTCCCAACAGTGGAGACAGGTAGGCCCAACTCCTTGGAAAGGGTTTTGTACCCCTTGCCAGCCTTGTGACCCTCCACGATCTTGTCTCTGATGGCCTTGGAATGCTCCTTTGTCTTTCCCATGTTGACCATGTATGAGTGCTGTTCACAAGTTTGGGGAGGGTCTTAAATAGTCAGAAAAGGCTGGAAAAAGAGATAATTAATCCAAACATGTGAAGCTCATTGTTCTTTGTGCCTGAAATACTTCTTAATACTTTAGGGGAACCAAACAGAATTCTGGTGGTTTGAGGGGTTGAATAATAAATGACCCTCTGAATAAACTTTTTACAATTTAAATAAAATTAAACAAAGAAATAACATTCTTTTTTGCTGCAGTGCATTTCACACTTCCAGGCTGATCTATAGTCCAAATGTCACAATGCCAAGTTAATTCCGAATGTGTAAACCTGCTAAATCTGCAGGGGGTTGAATACTACTTGTAGGCACTGTATGTGTGTGTGTGTGTGTGTGTGTGTGTATATGTATATATATATATATATATATATTATAGTGGTGTAGTGACCACTGTGTCCACTAGGGGGCGCTGTCTGGGTGTCCCAGGACGGACGGATAGCCATGTCCAGAGTGGTAACCAGAGCAGGGTCCTAAATGACCATTATGTATCCCAAGGTGCGTGGCCTTGGGATGAAGGCTTATGTGCTGGTCAGCAGAGCTGATCTTTCGTTCCAATGTGTTAGGGAGAAGCCGTCATGTGATTTGATGAGAAGGGTGGGATCAATCACCTACAAACCCACCTAGGGGCGGGTGTCTAGAACACCATAGTAAAGTATATGTGTATGAATGCTTGAAGGACCTGTGATGAAGTCATAGCCATGTGATCCGGTGGGCGTGGCTACAGACCATATAAGGTGGCCAGGGTAGGTCACATGAGTGAATGCTTGGACCCGGTTTGTCCGTATGGATTGTCTAGTCTGGGCTGACGTGGCTGCCTTCCTGACAGCACATGGAGAGGCTGTGTATAATAGCTGCATATGTCTTGATAGTTCCCTGGAGGGAATGAACGTCTGCAGTGAGAAGCCGCTATGAGAAGGTAACCCGAACAAGGGATGTATCTGAGGCTAGGGAGCCTGTGTACCTGACAGCAAAGCCTGTGTGTCCACGGGATTAACAGAGGGGAGCTCTGTCATGGACGCTATGCTGTTGATATGAACTTTCTATTGCTGTTTGATGGTTTATGCTGCATAATAAACCGAATGGACTGAGTTTATGTTGAGAAACCTGTGCCAGACCTGATTTATCGGTTGCCTAGCGAGTATCCCCTACCTGAATAACAAGCGCTATCTAACAATAGGTGGAGAATACAAAGGGCAGAATTGTATCCTTGTTGCTAGGGGCAACGGATGAGGACTGCAAAACTCAGTTGCTAAGGGCATCGGTTCCAAAAGCACATGTTGCAGTGCTGGCAACGCTGAGCCAGGAGGACGGACGGTCTTGAAAACCGTGTGATATGCTGACTGGGGGCAGTGGAAGAGACTTATAGGACACCTCTGCAGTAGAGGGGTCTGAGAACCTGCATGGCCGGCAGGTGACGGTCATGAAAGCCGTGTGATGTGCTGACCGGGGTCAGAGAAAGAGACTGTGAATTGAAATAGGGTGCCTCTGTGGATAAGAGGTACCCGAGAATCTGTATAGCCAACACAGGTAACGGAGAGGTGTCCGTATTGTTCTGACCAATGTCAGTGAGAGAGACTGTACCTGAAGGGTTCAGTGTGCAAGGTCCTGGAGGGTCGGTGTTGGGAGGTTCTGGGAGAAGAATCGGATCCCTGGAGCCACTGCTGTGACCTTGGACCTGGAGAGGCGTGAGTGTTGGACAGTCAGGCGGAGATGGATGTCCTGAAGAGCACCGCTGAGTCCCTGGACCTGGTGAGGCCGGTGTGTTGGGAAACCCTGGGAGGAGGGTTGGCTCCCTGAATAGCACCCGGTGCGCCCTGTGTGTTGGACGGTGTCAGGAGGAGACGGACGTCCTGAATAGCACACAGACAGGACACGTGAGTTTTGTGTTGTCGTTTTTTTTTTTTTCTTTTCCCTCTCAAGTCAGCTGGTGGCGGCTCAGTGGGGTCAAGAAGGTGACAAGCAGCTTGCTGTAACTCGGCGGGGTTACGAAGGTGTCACCAGCAGCTGTGTGAGAACAGCAGCTGGAGGTGTCGGAGATCGGTGACAGCAGGAGCTGTGGTGGTGCCAACAAGAACTTGTGTGGTATCGTTAAAGACATAAACTGTTTTGGTGTGAACTGTGGTCTAAAGGCCCCTTTACATTTAGCGATGCACCAGCGATCCCGACCACAATACGACCCAGTCAGGATCGCTAGTGAGCTGCCACATAGGCAGATCTCACAGTGACGTAGCGACACAGCAGCGGTTGTTACCTTTGAGACGCGGTGATCCTGACGTCCTCCCGCCCGTGTCCACGCGTCGCTCGTTGGCGGCAGCAGGAAGCGCCCGACAAGAAATGGAGCTGCGCGATCAGCGACAGCGGGGGAGCCGGTTGGAGGTAAGTATCACACATAGCAATATCGCTAGCAATATCACTGCTGCAGCACAAAATCGGTGATGCTTTAGCGATATTGCTATGTGTAAAACCCTCTTAAGGAGACCTGTAGAAAGGACATGGGGAAATCCCGAAAGGGGGCGGTGACCCAAATCGGGGTGGTAACCGAAGAAGGGGATGGAGACGTTCCTACTGTTGGGCTAACAGATATTGAGACGGTGACGGCTCCTGACGTGGACAGGTCAGAGGTAGAAGTGACCGGAGGAAGGGGTGAGTCTGCCCAATGGATGGACCTGATGTGATATGACTGGTGGTGAGCTGGTAGATGAGACTGTAGTGGACACACGGTCAGAGGGTAACTGGAGGGTTCACTCAGATGATCGGGGTGACTCAGACTCTGGGGGTGACTGTGGCTCTGAGAGAAAAATGGAGCACAGACTAGAAGAGCTAGAGAAGGAAGTCTCTGAGCTCAAAGATAACCTGGCATCGTGGCAAGGTCTGAATAAGTCCCTCAGAGAAGAGGTCGGAGTACTAACAGAAACTGTAAGAGGTCTTCTGCGGGAGAAGAACTGGGCGAAGACTTACAGCGGCCAGGCCCAAGTGATGAACAGAGTGAAGACAAGAAGAAACTGAAAAGTATGGAAGCAGAGATGATCCATATGCAGGAGCAGCTTGCTGCTGCAGCGCATGCTAAGAGGCAAGCACAGCAGGAAAGAGATGAACTGGCCGATGTAATTGCCAACAACAGTGGTAAAGGTGCTCGGGCTTTGGAAGAAAAGAGGCGGTTAGAGTCTCGCATTGTACAGCTTGAAGAAGAATTGGAGGAAGAACAAGGCAACGTTGAATTAGCCAATGACAGGCTGAGAAAGGCCACACTTCAGGTTGACCAGATGAATACTGATCTGAATGCAGAACGTAGTAAAGCTCAGAAGAATGAGAATGCCCATCAGCAATTAGAGCGCCAGAAGAAGTAGTTAAAAGCAAAGGTTGCACAACTGGAGGACCAGCTTGATGCTGAAACTAAAGCGACAATCTGCAAGCAAACAAGTATGTCGTGCAGAGAAAAAGCTGAAGGATGTACTAATGCAAATGAATGAGGTAAGGCCAGGCGGAGGGAAATAATGTTCGGCTGAAACAGCTGAAGCGCCAGGTGGAAGAAGCGGAGAAAGAGGCTCAACGTGCCAATGCGTTGCATCGTAGATTACAGCGTCAACTGGAGGATGCTACAGAAACAGCAGATGCAATGAACCGTGAGTTTAATGCACTGCAAAGCGAACTTAGAGGTAGTGATGTGCCATTTGTTACCAGACGCATAGACAGAAAAGGAGGTGAGGGAGCACACTGGAGGAGTGTGATGACTAAACAGTGTCTGATGACGCAGACAGACTGACTGGAGGGCCGAAAAGATCAAGGCCGATATTCTGACCGCTGGGGGCGGGGGAGGCCTAACGTAGAGATAAGGCCCATATGATAGACAAAACAGACGGAGACTTCTCTGGACCTGTTGGGCAAGGTGACATGGTGCCCGGTCTCGAGATCCCTGGGTGATGTTGTGTGTTCAGCCCCACAAGCTTGAACAGAGGGGGGGGGTATGTGGTATAGTGACCACTGTGTCCGCTAGGGGGCGCTGTGTGGGTGTCCCAGGACGGACGGATAGCCATGTCCAGTGTGGTAACAGGAGCAGGGTCCTAAAAGACCGTTATGTATCCCAAGGTGGGTGGCCTTGGGATGAAAGCTTGATTATGTGCTGATCAGCAGAGCTGATCTTTCGTTCCAATGTGTTAGGGAGAAGCCGTCAGGTGATTGAGACGGGTGGGATCAATCACCTACAAACCCACCTAGGGGCGGGTGTCTAGAACGCCATAGTAAAGTATATGTGTATGAATTCTTTAAGGACCTGTGATGAGGTCAGTCATGTGATCTGGTGGGCGTGGCTACGGACCATAAAAGGTGGCCAGGGTAGGTCACATGAGTGAATGCTTGGACCCGGTTGGTCCGTATGGAAGCTCTCGTCTGGGCTAACGTGGCTGCCTTCCTGACAGCACATGGAGAGGCTGTGTAAAATGGCTGCATATGTCTGATAGTTCCCTGGAGGGAATGAACGTCTGCACTGAGAAGCAGCTATGAGAAGGTAACCCGAACAAGGGATGTAACTGTGAGGCTAGAGAGCCTGTGTACTGGACATAGCAAAGCCTGTGTGTCCATGGGATTAACAGAGGGGAGCTCTGTCATGGACGCTATGCTGTTTGATGGTTTATGCTGCATAATAAACCGAATGGACTGAGGTATGTTGAGAAACCTGTGCCAGACCTGATTTATCGGCTGCCAAGCGAGTATCCCCTACCTGAATAACAAGTGCTACCTTAATATATATATATCCATTTCCGCACGTGGTAAAATTTGTAAGGCAGCTTTATTCTTCGGGTCAGTACGATTACAGCGATACCCAATTTATATAGTTTTTTTTATTTTTGACACTTACACAACAAAGACTATTTTATAGAAAAAAATAATTATTTTTGCATTGCTTTATTCTGATAGTTATAACTTTTATTTTTCCGCTGATGGAGCTGTATGACTGCTTGTTTTTTGCGGGACAAAATGACATTTTCAGTGGTACCATATTTATTTATACTTGTCTTTTTAATCGCGTTTTATTACACTTTTTGTTTGGCGGTATGATGATAAAGCATTGTATTTGACTTGTTTTATTTTTTTATGGTGTTCACTAAAGGGGTTAATTATTGGGACAGTTTTTTAGATCATGTCATTGCAGATGCGGCTATACCAAATATGTGTACTTTTGTTTATATGTGACTTTTTTAATTCAAATATTTATTTAGAGATACAATATTATTCAGGGTTTTTAATATATTTTTATATATTTTTACATTTAATTACATTAACCGCTTTACTCCCAAGGGTGGTTTGCATGTTAATGCCCGGGCCAATTTTTACAATTCTGACCACTGTCCCTTTATGAGGTAATAACTCTGTAACGCTTCCATGAATCCTGGTGATTCTGACATTGTTTTCTCGTGACATATTGTACTTCATGTTAGTGGTAAAATTTCATTGATATAACTTGCGTTTATTAGTGGAAAAAAATGGAAATTTGGTGAAAATTTTGCAATTTTCCTACTTTGAATTTTTATGCCCTTAAATCACAGAGATATAGCACACAAAAAACTTAATACCGTATATACTTGTGTATAAGCCGTCCCCACTAATTTTGCCACAAAAAACTGGGAAAACTTACTGACTCGTGTACAAGCCTAGAGTGGAATCCATAGACTATGCCCCCATATGCTGCTCCATATACTATGCCCCCATATGCTGCCCCACAGAATATGCCCCCATATGCTGCCCCACAGAATATGCCCCCATATGCTGCCCCATAGAATATGCCCCCATATGCTGCTGCAAAAAAAAATGCCATACTCACCTCTCCTGGGTCCATCGCCGCTGTCTGCCGCTTCTTGTGTCAGTGACAGTTCAGCCAGCAGAGGTCGGCGAGCACTAACCACGTCACCGCGCCCTCTGCGGCCTAAACGTCACTGACACAGGATGCAGCAGAGACAGCGGTGAGCAAGCGATGGACCCCGGACAGGTGACTATCGCTATACTTACGCGTCCTGGTGTGTTCTCTGCAGCCCTGTTCTCCCACGGTATCCCTTCCTGTCTTCAGGGGTCACGTGGTACCGCTCATTACCATCATGAATATGCGCATATTCATGAGGGTAATGAGCGGTACCACGTGACCGCTGAAGGCAGAAAGAGAGACCATGGAGAAGCGGGGGGTTGCAGAGATCGCGCCAGGTGGGTTAAGTATGATCTCTGACACACCCCCTCCCCCGCTGACCCCCAGGTATATGACCTGTGTATAAGCCGAGAGGGGGACTTTCAGCCCCAAAAAATGGGCTGAAAATCTCAGCTTATACACAAGTATATATGGTAAGTTAAATTTCCCACATGTTTACTTTACATCAGCACAATTTTGGAACCCAAATTTTATTTTGTTAGGAAGTTATAAGGGTTAAAAGTTGACTAGTGATCTCATTTTTATAACACCATTTTATTTTTATGGACCACATTACATTTGAAGTCACTTTGAAGGGTCTATATGATAGAAAATACCCAAAAGTGATACCATTCTAAAAACTGCACCCCTCAAGGTGCTCAAAACCACATTCAAGAAGTTTATTAACCCTTCAGGTGCTTCACAGGAATTTTTGGAATGTGTAAAAAAAAAAAATGAACATTTAACTTTTTTGCACACAAAAATTACTTCAAGTTTAATTTTTATTTTACCAAGGGTAACAGGAGAAATTGGACGCAAAAGTTATTGTGCAATTTGTCCTGAGTACGCTGATCCCTGATATGTGGGGGGGAACGACTGTTTCGGCGCATGGCAGAGCTCAGAAGGGAAGGAGCGCCGTTTGACATTTTCAATGCAAAATTGGCTGTAATTCAGATCGGACGCCATGTCACGTTTGGATGTGCCTAAACACTGGAAACCCCCCACAAGTGACCCCATTTTGGAAACTAGACCCCCCCAATGCACTTATCTAGATATGTGGCGAGAACTTTGAACCCTCAAGGGCTTCACAGAAGTGTATAACGTACAGCTGAACAATTGCAAAATCATATTTTTTCCACAAAAATGATCTTTTCACCCTCAATTTTTATTTTTCCAAGGGTAACATGATCCCAAAAGTTATTGTGCAATTTGTCCTGAGTACGCTGATACCCCATATGTGGGGGTAAACGACTATTTGGGCGCATGGCAGAGCTCGGAAGGGAAGCGGCGCCATTTGACTTTTATGGCTGGAATTGAGATCGGACGCCATGTCGCGTTTGGAAAGTCCTTGATGTGCCAAAACAGTGGAAACCCCCCACAAATGACACCATTTTAGAAACTAGTCCCCTCCAAGGAACTTATCTAGATGTATGGTGAGCACTTTGAACCCCCAATTGCTTCACAGAAGTTTATAACGCCCGGGCGTGAAAATAGAAAAATCATATTTTTTTTTCCACACAAATATTTTTGCCCACAATTTCTTATTTTCCTAAGGGTAACAGGAGAAATTGGACCCCAAAAGTTGTTTTGCAATTTGTCCTGAGTAGGCTGATACCCCATATGTGGGGGTAAAACACTGGGCGCATGGCAGAGCTTGGAAGGGAAGTAGGACTGAATGACTTTTTCAACGCAGAATTGGCTGGAATTGAGATCAGACGCCATGTTGCGTTTGGAGAGCACCTTATGTGCCTAAACTGTGGAAACCCCCCAATTCTAACTCCAACCCTAACCGCAACACACCCCTAGCCCTAACCCTAACTCTAGCCCTAACCCTAATGGGAAAATGGAAATAAATACATTTTTTTTATTTTATCATTTTTCCCTAACTAAGGGGGTGATAACGGGGGGTTTGATTTACTATTTATAGAGGATTTTTATGTTTGGCAGCTGTCATACGCTAAAAGACGCTTTTTATTGTAAAAATAGTTTTTGCATCACCACATATTGAGAGCTATAATTTTTCCATATTTTGACCCACCGAGTCATGTGAGGTCTTATTTTTTGCGGGACGAGTTGACGTTTTTATTGGTACCATTTTCAGGCATGTGTTTTGATCACTTTTTATTCTGATCTTTGGGACGCAGAATGAACAAAAACCAGCGTTTCATGAATTTCTTTTGGGGGGTGCGTTTACACTGTTCCGCGTGCGGTAAAATTGATAAAGCGGTTTTATTCTTCGGGTCAGTATGATTACAGCGATACCTCATTTGTCTTTTATGTTTTGGCACTTTTATGCAATGAAAACAATTTTATATAAAAAATAATTATTTTTGCTTCACTTTATTCTGCGAGCTATAACTTTTTTATTTTTTCACTGATGACGCTGTATGGCAGCTCATTTTTTGAGGGACAAGATGACATTTTCAGTGGTACCATGGTTATTTATATCCGTCTTTTTGATCGCGCGTTATTGCACTTTTTGTTCGGTGGTATGATAATAAAGCATTGTTTTTTGCTTTGTTTTTTATTTTTTAAAGGGTTCGCTAAAGGGGTTAACTAATGGGACAGTTTTATAGGGTGGCTCGATATGGACGTGGCGATACTAAATGTGTACTTTTATTGTTTTTTTTTCTTTATTTCCAAAAAATGAATTTATTAGGGAATATTTTTTTTTTTATTTAGCTTTTTTTTTTTTTTTATGAAATTTTTACTTTTTTTTAACTTTGTTACATTGTCCCAGAGTGGGACATCACTGTCATGTGTCAGATCGCTGATCTGACATGTCACACGGCGCTGTGACAGATCAGCGATCTGACAGGCGCTGCACAAGGCTTCCTCATGCCTGCGCTCTGCAGGCACTGAGGAAGCCGCCTCCCTGAAGGCCCCCCGTGGCCATATTGGATCCGGGGACCTGCAGGGAAGGAGGCTGCGCTGGGGGTCTCAGGGAAGCACGGAGGGAGCCCCCTCCCTGCTGATGCTTCTCTAAACACCCGGTACACTGCGATCATGTTTGATCGCAGTGTGCCAGGGGTTAACGTGCCGGGGGCGGTCCGCGACCGCCCCTGACACACAGTGCCGGGTGTCAGCTGTGATAATCAGCTGACACCCAGCCGCGATCAGTGGCGCCCACCCCACCAGCGCTGCTGATCGCGATGACGTACTATCTCGGCCATAGGGGCCCGGGTCCCGTGGACGGGATAGTATGTCAGATGTCAGGAAGGGGTTAACGTTTTTCCACAAAAAAATTACTTCAGGTCCAATTTTTTTTTTAATTTTACCAAGGGTAACAGGAGAAATTGGACTGCAAAAGTTATTGTGCAATTTGTCCTGAGTACACTGATACCTGATATGTGGGGGGAACCACTGTTTCAGCGCATGGCAGAGCTCAGAAGGGAACGAGCACCGTTTGACTTTTTCAATGCAAAATTGGCTGGAATTGGGATCGGGCGCCATGTCACGTTTGAAGAGCCCCTGATGTGCCTAAACAGTGGAAACTCCCCACAAATGACCCCATTTTGGAAACTAGACCCCCCAAGGAACTTATCTAGATGTGTGGTAAGCACTTTGAACCCCCCGCCCCCCCAGTGCTTCACAGACGTTTATAACGCCCGGGCGTGAAAATAAAAAAAATCATATTTTTTCCACAAACATGACCTTTTAGTCCCCAATTTTTTTATTTTCCCAAGGGTAACAGGATAACTTGGACCCCAAAAGTTGTACAATTTGCCCTGAGTACGCTGATACCCCATATGTGGGAGAAATCTACTGTATGGGCACCAGGGGTGGATTAAGGGTAGCCAGGGGCCGGGGCAGTTCAGACTCTGTGGGCCCCCCTCGTCACGTGACGGGGGTCACGAATCGTAGAGCCACACTCTACATAGAGAATAATGGGGCCTCCAGCACCGACCTCCACCCGCAGAGCCACACTCTACATAGAGAATAATGGGGCCTCCAGCACCGACCTCCACCCGCAGAGCCGCACTCCACATAGAGAATAATGGAGCCTCCAGCACCGACCTCCACCCGCAGAGCCGCACTCCACATAGAGAATAATGGAGCCTCCAGCACCGACCTCCACCTGCAGAGCCCCACTCCACATAGAGAATAATGGAGCCTCCAGCACCGACCTCCACCTGCAGAGCCCCACTCCACATAGAGAATAATGGGGCCTCCAGCACCGACCTCCACCCGCAGAGCCGCACTCCACATAGAGAATAATGGAGCCTCCAGCACCGACCTCCACCCGCAGAGCCCCACTCCTCATAGAGAATAATGGGGCCTCCAGCACCGACCTCCATCCGCAGAGCCCCACTCCACATAGAGAATAATGGAGCCTCCAGCACCGACCTCCACCCGCAGAGCCACACTCCACATAGAGAATAATGGAGCCTCCAGCACCGACCTCCACCCGCAGAGCCGCACTCCACATAGAGAATAATGGAGCCTCCAGCACCGACCTCCACCCGCATAGCCCCACTCCACATAGAGAATAATGGAGCCTCCAGCACCGACCTCCACCCGCAGAGCCACACTCCACATAGAGAATGGAGCCTCCAGCACCTACCTCCACCCGCAGAGCCGCACTCCACATACATGGCTGCTCTCAGTGCTCTGTGCTGTGCGCACAGGACCTGTGATGAGGTCACAGGAGGGGAGGAGACAGGGGTCACATGATCGCAGGCCCTGACACCTTACCTCCTGTAGTCTCATCACAAGCCTTTGCACGCTACCAGCAGCATCAGCGTTCACGCTACTTGTAGATGCTGCTGGTAGCAGAGCACATAATGCCGCCCCCACGGTCACTCACTTTTAGGTGAGGAGAAGATGGAGTGCCATTGCAGCAGCCAGCAGGAATGTGGTGGGGGCCCCCTTAGAAGCTCTTGTGGTGGGGGCCCCGGGGCTGAAGCCCCGCCTGCCCTGCCTATAATCCGGCCCTGCGCGGTGGCGGATTATAATGGGGCAATTTACTGGCCTGGGCTGTGGGCCCCTTAACCCCACTGGGCCCGGGGCAACTGCCCAAATTGACCTCATTATAATCCGCCACTGATGGGCACACGTCGGGGCTCGGAAGGGAAGTAGTGACGCTTTGGAATGCAGACTTTGATGGAATGGTCTGCAGGTGTCATGTCGCATTTGGAGAGTCCCTGATGTGCTAAACTGTGGAAACCCCCCACAAGTGACCCCAATTTGGAATCTAGACCCCCCAAGGAACTTGTATAGATGTGTGGTGAGCACTTTGAACCCCCAAGTGCTTCACAGTACTTTATAATGTAGAGCCATACAAATAAAAAAAATTATATTTTTTTCTACAAAGATATTTTTGCCCCTATTTTTTTATTTTCCCAAGGTGGCAGGAGAAATTGGACCCCAAAAGTTGTTGTCCAATTTGTCCTGAGTACGCTGATACCCCATATGTTGGAGAAAACTACTGTATGGGTACACGTCGGGGCTCGGAAGGGAAGTAGTGACGTTTTGGAACGCAGACTTTGATGGAATGGTCTGCGGGTGTCCTGTGCATTTGGAGAGCCTCTGATGTGCCTAAACTATTCAAACTCCCCACAAGTGACCAAATTTTGGAAGCTAGACCCCCCACGGAACTTATCTAGATGTGTGGTGAGCACTTTGAACCCTCAAGTGCTTCACAGAAGTTTATAATGCCCAGGCGTGAAAATAAAAAAATCATTTTTTTCCACAAAAATTATATTTTTGCCCCCAATTTTTTATTTTCCTAAGGGTAACAGGAGAAATTGGACCTCAAAAGTTTTTTGGGGTGCATGGCAGAGCTTGGAGGGGAAGGAGCACCATTTGACTTTTTCAACGCAGAATTGGCTGGAATTGAGATCAGATGCCATGTTGCGTTTGGAGAGCACCTGATGTGCCCAAACAGTGGAAACCCCCCAGTTTTACCTACACCCCTAACCCTAATCTCAGCCCTATCCCTAATGGGGAAAATGGAAATAAATTCTTTTTTTAATTTTATTATTTTTCCCTAACTAAGGGAGTGATAAAGGGGGGTTTGATTTACTATTTATAGTTTGGCAGCTGCCATACGCTAAAGATGATTTTTATTGTAAAAATAGTTTTTGCATCACCACATTTTGAGAGCTATAATTTTTCCATATTTTGACCAACAGAGTCATGTGAGGTCTTATTTATTGCGGGACAAGGTGGTTTTTATTGGTACCATTTTCGGGCACGTGACATTTTTTGATCGCTTTTTATTCCGATTTTTGGGACTCAGAATGAACAAAAACCAGCAAATCATGAATTTCTTTTGGGGGGTGCGTTTACACCGTTCTGCGTGTGGTAAAATTGATAAAGGGGTTTTATTCTTCGGGTCAGTACGGTTACAGCGATACCTCATTTATTTTTTTTATGTTTTGGCGCTTTTAATACAATAAAACCAATTTTATATAAAAAATAATTATTTTTGCATCGCTTTATTCTGTGAGCTATAAGTTGTTTTTTTTTTCGCTGATGACGCTGTGTGGTTGCTCGTTTTTTGCGGGACAAGATGACGTTTTCAGCGGTACGATGTTTATTTATATCCGTCTTTTTGATTGCGCGTTATTGCACTTTATGTTCGGCGGTATGATGATAAAGCATTGTTTTATGCTTTGCTTTTTTTTTTTGAAGGGGTATACTAAAGGGGTTAACTAGTGGGACAGTTTTATAGGGCGGGTCGTTACGGACGCGGTGATACTAAATATGTGTACTTTCATTGTTTTGTTTTATTTAGGAAAAAAAAATTATTAGGTAATATTTCTTTTTTTTTTTTTCTAATTTATTTTGGAATTTTTTAAAATTATTTTTACAAGTTTTTTTTTTTTTTATTATATTGTCTGATCTGACAGTTTGGACAGCTGCTGCTGCAGGCTTCCTCAGTGCCTGCTCTCTGCCGCTGACCACTGTTTGTGGACCCAAGTCATCGTATATTGCTGGATGATCAACAGCTACTAAAGGAAAAGAAGCTCTGACTGAAGGAGCAGTCAGGATGAGTGGGATACAGGACTGCCCAGAGCAAGAGGACTGGGGGTCTTCCAGTGCTACTGTCACCATATCTTCAGCCTCATCAGATGAGTTTCATTTTTATAAGTATTTGGAGCAGGCAAAGCGTTGCCGCAGGGAGAAAGATTCCACTCCCATAGAAAACAGATTCACCATATTTCAGCAAAATGTTTTTTGCTCTCAAAGAAGTAGAAGAGTTCAATCGTTCATCAAAACTGACTGTGCATGAGGCAATTCCTTTACACCCTGAAATTGATAGAGATGTTTCCTTGTGGTCACCACTTTGTCACCAAGCCAAGTTAGTGCAGAGCTTGTTCTCTGGCCTTAAAACGGATCAGATGTGAGGTCATCTATGAAGGAGGATCTGATGGAGACCATACTATTTTTCAGAACAAATTCGTAGACTGCACAAATGCTATTCAGCACGTTTTTGTGGAACATGGTTTTTCCTTACTGCATAGTGTATTGCATATTTACAATTTATTAAAGTTTTTTTGTGTTCTAAAGTTTTATTCCAATAAATATATTGTATGTTCCATTTATATACTGTATAACCAATATGATACAAAAATTAAGCTATTAACATCAGGCTTTTATCATTTTACTAGTGTAACTGTATCACTTAAACATGAGCTATGTATGAAGGAGTCTGAGGTTTGGCTTACCGACTCCACAGCCCTTGGTGTAACAAGTCACGTCATGACATGTCTTGCCTCCCACCATCAATATTCCACCATCACATGTGAGTGATATTATTGGAAAATGGAAGGAACCACAGCAACTTTGTCATTAAGTGGAGACCACGGAAAGTTACAGAGCAGGGTCAACTAGTGCTGAAGAGCAGAAGGCAGAAAAGTCATAAACACTTTGCTGACTCCATAACTGCAGAGTCCAAGCCTCATTTGTACTTAATATCAGCAAAAATTGTTCAATCAAGCCTTACATCACCAAGCTCAATGCCAAGTGTCAGATGGAGTGGTGTAAAGTGTGCTATTGAGGGATGATCACACTTCTCTGGCATCTCATGGATGAGCCTGGTTTGGTTAATGCAAAGAGAACTTTACCTGCCTGACTGCATTGTGCCAACTGTAAAGTTTGATGGAGGCAGGGCCGGTCCCCAAGCTGTTGTTCAGGGCAGCCCAGTCATCTGTTGCTATAGAGGCTGCAGCCCTTACTCTACTTTTGAGTGAGTTGGACTGGCCCACCAGAGAACTGAAGAATCCTCCAGTGGACCCTGGCTTCTCCTTCAGGAGAGTTCATAGTGCAAACCTTGCAGTTGCTATGGGGCTCTTGAGTGGGGGAGAAAGGTGGTCCCTCAGAACCAAATCCTCTGGTGGGCCCAGTGTTCTTCAGTCTGACACTGTGTGTATAAGTTGTGGCCGGGGTGGCCACAGCACAGCAGACACTACTCACCTCACGTTGACCTTCCTGCTGGAGAAGATCTTCAGCCTGTGAGCAGTATGGAAGGTCAGATATCCCCTGATAAGTAGGGGCTCTGAAATATGATGGAGGCGGGAGATTTATGCTGTTTGTAGAGTGAGGAGGTGACAGGACGATTCCAAATGTCAAATGGAGTGGTGTAAAGCAGTGGCCACTGGATTCTGGAGCAGTGGAAATGTGTTCTGTGGAGTGATGGATCCCACTTTCCTTCCAGGGAAGGGAAATTTTGTTGTTTTAGCATACAAGACATTTTGAACACTTGTAGCTTCCAACTTTGTGGGAACAGTTTGGGGAAAGCCCTTTTCTGTTGCCAAGTGCATGAAGCAAGGTCCATAAAGGCATGGTTAGGGGGAGTTTAGTGTGGAAGAACATGACAATCTGTACTTACTGCAAGGTACAGTATATACTCGTTTTGTTGCTGTTTGGGTTTTGTCTGTTTAATGGGCATTGTGAACATGCTCCTATTTTGCATGCATACCAACTCAAGGTAAAAGTGTAGCCTCCCTTTCTTTCAGTTGGACATAACGTTTATATAACTTCCCATTTGCTGGGCATCGATTCGGAACCCGGTCTTGCTCTGCACTTATTCACTTTGACACATGGTAAGGTTTTAATACCAGAGGTTAGGACCACCTCGATAGTGGTACACTTTGACGCTGGTGGGATGGCTTTTAAGCTTTTTTTTTTAAACAGAATGTGTTTACTAAGGCTGGTTTCATATTAGCGTTTTTTTAGCGCAGCGCATCGTGCGCGTCCATGCGCATGCGCTATGTACCCCTATGTTTAACATGGCGGGCGCATGGTCTAGCGTTTGCACACGTTCGCATGCGTTTTTTTGTAGTGCATGCCGGACGTAACATGTTGCATTTTTGGTCCGTCCAGCCTGTGTAACAAAAAAACGAATGCGCACGCTTGCGCACGGAATGCAACAAAACAACACATTACAGTCTGGGAACGCAGGCGTGCGCATGGACATGCGCACGCCTGAGTTTAAAATCACATGCGTTTTAAGAGTTAACATGGCTAGAAACTCTTTAAAACGCATGCGCCTAAAAAAAGCAAACGCATGCAAAGCGCATGATGCTTTTTTTTGCATGCGTTTCTATTCCGCACGAAGTGCAGCGCTAAAAAATGCTAATGTGAAAGTAGCCTAAGTATGGTACTTTATTTATCTGCACAATTGCTTTTTACTTATTTACGTACAGCAGGGTATGTGTTCATTTTGTTTCTGTCTGTGCTAGCTCAACCCAAATGTAAAAACAGAGATTGTGAGCCCAGTCGTCAATTCCAACATCAGTGTCTGATATCACAAATGTTCTTCTGGATGAATGGGCAAAAATTCCCACAGGCGTCTCCAAAATCTTGTAGGAAGTCTTCTCAGAAGAGAGAAGTCTGTTATAGCTGCAAAGTGGGGACCAGCTCCCTGTTAGCCCCTTCCTCACATCCGCTGTACATGTGCGGCGCAAGTCAGGGGCTGAGCAAGTGTATGGAGGCTGAGCCGGAGCCATACCTGGCAGAGAATGGCTGGGGTGAGGAGCTCACCCCAGCTGTTATCTTATTAAATGCTTCTATCAATCTGTGACAGCCGCATTTACAGCATATGGTCAGGGGTTGTGGGATGGGGGCATGGGTTGCCATGAAAACCGGGGGTCTGCTGAAAACCCCCCATGTCTGGCACCATGGCGCTTTGTTGAAACCCAGATTTTAGCTGGGTTTCAAAGGAGACCAAAGCATTGCTGTATATAGTATGAATACAAGTGCATGTTCTAGTCCCCTTTGTTTTAAGAAATTAAAACCCATAAAAATTTAAATAACTACACTTTTCCCTATTAAAAAAATATTAAAAAATGCACATATGTGGTATCGCTGTATCCGTAAAAGTTTGATATATCAAAATATAAAATGAATTGGTGAGCACCATAAAATAAAAATTCCCAATGCAAGAGAAATTGACATGCTGCGGTCCTGAAAGGCATGTCAGTCTCTGCGGGTGATCCGCAGGCGCACATGTACACGTGGAATTTTTAAAAAATCCCATCCACTATGGTCTAACATCTGGCCGCTGAGGGTTTGACTCTGTGTAAACCCACAGCAGTTTTTGAACGGGAGACCGTACCCTTACGGGCCTCAGAAAATAGTCACACAAACCACATTTTTGTAACCAATTTTGTCATCACTAAGATGATTTAAAAAAAATAACCCTGGACAAGTTTGGTATCACTGTAATTATACTGACCTGATGAATCATGATGCCAGGTCATTTTTACCACACAATAAATTCTGATAACACACCTCCCTCCCCTCACCCTCCAAAAAAGGGGGAATTGCTATGCTTTTTTCTTTTTTTTGCAATTTCACCCTACTTGAATTTTTTTTCTGTTTTCCAGTACATTATATGGTAAAATGAATGGTGTTATTCAAAAGTACACTGCCCGCAATAAACAAGAGCACATACTCCACGTCGGACTGGTGTACCTTGGGTCCAGCAGAGAAAATCATTTTTGGGGCCCAGTATGTAGCTACATATAAATAAATACAAGACCACCAATTGTGTGGTAAAACGAGCTAATATTTGGGTATAATATATAAAGTAGTACACGTCTTAATGTTCTAGAAAGACCTGGTGCCCACATTTAGACCGGAGTCACACTAGCGAGTAATATGGACGAGTTATATGCGATTAAACATCGCATAGCACTCGGACCGCAGTTAATCTATGGGGCAGCTCCCATCACTGTTTTTTTTGCCAATGCAAGTCTATGGTTGCCAGAAAAAAATCACACACCACACGGACCATCAGTGTGACTTGCGAGAAGTACGCACCGGTGTCCTTTGAAAAGTCGTCCATTCATGTGCGCTGTACAGTAAAAACACACTGACAGGTTATAAAAGAATAGATATATACACATAGAAAAAAAAAATATATATATATACCGTATTGTCCGGCGTATAAGACGACCCCGCAACTTTTCCAGTGAAAATAGAAAATCTTAAAAGTCGGGGGTCTTCTTATACGCCGTGTGTCATTTTATACGCCAGGTGCAGAGCAATCTGCATATAGTGGGGGAGTGGTCCCGATGACCAAGGGAGGGGGCGTCTCACAGGGAAGATGTAACTGGAGCTATCATCCCCCTTTTACCTCATTGGCGGCAGCGATGCTATCTGCGGCTCTGTGCTGGGGGTCAGCAGCGGCTCCTCTTGTGTAGCATGGGGGCTCTGTGCTGGGGTCGGCGGCGGCTCCTCTTTGTGCAGCTGGGGGACGGCGGTGGCTCTATGTCCTGGGTCGGGGCTCCGCTGGCATATGCCTGGAGGCCCCCAGCAGCTCCATTGCTGCGATGCGGTGGCCTCCGGGAAAATGGCCGCTAGAGCCCACGGGGCTCAGATCCAGATCTCATCTCCCGAGATAAAGGAAACACTTAAACAACAGAATATAACTCCAAGTGAATCAAACTTCTATGAAAATCAAACTGTCCACTTAGGAAGCAACACTGATTGACAATCAATTTCACATGCTGTTGTGCAAATGGAATAGACATCAGATGGAAGTTATTGGCAATTATCAAGACACCCTCAATAAAGGGAGAGGTTCTGCAGGTGGGGACCACAGACCACATCTCAGAACCCATACTTTCTGGCTGATGTTTTGGTCAGTTTTGAATGTTGGTTGTGCTTTCACACTCGTGGTAGCATGAGACGGACTCTACAACCCACACAAGTGGCTCAGGTAGTGCAGCTCATCCAGGATGGCACATCAATGCGAGCTGTGGCAAGAAGGTTTGCTGTGTCTGTCAGCATAGTGTCCAGAGGATGGAGGCGCTACCAGGAGACAGGCCAGTACACCAGGAGATGTGGAGGGGGCCATAGGAGGGCAACAACCCAGCAGCAGGACCACTACCTCCGCCTTTGTGCAAGGAGGAACAGGAGGAGCACTGCCAGAGCCCTGCAAAATGACCTTCAGCAGGCCAAAAATGTGCATGTGTCTGCGCAAATGGTTAGAAACCGACTCCTTGAGGATGATCTGAGGGCCCAACGTCCACAGATGGGGGCTGTGCTCACAGCCCAACACCGTGCAGGACGCTTGGATTTTGCCACAGAACACCAGGATTGGCAAATTTGCCACTGGCGCCCTGTGCTCTTCACAGATGAAAGCAGGTTCACACTGAGCACATGTGACAGGCATAACAGAGTCTGGAGACGCCATGGAGAGTGATCTGCCTGCAACATCCTTCAGAATGACCAGTTTGGCAGTGGGTCAGTAATGGTGTGGGGTGGCATTTCTTTGGAGGGCCGCACAGCCCTCCATGTGCTCACCAGAGGTAGCCTAATTGTCATTAGGTACCGAGATGAGATCCTCAGACCCCTTGTGAGACCATATGCTGGTGCGGTTGGCCCTGGGTTCCTCCTAATGCAGGACAATGCCAGACCTCATGTGGCTGGAGTGTGTCAGCAGTTCCTGCAAGATGAAGGCATTGAAGCTATGTAGTGTCCCGCCTGTTCCCCAGATCTGAATCCAATTGAGCACATCTGGGACATCATGTCTCGCTCCATCCACCAACGTCACGTTGTACGACAGACTGTCCAGGAGTTGGATGCTTTAGTCCAGGTCTGGGAGGAGATCCCTCAGGAGACCATCCGCTGCTTCATCAGCAGCATGCCCAGGTGTACAGTAGGGAGGTCATATAGGCACGTGGAGGCCGCACACAATACTGAGCATCTTTTCCTTGTCATGAGGCATTTCTACTGAAGTTGGATCAGCCTGTAATTTGATTTTCAACTTTGATTTTGACTATCATTCCAAATCCGGACCTCCATGGGATATTAATTTTGATTTACATTGAATATTATTATGTTTTATTGTTCTGAACACATTCCACTATGCAATGAATAAAAATTTGCAACTGAAATATTGCATTCAGAGATATCTAGGATGTGGTATTTTAGTATTCCCTTTATTTTTTTGAGCAGTGTATATATATAGATGTCAGTGACACACACACACACATATATATACTAGATGCGAGGAAATGGCAAACGTATTACATACGGATCACCATACAGAGAACACTCCTGTGATTCTAGGCTGAGATATGCTGTGGGATTTCCATTGTAGAAATTCTGTATTAAATATATTATGTGACTGTACCCACTAATAATGGTGATATCAAAAGAGCTTTCACTCACACACTTTTTACGGGAATCTCTTCCACTGATAAAGCCATAACTTTTTATTTCAGAGGGTGATAAAGGAAGGCGGGTGTCAGTCAGGGGTAATACGGGGAGAGCGGCTTAATCAGTCAAGAGTGATACACGGGAAGGTAGCATAGTCCATCTGGTGTGATGCAAGGAGAGGGGAAGCAGTCAGTCCAGGGTGATACAGGGAGAGGGGTGCAGTAAGTCAAGGGTGATACAAAAAGAGGTGGCACAAACAGAGCTGGTACAGGGGGAGAGAGGGGCCTCAGTCAGTCCAGGGTGATAGAGGGAGGGGGGTCACAGTCCATGTGGGGTGATACAGGGGGAGGGGGCGCAGTCAGTCAGGGATGATAAAGGGGGAGGGGGTATATTCATTCGGGGGTGATACAGAAAGAGGGGCACAGTCTGGTATGATGCAAGGAGAGAGTGTAATGTGCACAGGGAGGTAGTCATGAGCTAGGGGCTGTTGTTCTCCCACACCGTGGCACTCCACAAATAAACGGTGCCACGATTCTCCTGTGTTATGCGTGTGGTTGCAAGCCTTTACTGTGTCTGGTTCTTCAACTTTGAGAACTGCTGCACACACATTAGGGGACATCAAATTTGTATAAAAGTTAAATGTCCATTTTCATCATATTGAAACACGCAGCATTTTGCACAAACTTTTCTGTTTTCAAAGTCCATAGCACGTTCTTATGTCGGCTGGTCGCAGCCCGAAGCGATCACTTTCCTCAATGGAATCTCTGGCCCCGGGACACTCCATCAGGCTCTGCAGCTTCCATGAGTCCCATCCCAACTCCCTTATGTGATTTTCCATCCGACTTCCTCTCCTAGGAAGATATTGAAGCATGCTTCTCAGTTCTGCAGTTGGATCATAGGCCCCGGACATTCCAAGAATGTCCGCTCTGAGTTTAATGCTGACATTCTCATGCTGCTGAACAGCCCATGCTCCTCGTGCCCTCAGGCCTCCAACTACAGCTTTCTCTTCGTCTAATCTCTAAAGCTGTGTTCACACGAAGCGTTTTTTTCGCAGTTTTACCAAATAAACTGTGTCAAAAATGCTTAAAAGAAGCTTACCATTCATTTAAATGAATTCCGCAATTTTTGTGCAGATGTATGCATTTTTTACAGTGAAAAAAACGCTTTGCGGTAAAAAACGCAGCATGCTCAATAATTCGCGGAAAATTCCGCATTTTTAGCTATTTTCTATGGGTCTGGAACCACGCTGAAATAGACCACAAAAAGCGCTGTTTTTCCGCGCATTTTCTGGGAAGAATTCAGGATTTTATACAGAAATTTTCTGCATACGTGTGCACATAGCCTTACTCTGACTGCACTAATCTGGAGGTGTTCTTGTTAGCGGCCCTGCACCTCGCACACTGGAGCTGTTCCTGAACACATTAACTGTTTCTATCCTAAACCTTCTACTTTCTGAACTTATTGTGCCCATCACTGCCCTATACTCAATCCTGTCTTATTGCTAAATCAGAACCTATGTCCTAGTATTATCCTTTCCCTATATCTAATACAATTATCAGAACACATTGAGTCATCCACATATTATAGCAATACATTAACCATGCATCTTGGTGCCTATAAGGTTCTATGCAATATAAAACACTTTTTCATATACAGAGGTTATAATTGTTCTTCAAATCAAGGGAGAAACATATGACGGTCTCTTACAAGGGGGCGCAGTCAGTCAGAGGTGATACAGGAAGAGGCCAGTCAATCCGGGGTGATACAGGGAGAGGAGGTGCAGTCAGTCAGGACTGATACAGGAAGTCAGGGGTGATACAAGAGGAGGGGGCGTAGTCCATCTGAGGTGATACAAAAAGAGGGGTACAGTCAATCTGGAGAGGCACAGGGGGAAGAGGCACAGTCCATCTGAGGTGATACAGGGGGAGAATGCTGAGTGAGTCAGGCGTGATACAGTGAGAGGTGTTCAGTCAGTTCAGGGTGATACAAGGAGAGGAGGTGCAGTCATTGAAGGGTGATACGGGGGGGAGGAGATTGTTATTCAAGGGTGATACAGTGAGAGGGGCTCAATCCATTAGGAGTGATACAGGAAGAAGGTCTGAATCATTCATGAATGATACAAAGAGAGGGGGCACAGTCCATTTGGGGTCATACAGGAGGAGACGAGTGATAGAGGGGGCAATTCAGTTAGTGGTGATACAGCGAGAGGGGTCATAGTCAGTCTGGAGTGATACAGTGGGATGGGGTGCAGTCCATCTAGGATGATACAGAGGAGGGGGCGCAGTCAGTCAGTGGTTATACAGAAGAAGGGGGCGCAGTCCATCTGGGGTGATAAAGGAAAGGGGGCGCAGTCAGTCAGGAGTGATATAGTGGGAGGGGGCACAGTCCATCTGGAGTGATACAGGAAGAGGGGGTGCAGTCAGTCAGGTGTGATACAGGGAGAGGTGGCACAGTCCACCTGCAGTGATACAGTGAGAGGGGCTCAGTCAGTCAATGGAGATACTGGGGTGGGTGGCGCAATCCTTCTGGGGTGAAACAAGGAGAGGAGGCAAAGTCAGTCAGGGATTATACAGGGAGAGGGGGCTCAGTCAGACAGAGGTGATACAGGGAGAGGGGGCACAGTAAGTCAGGGGTGATACAAAGAGGTCGCATAGTCAGTCAAGAGTGATACAACGGGAGAGAGGGGTCTCAGTGTGACGCAAGTCACTAAAATATATACTACTTACTATAAGTAAAGGGAGGTCAAACTATCTGAAGTCAGGTCCAGGAAATGGCGCAGTACAGAAAATGGAAGTCAGAGATGAAGTCCAATACACGAGCCGAGGTCAGGAAAGCCAGAGAGACAAAACAGTATACAGGGAGCAGGCACAAGCGAAGTCAGATCACAAGCACAGGGTCTGAGTCCAAGAAGAGAATCAAGTCAAGCAGGGTCAGGCAGGCCCGGATTGCTAATCTGCCGGTGGGCTGGCGACTAAGTGGGCTGCCACCGGCCCTTTAAAACAGGTGGGGAACCACTGGCCACGGGTTACATGCGGCCCGCAGGCTGGTCCCTGCAGCCTGCAATTCTCCGGTGGCAGCCCTGCCAGCTGCCGGCCATTTAACCCCCATGTGCATGCAGCGTTTATTACAGAAAGCTGCCTGCACAGGAATGATGATGTCATCAGGGTGGATGGAGTTAGTGCCGAGGTGGGCGGGGTTAGTGCCCAGATCTCTCCTAGTCTCCTGTCTTGGAATAGGAGCGCAGTGCCTCTCTGCAGGTAATTTCTGTGCCCCCAGCTATGTGGCCCAATATAATCTCTGTGCCCCCAGCTATATGCCCCCCTGTGATCTGTGCCCCCCAGCTGTATGCCTCCTGTGATCTGTGCCCCCCAGCTGTATGCCTCCTGTGATCTGTGCCCCCCAACTATATGCCCCCCTGTGATCTGTGCCCCCCAGCTATATGCCCCCTGTGATCTGTGCCCCCTAGCTATATGCCCCCTGTGATCTGTGCCCCTCAACTATATGCACCCCTGTGATCTGTGCCCCCCAGCTATATGCCCCCTGTGATCTGTGCCCCCCAACTATATGCACCCCTGTGATCTGTGCCCCCAACTATATGCCCCCCTGTGATCTGTGCCCCCCAGTTATATGCAGCCCTGTGATCTTTGCCCCCAGCTATATGCCCCCTGTGATCTGTACCCCCATCTATATGCCCCCCTGTGATCTGTGCCCCCAGCTATATGCCCCCTGTGTTCTGTGCCCCCCAGCTATATGCCCCCCTGTGATCTGTGCCCCCAGCTATATGCACCCCTGTTATCTGTGCCCCCCAGCTATATGTCCCCTGTAATCTGTGCCCCCAGCTATATGCCCCCTGTGATCTGTGCCCCCCAGATATATGCACCCCTGTGATCTGTGCTCCCCAACTATATGCCCCCTTGTGACCTGTGCCCCCCTGCTATGTAACTCCTGTACATATTTGTGCTCCCATGTGATCTCTGTGTCCCCTGTGATCTCTGTACCCTCCTGCTATTTGCCCTTCTGTGATTTTCGTGCCACCCCGGGCCCCTCTGTGATCGTCGTGCCCCACCCCGTGATCTATGTGCCTCCCCGGCTATGCCTGTTTCCCCCAGTGCTTTATAGCCCCCTTTTTTTGTTTTGTGCCCTACTCACCATCCGAGCCACGGACCCGCTCCTCTGCACGCCCGATGATGGACGCACCTCAGCTGTTCATCCTCCCCCCCCATCTCCATACCTGGGTGAGTCCCAATATGGAATCTTTGTGTATGTACAGCACTTGCACTATCACCTGTATACTGTATATAGACTGCTGTGTATACAATATATAGGTGATACAGGCTGCTAAATCTGTGTAATCACAGTATCACCTATATAATGTATATACAGCATTCTATATACATTATATAGGGTATACTGTGACTTAGGCAGGGGACACACTAGCGTGTGTGATGTGAGAAACTCGCACGAGTCTCTCGTATCAACACCCGGCGCTGCCGCCGGCACTCGGACCGGAGCGTGAGGCTGCATGTATTTCTATGCAGCCACAGCTCCGGTCCTGAGTGCCGGGTGTTGATGTGAGGGACTCATGCGAGTTTCTCACATCACACACGCTAGTGTGAAACCGGCCTTATAAATACAATATATAGGTGATACTCCTGTATATACTGTACATCCCAGTCACAGTATCACCTATTTAATGTATATACAGCACTCACCTATATGATGTATGCAGCATAATATAGTATAATGCTGTCTTAATATAGTGTATAATGTATCACTCCGATAAATTGTGAAAAAAGTGGCGGACTCTTTATTAGCCCATGTGGCAACGTTTCACATCCATAACATAACCTTTCTGTTATGAGCGGTGGAACGCACTAAATAAAATTAAAATAAAGTGCGTTCACCGCTCGGGGTCCACCGTGCAGTAGATGACAAAACCGCTGCTGAGTGAGGCAGATCACTTAAGGCGGTAATGTGCACAGGTTTTATCTGCACCTAGTGCACAAAAAGCAAACTCTGTTGCACTCACAGAGCTGCAAGCATGACCATATGCAGAAGCAGACTGTTTCACCCACAGAGCTGCAAGCATAAATGCAAAAACAAAACCCTGAGTCTGTTTTAACCTCACGGAACTCAGAGACACAGATGCGGTATACGGTCACAGGAGTCGCCCAGACAGGCGGGACAGGCTCCGTCTAGACCTACCGTTTAGATGTCTGGTACAGTGATGCTGCAACAGCAAACGCACACTGTGCTGCAAATGCTGCGCGGCAAGAATAGAGCCGCTGGCAAGGCGCTGCAAAAAATGCTGGCGCAATGCAGGATGCTTAGCTGCTGAAGTGGCTGAAGCTTGAGCGCGCTGGCGCTAGCACTGCTCCTGGCTGACCCAAACACACATGCGTAATAACAAAGGAAGGGGATATTTAATGAGTCAGTCACCAGTCCAAGCATCCGTAACCATACACTAAGTAGCAGTATGAAATACTAGCGCATGGCGGAACGGCCATGCGCACTTTTTATAGCGTACGGGACCTGCCGGAAATCTCCAGAGCCCTGAGAATAACCAATGGAATCAGGAGCAGGACCTGAGCACCTGACTCCTGAAGTCCAATGGGAGCTCATCCCATGAGCATGCTCAGAAGAAGGGACGAAGGACTTAGCCTCTAGAGACAAATGTGAGGATCTGTGTTCCTGCATAGGTATTGTAGAAACCAGATTCCTAACACTTTCTCTGCTGTGGAACTGAAATGTTGCCACATGGGCTAATAAAGAGTCCACCCCTCCCCGCTTGCTCAGGGCCCCGGCACTTGCGATACTTACTTCTTCCCGCTCCTCCACTGCGGCATCTTCTGACTGATGTTTCCGGTCAGAGGGTGCAGTGACATCACTTGTGGGCTCCCTCTGCCTGAACAGACGTTGAAGAGTCCGGAGAAGAGCAGCGGCCAGCGAGAAGAGGGAAGGATTTCATTTTTTTTAAATGTTTTCAGCAATATATGGGGCCCATCATATACTGGAGCATCATATGGGGCCCATTATATACTGGAGCATCATATGGGACCCATTATATATGGAGCATCATATGTGGCCCATTATATATGGAGCATCATATGGGGCCCATAATATATGGAGCATCAATCATATGGGGCCCATAATATATGGAGCATCATATGGGGCTCATTATATTTGGAGCCTCATATGGGGCCCATTATATATGGAGCATTATACGGGGCCCATTCTGTTTGGAGTTTGGATCAATATATAGGGCCCATCATGTACTGTTTGGAGCATTATATAGGGCCCATCATATTCTATATGGAGCAATATATGGGGCCCATTCTGTATGGAGCAAGGTATAGGGCTCATTATAATGTATTGAGTATTATATGGGGTGCATTATACTGTTTTTAGCATTATATGTGGCTCATTATACTGTTTGGAGCATTATATGGGACTCATTATACTGTATGGAGCACTATGTGGTACCCATAATACTGTGTGGAGCATTATATGGGGCTTATTATTCTGTATGGCACAATATATGGGGCTCATTATACTGTTTGGAGCATTATATTGGACTCATTATACTGTATGGAGCACTATGTGGTACCCATAATACTGTGTGGAGCATTATATGGGGCTTATTATTCTGTAAGGAGCAATATATGGGGCTCATTATACTGTATAACACCGCTCACAGGCAGTATAGGCAACATGAGGTATTTACAAAATTCATTATGGGGCCCCGGGGGATACATTGGGGGGTTAATTTAAAGTAGTGGACAACCCCTTTAATTTAAGCAGTCACTATATTAGTTATATTTACCTATTCAGTAGCAGATATCAAAATGGTTTAGGTCTAGTGGATTCCTAACCTACAACCTCATCAATTTCACAGTCTGCGTCCATACCCATGTGCAGAATTTACATTCAATTTAAAGGGAATAAAAAATAAACAATAAAGTTCACATATTTGGTATCGCAGTGTCCGCAATGACCAGCTCTATAAAACGGTCCCGCTAGTTAATCCCTTCAGTGAACACTGTAAAAAATATATGCAAATTGCCTCTTCAGAAAGAAAGAGGACTTTTACTCTACAGCGCCACCTATTGGTAGTAGCGATCCTACAAGTCACAATCAACCCTTTAATGAGTCTTGTAATATGACTTAGGATACAAGCCAAATCAGAATCTCTGATCACTGTAAAAAATAAATTAAAAGTGAGGCAAAAAACAATGCTTTATCAAAAAGTGCAATAAAACGCGATCAAAAAGACGAATGTAAATAAAAATGGTACCTCTGAAAACGTTATCTTGTCCCACAAAAAAACAAGCCGCCATACAGCTCCATCAGCAGAAAAATAAAAAAGTTATAGCTTTTATTGTGTAAAAGCGGCAAAACATAAAAAAAAGATATAAATATAAACGGCATCGCTGTAATCGTACTGACCCGAAGAAGAAAGCTGCCTTACCAATTTTACCACACATGGATCGGTATAAAAAACAAGCACAAAGCAATTCCTGAATTGCTTGTTTATGTTCATTCTGTCTCCAAAAATCAGAATAGAAAGCGATCAAAAAATGTCATGTGCCCAAAAATGGTATCAATAAAAACGTCATACTGTTCCGCAAAAATCAAGCCATCACATGACTCTGTGGGCAAAAAAATGGAACAATTCTAGCTCTCAAAATATGGTGATGCAAAAATTAGTTTTTGCAATAAAAAGCGTCTTTTAGTGCGTGATAGCAGCCAAACATAAAAACCACAAATAAATCTGGAATCGCTGTAATCGCACTGACACGAAGAATAAAGTCGCCTAATCACTTATACCACACGAGGAATGGCGTAAAAAATAAATAAAACCAATTCTTCAAATGCTGCTGAATTTTTCATTCTGCCTCCTAAAGATCGCAGTAAGTCTTGGCGCACATTTACCCTGTGCACTCCGCTGGGTGTTCACGTCGGGGTTTCCGTGTAAGTCTCTGAAATAAATGATTCAGATTGAACACCCAGTGGAAGATTCCCTATAATGAGGCAGATGGAGGCAGTGTGGACGCCGTCTGACCTGTGATCCGGTGGGGTCCGTCTTTTTAGGATTACATAAAAGTGCTGTCGGCCACAGTTTTGTGCACTTTTGAAACGGACACCGCTGAACATAGGCCAAACGGAGTCCATAGTAACTCTGCTACCTCATTATAGTGAATGGATCCCTCGGGGGTTTCATCTGTCATGTAACTCAGAGATTTAGATGGAAACCCCAAGTAGAGCGCCGGATAACTGTCATCCCAAACGTTATGTTAAATGTTCCCAATAAAAGCTTCAACTCTATCCACAAAAAATAAGTAAGTCCCACTCAGGTCCATAATCTGTTATTGGAAATATAGGGGGCTTCCACATTACTGGTAGCACAAAGGCTCTGGAAAAGCTAAACGGCTAAATTCTCCGCTCCCGAATCCAAATGCCCCCTCCTCCCTTCTCAGCACCACATATTGTGTCCACATTTGGCATTTCTGTAGGGATGAGAGCCCGCCTAATTTACAGGTGCGCTGGGCATAACGTACAGGTGACTGCAACATACTGGTACTGGTCACTACAACGGCAGTTTGCAATTTTCACTCAGGCACACTGAGGTATTGCCACTTTCGTAGAAATTGTGGGACAAATTTTGGTGCCATTTCCCAGTAGGAAAATGAATAATTTGGGGCTAACACACAATCTTGGTGGTAAAAAAGTAAATTATTTTTTGTTTATTGCCCAATGGTATAAAAGTCTGTGACCCAACTGTGGTGTCAATAAAATAACTGCACCCCTAGATGAATTCATTGAGAGGTTCAATTAGCAAAATTGGGGTCACTTTTTGGGGCTTCTGCTGTTCTGGCACATCAGGGGCTCTGCCTATGTAACATGGCACCTTCAAACAAGTGTAGCAAAATCTGCACTGTAATATGGCGCTACTTCCCTTCTGAGCTTTGCACTGTGCCTCAAAAGTAGTTTTCAACCACATATGGGGTATCGGTGAACTCATCAGAAATTGAACAACAAACTTTGGGTTCCATTTTCTCCTTTTGCCCTTGTGAAAATACAAAATTTGTAATTATATTTAAAAAATATTTTTGTGGGAAAAATATGATTTTTTTATTTTTATTTTCATGGCTTAGCATTATAAACTTCTGCGAAGTACCTGGAGTTCAAAGTGCTCAATGCACATCTAGATAGGTTCCCTAAGGGGTCTAGTTTCCAAAATGGTGTCACTTGCTGGGGATTTCCACTGTTAAGGCATATCAAGGGTCCCCAAACGCGTCATGGCAACCATTAATTATGCAAGCAAATTTTACTTTCAAAAAGTCAAATGGCACTCCTTCCCTGCCGTGTACCCAAACAGTTGTTTTCCTCCACATATTGGGTATCTGCGCAACAAACTGTATGGAGCAATTTCTCATCTTACCTTTAAGAAAATGCAAAATTTGGAACTAAAAAAGATTTATCTGGGAAAAATTAGATTTTTTTTATTTTCACGGCTTAACGTTATAAGTGTCTGTGAAGAACGTGGGTTCAAGGTGCTCAAAACACATCTAGATAAGTTCACTAAGGGGTCTGGTTTAGAAAATGGTATCACTTGTTCGGGGTTTAGGCACAACAGGGGCTCTCCAAATATGACATGGCATCCGCTAATTATGTTAGCAAATTTTACATTCAAAAAGTGAAATGGCGCTCCTTCCCTTCTGAGCTCTGCCGTGTGCCCAAACAGTAGATTTACCCAACATATGGGGTATCGGCATGCTCAGGAGAATTTGCATAACAAACTGTATGGTCCATTTTCGCCTGTTAACCTTTTGGGTATGTTCTGTCATATAGACCCCTCAAAGTGACTTCAAATGTGAGGTGGTCCCTAAAATACTGGTTTTGCAAATTTTGTTGTAAAAATGAGAAATCGCTGGTCAACTTTTAACCCTTACAAATTCCTAACAAAAAATTATGTTTCAAAAATTGTGCTGATGTAAAGTAGACGTGGGAAATGTTATTTATTAACTCATTTGTGTGACATATCGCTCTGATTTAAGGGCATAAAAATTAAAAGTTTGAAAGTTGCAACATTTTCAAAATTTTCGCCAAATTTCATTTTTTTTCACAAGTAAACCCAAGTAATATCAAAGAAATGTTACCACTATCATAAAGTACAATATGTCACGAGAAAACATTCTCAGAATTAGTGGGATCCATTGAAGTGTTCCAGGGTTATGACCTCATAAAGTGACAGTGGTCGAATTGTAAAAATTAGCTTGGTCAGGAAGGTGAAAACAGGCTTCGGGATGAAGGGATTAAAGGATTTTTGCTTTTCAAAACAATACTACACCAGTCCATTCGGTGTAAGTAGTAGTACAGCTCAGTCCCATTCACTTCAATGGAGCTGCAATACCAGACATAACCTGTTGACATGTGTGGTGTTGTTTTTAAAAGAAAAAAAAGCCATCTTTTCAACCCCCCCTCCTTTATCTAAAAAAATCTAGGAACAACGCTATGGAATGTAATTCTTGTGTCCTTGGAAATGTAATGTTAGAATCGATGATAATCTGCTCGCAGTCTAATTTTATATCACAAGATAGGCTGGAGGGCTTTAACCTCTTAACTAATCCTGTCACCAAATTAGACCCTGAGAATGGTGACTGACCGCAATGGTCTCCTTACACGTCTGTACCCATTGAGGTGATCGTTGCCAGCTTGGATTTCACGGCCAGAGTATTTACCAAGCAGAGCTGAGCAGATAATGCCCCCGGAATGTTGAGATGAACAGGTGCTTCACCCACCAACTCCTACGACATCCACTCACATTATTTTTACTTCCTCTGCTGATAAAAGACGCTGCTATTTTTTTTTACTTTGCCACAGAGGGGTTAATAGACAAACACCTGTCTCCATGTCCAGAAAAATAAGTCCCCTGTCCCAGCACAGTTACAAAAAGTTACATCACTGAGAATGGCATTAGTAGTCTGTTAAGGACTCTATGCTGATACTTCAGAGCTGGCTAGTCTGGTGGTGAGTCTCAACAAATGCCCTAAAACCCAGCCCAATTAACCTCTTAGTGACCAGGCCTTAAAGGGAATCTGTCACTAGAGTTTTGCTACACAATCTGAGAGCAGTATAGTGTATAGACAGAGACCCTGATTCCAGTGATCTGCCACTGGGTTGCTTGCTGTAGTTTTATCAGCAGATTATTATTACAGGACTAGTAAGCCTGCTGAAAAGTAGTCCACCACATTCATGAACTCTGTGTAACCCCACCCCCAGCACTGATTGGCAGCTGTCTGCCTATACACAGTGTACACAGAATGCTGCCAATCAGTGGTGTGGATGGCGCTATACAAAGCTCAGCATTCAGAGAACTGGTAGATCTACATCATTTTATAAAAAATGAAGGAAACGGCCCAGTAAGTGACTCATCCCTGGAATCAGGCTCACTGCTCCTACAACATACAATTGCCATTTGAGAAAATAAAAACCTAGTGACAGATTCTCTTTCAGGCCCATTTAGGCCTAGTCACTAAGGAGTTAATTGTGTCAGGATTTTGGGGATGTGTTGAGACTCACCCCAGACTAGTCTGCGCTGAAGTATTAGCATAAAGTCCTTTATAGACTATACATTCTATTGTCAATAATATAACTTTTTTTTCCTGTTTTTATCTTTTCAGCCACTATATTTTTTTTTTTTTTTTTTTATTGACGTGGCTATATGAGACTTTGATTTATGTGAGAGAAATTGTATAATTTTGTTAGCGCTCTTTTGGAGTAGATATAAATTACTGCACAATTTATATATTTTTTCTTACATAATTTGTCCATAGAGATCATATAAGGTCTCTGGGAAACGCTTTTCTTCTTTGTTCATTTTTCACCACTGTAACTAGAGCATCCATAGGAGTTCCAGTTATAGGGGAAATCAGCCGTGTGGAAAGGAAAAAACAAAAGTGGTAATTAACAACTTCTGTCTTATCCCCAGGGTCCCCAGCTGTGTATTATAACCAGGGACCAGACCTGATCCTGCTAGATTGCAGGAGTAGGAGCTTTAACCCTGCACTATACATTCACAAGGGATCAGAAATATAGCCCAGGACCTAGCACCATAAATTTACGGCACTTGGCCGACGTCTGGTTAAAGTGATTCACAGTATAGACAATCCCTATATGTTAGAAGAAGGATCTCTTGACAATAGGCTGATCACAAAGTGGCCATAACGATCAAGTTGGATCTCTAGGTAAAACTACCAGTAAGAGCCCAATTCATTACTGCATTTACGCCTTTTTTTTGCCAAGTTTTTTGTGTTTACCACCTGCTTTTATTGGATCCTTAGGCTAGTTTCACATTAGCGCCTTTTTGCGCAGCGCTTCGTGTGCAATTGAAACGCATGCAAACGCAGCGATTTTTCGACGCATCAGTGTGCGCATGACGACAAAAAAATGCAGCGTTTGCATACGTTTTCATGCGTTTGCATTTTTATGCACATGCGTTCTTTAGGTGTCACATTTCACAGGAAGAAAATTCTTGAAACATACTCCACCAATGGGTGTGTGTCATGGGAATTCTTTATATAGACCCTGTTACAGCTGAATTCTTCAAATTTTGTTGCTTTTTCCTTTGTCAACATGGATCTGCGATGGAAGAGTTTTCGCTTCAACTTGGATCTGGACATCGCGCTCTCAGGCTTTTGCATTTGCTTGCCAGCAAGAAAGGCAGAAAGAGAGACAGCGAAGACGGCAGCGGCGGTGTTTGTGGATACATCCGATTATTGAAGTCCGGGAGAGCCGTGGAGCGTACCTTACCTTCTACAGCTTGCTCCAGGGAAACCTGGCGAAATTTAGTGACTATATCCAGATGTCCCAAGAAAGCTTCATGGATTTGCTTGCTCGTGTTCAAGGAGCCATCTGGAGACAGGACACACAGCTCCGTTGTGCGATTCCTCCTGAAGAACGGCTCCTGGTAACATTACAGTAAGTAATATTTACAAACCAATGCCTGCATAATTGTTTTTGTTCTGCCATGTACTATTCCAAAGCCTGCAGAATTATTGTTCTGTCATGTAGTAAACAAAAGCCTGCAGAATTATTGTTATGCCATGTACAAATATTTTTTCATTTCCGTGTTTTGCAAAACCCTAGACATAAATATTAATTTTTTTCTTTCTCTGGCAGATTCCTGGCTACTGGAGATACCCTACCTTCACTCCACTTCCTGTACCGGCTTGGAATCTCCACCTTGTCGGGAATAGTTGCCGACACCTGCCGGGCTTTGTGGGACGTTCTCTGTCCAGAATTTATGCCCCTGCCCACCGCGGAAAAGTGGATTGAAATTGCTGAAAAATTCTGGACAGTCTCCAATTTCCCCAACTGTTTGGGAGCGGTTGATGGGAAACACATCAGGATAACCAAACCCGCAAAAAGTGGATCGGAGTACTATAACTATAAAAAGTACTTTTCTACAGTACTCATGGCCATTGCGGATGCAGACTGTCTGTTTGTTGCGGTGGACATTGGGGCATCTGGCCGGGGGAATGACTCCCAGGCTTTTAAGAACTTGGACATGGGCCGTAGGTTGTATGGGAACCATTTTAATTTCCCCCTGCCATGGCCTCTTCCCCACACCGAAGCTCCACCACTGCCATTTGTAACGGTTGGGGATGAGGCCTTTCAAATGTTTCAAAACCTGCTGAAACCCTACTCCAGCCGGGACTTGGACCACACGAAAAAAATATTTAATTAAAGACTGACCAGGGCGCGAAGAACTGTAGAGTGCGCCTTTGGGATTCTTGTATCCAGATGGCGCATTCTCGGCACAGCCATTAATCTTAAACTGGAAACAGTTGATGAGGTGGTGAAAGCCTGTGTGGTTCTTCACAATTTTGTTATGGCTAAAGAGCGCCCTATCTTTGAACTAGATGAACCAGCTGCCAACCCATTGCCTGATTTCACTCAGCACCCTCTCAGGTCATCAGTTGAAGTTGACCAAATTAGGGACCAATATGCGGCCTACTTTATCTCTGATTTAGGATGTGTGGCATGGCAAGATCAAATGGTCTTGTGTGTATGTAAATAAAAAAACCTGTTTTGATACCTGTACCGAGTGCACTCTATCTTTATATACTCCAATAAAATAATCACCTGCCCAGGTGTCCCAGTGAATTCAGGATGCTTTGGTTTGTGCATCCTGACTTTACTAGGAGTCCTGACTAGGTGATTCTAGATAGAAAAGTTGTATGACCTTCATCATCTCTCCAGTCTGTGTTCAGTAAGGGAGATTGCAGAGACGGTGGAGATAATACAACTAATATTTATATCACCTGGCCTGATGTTACAAATAGTGATTTTGGGATGCACTAGCATCCTTCACTCTTTAAGACACCTGACCATGTGAGTATAAATATTAGTTGTAGGATCTCCAATGTGGCTTCAGTATGTACGCAGACTGGAGAGATGATAAAGTTTATACAACTTCTACAATCCCCTCACCTGGTGTCATGCTGAAGTGAGGAAGCCCCAAAAAACGCATCCTGACTTCAAAATTTTATGACACCTGGGCAGGTGAATACACATATGAGTGAACCTCCAGCATCTCTCCAGTCTGCGTGCAATAGATAATGCAGACTGAAGCGACACTGCAGATGACAACTCATAGGTATACTCACCAGGCCAGGTGTGCTTAAAAAATTATGATACCAGGCCAGAGTATTGTAGATATGACGTGTATTTTCTCCATCATCTCTTCAGTCTATTCATCACAGACTGAATAGATCAGTGGTCCCCAACCTTTCTGACCTTGAGAGTCACATTCAGCTTAGAGAGAAGGTCACGAGCCACATTCAGCACTGAGAGAGGGGCGCGAGCCACATCCAGCTCCTTCCCCCTTCAAAGTAGTCTCAACCAAAGCCCCCATTACAGGTATAATGATAACCAAAGCTTTTCCACAGAAATCACTCCAAAGCAGTACACTGAGATCCAGGGGTTCTCACAATACCCCTATTCAGTATTCTCCCATCAAGGACTCCCAACACACTGTCACATTCAGCATTGAGCACCTCCTCTAACAGGTAGTACCATCCTCCAGCATACCATACCTAAAACATCTCTAAACCCCTAAGACCAGTAAATGTGCAATCAGATCTGCCCTTCTGTGCAGGGCTACTCACAAAATTCACCATTTTGAGATGTACCCTTCATGCCTGTTTGCTAGACCTGGAGATAATGCACCAAGCTGTCAGACAGTGGCAAGCCACAATTCATGGGACCGTGAGCCACATGTGGCTCCCGAGCTACAGGTTGGAGACCCCTGGAATAGATGATGTGGTTAATTACAAGGTACATCTAGAATCCCCTGGCCTTGTGTCACAAAGAGTGAAATGATGATGGTCAAAACACACCATCATCAATTCACTCTTTATGATACCTGGCAAGGTGAGAATAGATATGCCTTGCACTCACCACCATCCTCTATTCAGTCTTTGCAATATTAGCAGACTGAAGATAATGGTGGTGAAAATACAAGTCATATATTTGTGTTTTTGACAACACATATCTCCATGACTGACACAAGAAACATGTACTGGACTGGAGCTATGTGGTGGCAAAAACACAAAGTGTACGGCGCAGTGCGTATAGGCGGCGAAAGACACAATAACCAAACAGTATTAGGGGAAAACTAAATTTTACATTTATTAAAAAAAAAAAAATTACAGTTACTGGGAGCGAGGTTTGGGGGAAGATGGTGGCAACTTGGGGGGTGTGAAGGGACGAGGAACAGCTTAAAGGCGAGGAAAGGTTTCTAGGGCAAGGGGCGACGAAAGTGGTGGGTGAAGGGAGCTCAGGGATGGAACTGGAGGCAGGGTGAGACACAGTGTGAGGTGAGGGGGAGGGAGGGTAATAGTTTTCCTCCTTTTATGTCCAGTTTTGTGATTCCTGTGGGCCATGGGTGTGTCCTGCCTGGAGCGCTTGGTGCTTCTGAACCTCCTGGAGCTGGGTGACCGCAAAGAGCTGGGGGACCTCCTGGCAGGGTCCTGTAGCTGCTGCTGCTGAGGCATGCTGGAAGTGGTGGTGGAGGTAATGACAGGGTCCGTTGGCTCAAACAGTGAATGTGCATCCCCCAGCTGCTGCTGCGCGGTGGTGGTGGTCCAGGTAGTACTGGTGGCAGTGCTGCTCCAGGCAGGAGGAGTGGTGGCAGTGCTGGTCCAGGCAGAAGGAGTGGTGGCGTTGGTGGTCCAGGCAGGAGGAGTGGTGGCTGTGGTGGTCCAGGCAGGAGGAGTGGTGGCGGTGGTGGTCCAGGCAGGAGGAGTGGTGGCGGTGGTGGTCCAGGCAGGAGGAGTGGTGGCTGTGATGGTCCAGACAGGAGGAGTGGTGGCGGTGGTGGTCCAGGCAGGAGCAGCGCTTGCCATGGTGGTGGCGGGGGAGTGTCCAGCAGCACTCGGCCTTGTGGTGGTGTACTGGTGTCCAGCATGGCTTGGAATGCAGGTGGCTGTGCAGTGGTATGCTGCAGAAGTCTGTAGTGAGGTGAAGTGAGTCAGTGGTGGCACAGTTGGAAATGCCACCCCTGACTGCTGTACGTACTGACTCTGCTGCATAGCCTGCATGTAAGCAGTGTTGCAGGCCTGCATCACATTGAGCTGGAGATCTGGACTAAGGTGTTTCGCCATGCCCCGTTCAATTTGGTGAAAAAAATGGTGGACTGGTCTGTTGAGGTCGGCTTCCAGACGGTCAAGGCAACGGTCAACAGCCTGGAAGCGGTTTCCATAAGGGCAAAACCACTCTCCAGTGTGTCTGACAGCACCTTGAGGCCATTTTGAAAGACCGAGCTCAAGTGAAGGAACAGGTTGCAGGGTGCTGCTCCAGGTGCTGTGAAAAGAAAAGTAAAACATTAGTATCATGCATTTACAATAGTTAAAGCGCCAACTCCTGTGGAATAGAAAAACACCATCAAATAGAACAACAAAATACTTACACTCTGGTGGCAAGGACCCGTCTTAAGAAGGCCAACGCCCGATGGTATCTGTATTTTCTGGAGGTCCTTGCTGCAGCACCACTGGGAACCTTTCTCTCCTGATGTACATCCCTGTTGAAGCGGTCCTTCATCGAGCGCCAAGGGGTTCTGACTTTGTTCACTGTGGAAAAAACAAAAAACAAAATTAGACAATGCACTGTAGCCTCATCATCCGTATACAGCCCCATCATCAGTATACAGTAACATCATCATCAGTATACATCCTCATCATCAGTATACAGCCTCATCATCATCAGTATACAGCCTCATCATCATCAGTATACAGCCTCATCATCATCGGTATACAGCCCCATCATCAGTATACAGCCCCATAATAAATATACAGCAACATCATTATCAGTATACAGCCTCATCATCAGTATACAGCCACCATCATAATCAGTATACAGCCTCATCATCAGTATACAGCCACCATCATCATCAGTATACAGCAACATCATCAGTATACAGCAACATCATCATTATCAGGTCACTGCAGCATCACACAGCATTTAAATACTTACGAAATTCCTTGCAGACCCGTGGAGAGACGTTGTCCCAGTCATCAATCAGCGCTGCGGCCACCTCATTCCAGAGCCACCGGGTCACCACCTTGTCCGAGTGCAGTGGATCACAGCTGTCCCACAATAGGACTCGCTCCTGGACCCACTGGATGAGGGCATCATTGTCCAGGGCGAGCTCTTAATCCCGTTGTGGAGCCTAGAAAAGAAAGAAAAACATTAATCTTGGAAAGATTTGGAAATGAAAAAGAAAAAAATACATAAAAAAAGCAAGGTTGAAGATGAAAAACAGGCCAGAAAAAAGTCAGAGAGAAAAAAAAAAGAGAGTACAATCACAGTCAGTCTATACTTACAGGCCGTCTCCCTGCCTGCACTTGGACTGGCTGCTCCTGCTGTTCCTCCTCACTTGCTGTGGACGATGAGGTCTGAAAAAGAACAAAAATGAATTTGGCACATGTTTAGATGCGACAGCGAATACTTACCCAAACTGTAGGGAAGGAAGGTACTCACTTCACGCTCTGCTTGGGCCAGTTCACTGCAGGCCGGTCTGTATTCCTCTCCAGAAGACATGCTACAATAAAAAAGAGAGACATTAGTACATAATAAATTGAGAAAAAAGTACAGGCAGAGATTAGGTTTAATTCTCACATTATTAAAGTTGATGCAAAACTCCAAAGGGCTTCTCTTCACAGTATTCGCTGCTTCTCTCTTCCAGGCGGGCTGTAGAGTAGTGGACTGCCAGTGACAACACCTTCTTATCTACACTACCCCCCAAACAATGTTTCTTTGTTTAGGGGTGGATTAAAGCAGTGTCTAGACAAGTTAATTAAAAAAACGCATGCGTTAAAAAGCGCAGGCGTGCGCATGTACATGCGCACGCCATGCGTTCCCATAGACTATAATGCTTTATTTTGGCGCATTCCATGCGCACAGCGAATGCATGCGTTTTTTTTAAAGCCTTTGGGCGGAACAAAAAATGCAACATGTTGCGTCGGGCGCGCTGAGGCGCACACCTGGAAAAAGCGCATGCGCACCATAATGCAGAAGAATGCGTGCAAGCACAAGACCATGCGCCTGCCATGTTAAACATAGGTGCGCATAACGCATGCGACTGATAGCGCACGATGCGCTGCGCAAAAAAACACTATTGTGAAACCAGCCTCTGCTTTTAATTTGCATAATTTAGTCTATTTTACATGTGTTCACCTTGTTTTCGTTTTTCTTCTATGTTTAAAACTGTGGACTTTGTTTGGGGTCTCCAGATGTTTTCGGCTGATTCATCAACTGTGACTTTTTCACAAAAGTCACATATTTTTTTTTCGATCAACTGTAGTCCAGCGTCCACACTGGAGAGATTTTATGTACCTCTGGAATGACACAAATTTTACATAATCTTTTCAGAACATGTAACTTTTTGCATTAAAGCAATGGCCTCCAACTTTTCTGCCCTTGAGAGCCACATTCAGCTCTGAGAGAGGGTCCAGGTCCCGTCCCCCTCACAGTATTGGCAACCATAGCCCCCATTATGGGTATAATGATAATCAAAGCTTTTCCATGGTAATCACATAAAGGCAGTATACCAAGATCCAAGGGTTCCCATAATACCCTCACTCAATATTCTACCATCATCACCAGGGCCGGTTTTAGGCAAAGTGGGGCCCTAGGCAAAGTTTAAAATGGGGCCCCAAATGTTAACATATTGCACATCACACAGAAGCATTTCGATTGTATTTTCATGCGTGAGTTCAGGCCGCTAAATGAGTGTGATCAACAATATTGAAGTCGTTCAACACTTGTTTCCCGGTCTCTTTTCACTGTCTGAGAAAGAATCATGGGGACAGAACAATCACTAATGGATCACTAACAGATCACTATACAGTGTCATTCTATCAGTAGCACATCTACAGTTTACACCCCATAGTCCTCCATATAATATAATGTGCCCCATAGTCCTCCATATAGTTTAATACACTCCCTATAGTCCTCCATATAATATAAGGTGCCCCATAGTCCTCCATATAGGATAATGCACTCCTCAGTCCTCCATATGTTATAATACACTCCCCATAGTCCTCCATATAGTATAACACACTCCTCATAGTCCTCCATATATTAAAATACACTCAGTCCTCCATATAGTATAATACACTACGCAGTCCTCCATATAATATAATACACTCCTCATAGTCCTCCATATATTAAAATACACTGCTCAGTCCTCCATATAGTATAATACACTCCTGATAGTGCTCCATATAGCATAATACAACGCCAGTCACCCATGTAGTACAATTCACTTCCCATAGTATAATGCACCCCATAGTTCTTCATATAGTATAATGTATTCCCCATAGTCCTCGATACAGTATAATGCAACCTACATATAGTATAATGCAGCCACCCCATAGAGCATAATGCAGCCACCCCACAGAGTATAATGCAGCCCCGCCATACAATATAATGTAACCCCTCGTAGAATATAATGCAGACACCCCACAGAATATAATGTAACCCCCATAGAATATAATGCAGCCCCCCTCATATAGTATAATGCAGCCCCTCCATAGAATATATGGCAGCCCTCTCATAGAGTATAATGCAGCCCCCCATAGAATATAATGCAACCCCTTATATAGTATAATGTAGCCCCTCCGTAGAATACAATGTAGCCCTCCTCATATAGTATAATGCAGCCCTAATAGAATATAATGTAGCCCCCTCTAATAAAGTATAATGAATCCCCCATACAATATAATCTAGCCCCCATAGAATATAATGCAGCCCCCCATAGAATACTCTGTAGCCTCCTCATATAGTATAATGTAGCCCCCCATAGAGTATGATGTATTCACCCCCCATAGAATATAATAAATATAATACAGCCCCCCATAGAATATAATGTAGCCCCGAATAGAATATAATATGACCCACCTCCCTATAGAATATAATGTAGCCCCCATATTATATAACACAGCCTCCCCCATAGAATATAATGTATAATGTACCCCCCATGGTATATAACACAGCCACATAGTATATAGCACAGTCACAAAGTATATAACACAGCCGCATAGTATATAACACAGCCCCATAGTATATAGCACAGCACAACATGGTATATAGCACAGCCCCACATGGTATATAGCACAGCCCCACATGGTACATAGCACAGCCCCACATGGTATATAGCACAGCCCCACATGGTACATAGCACAGCACCACATGGTATATAGCACAGCCCACATGGTATATAGCACAGTCCCACATGGTATATAGCACAGCCCCACATGGTATATAGCACAGCACCACATGGTATATAGCACAGCCCCACATGGTATATAGCACAGCCCCACATGGTATACAGCACAGCACCACATGGTATATAGCACAGCCCCACATGGTATACAGCACAGCACCACATAGCATATAACACCACCTCGAGAATGGCCCCATAGTCGTCACTGTTACATTAAAAAAACTGCACTCCTCACCTCTCCTCGTGCCTGCGCTGCTCCCGGCTGCCTCCTGTCTCAGCAGCTGCACTGCCGGCACACAGTGAGTGTGCTATGATGTCATCATGCACCCACAGTGTCAGAGGCAGAGTGGGTAATGATGGGAGAGGGAGTGTCAGCTGACGCTATCTTCTCCATCAGTGCTTTGAACTGTACCGGTGTCTATGACGCCGGTATAGTGCAATGTGGCGGCGGCAGTGGTGGGAGGAGTCGGCGCTGACGGGGCCCTAGGCAGCTGCCTGGTCTGCCTGCTGCCAGCGGCGGCCCTGATCATCACTCCCAGCACACTGTCACATCCAGCTTCAAGCACCTCCTCTGACCAGTAGTATCATCCTGTCTCCAGAGTACTGAACTTGAATTATCTCTAAACCCCTAAGACCAGTATATGTGCATCCACCTGGAGACCTGCTCTTCATACCTGTTTGCTAGACCTGGAGCTAATGCACCAAGCTGGCAGACAGTCGTGAGCCACAATTCATGGGACTGTGAGCCACATGTGGCTACCGAGCTATAGGTAGGGGACCCCTGCGCGAAAGAGTTGCAAAAAAGACTAAAGGCTAATATAGAGAACTTTTTTGATTTTGAGCAAAATTCATGAACCAAGAATTTGTCACAAAAAACAACAATGAATCTCAGAAGACAATAGAAAAGTGACAAACTCCCATCCCCTGCAGGTGAACAGAGATATTCTTTCCTGGATGCCATTTTTTCATGGAAGTGCCACTATCTGGGTGGTACTGTGCTTCTGCCAAAAGGGCATCTCTCTCCCATCTAATATCCCAACATAAAGGAGAATTGAAAATCTTTGTGATATGTGAGGAGTCAGGTGGTCCTGATCAAGTTTTCTACATGGGGTCCAAACATTTTTAGTGGTGGATATGATTTTAGTGGAGAAACCCTAATTACATACTGTAGGTTGAAAATGCCATGCCCTTAAATACATAGAAATGTATTATGCATGGGATTGCCTTTTTCGTGTATATTTAATGTTTTGGGTCTTCTTTTAAAAAAAGTATTATTCATGTCCTTGGCCTGTGTCCAGTATTATGTTAACATAAAGGGTTACTTTCAAAATCACAGGTTATACACTATCGCAGGTTAGAATCATAGAATCGTAGAGTTGGAAGGGACCTCCTGGGCCATCTGGTCCAACCCCCTGCTCAAAGCAGGATTCGCTAAATCATCCCAGTCAGATGTTTGTCCAGCCTCTGTTTGAAGACTTCCATTGAAGGAGAACTCACCACTTCTTGTGGCAGCTTGTTCCACTCATTGATCACTCTAACTGTCAAAAAGTTTTTTCTAATATTTAATCTGTGTCTCCTCCCATTCAGTTTCATCCCATTGCTTCTAGTCTTTCCTTCTGCAAATGAGAATAAAGTTGATCCTTCTACAATGTGACAGCCCTTTAGATATTTGTAGACAGCTATTAAGTCTCCTCTCAGTCTTCTCTTTTGCAAACTAAACATTCCCAAATCCTGCAACCTTTCCTCATAAGACAGGGTTTGCAGACTGGTCACCATTCTGGTCGCTCTTTTCTGAACTTGCTCCAGTTTGTTGATGTCTTTTTTAAAATGTGGTGCCCAAAACTGGACACAATATTCTAGATGAGGTCTGACCAAAGAGGAGTAGAGGGAAATAATGACTTCACGTGATCTAGACTGTATGCTTCTGTTAATACATCCTAGAATTGCATTTGCCTTTTTTGCTGCTGCATCACACTGTTGACTCATATTTAGTCTGTGATCTATTAGTATACCCAAGTCTTTTTCACATGTGCTGTTGCTTAGCCCTATTCCTCCCATTCTGTATATGCTTTTTTCATTTTTATTGCCCAGATGTATTACTTTGCATTTTTCCCTGTTAAAAACCATTCTGTTAGTTGCTGCCCACTTCTCCAGTTTATTTATATCTTTTTAAATCCTCTCTCTCTCTTCTCTAGTATTAGCTATCCCTCCTAGCTTTGTGTCATCAGCAAACTTAATCAGTTTACCCTCAATTCCTTCATCTAAATCGTTGATAAAGATGTTGAACAATACAGGGCCCAGGACAGAGCCCTGTGGTACCCCACTTGAGACATTCTTCCAACTGGATGTGCAGCCATTTACGACCACTCTTTGGGTCCGATCACTAAGCCAGTTATGAATCCACCTAACAGTTGCCTTGTCCATTCCATACTTAGTCATTTTTTCAATAAGGATTGTATGAGATACTTTGTCAAATGCTTTGCTGAAGTCAAGATATACTATATCTACAGCATTTCCTTGATCCACCCAATCAGTGATTCCGTCATAGAAGGAAATTAAGTTAGTCTGACATGACTTATTAGTTACAAACCCATGCTGACTCTGTTTAATCACTTCATTCTTATCCAGGTACTGACATACATGTTGTTTAATAATTTGTTCAAAGATCTTTCCTGGTATAGAAGTCAGACTCACCGGCCTATAGTTGCCTGGGTCCACCTTCTTCCCCTTTTTGAAAATAGGAACAACATTTGCTCTTCTCCAGTCTTCTGGGACTTCTCCTGTTCTCCAAGAATTTTCAAAGATTATGGAGAGGGGTTCCAAAATTTCTTCTGCTATCTCCTTCAGTACTCTGGGGTGTAATTCATCTGGACCTGGAGACTTGAATTCATTTAGGTTAGCTAAGTGTTTCCTCACTATCTTTCTGTTTATAGATATCCTGGATTCTTCTATTCCCTTAATAGGGCAGTAAAGAGCAGTTGATGTTACATTTCCTTTCTGAGAGAAAACAGATGCAAAATAGGAATTTAAAAGTTCAGCCTTCTCAACATCCTGTCTTACCATTTCATCATTTTCATCCTTTAAAAATCCTATAGCATCTTTGACGTTTCTTTTACTTTTGACATATCCCCAAAATCCTTCATTATTGCTTTTGACATCTCTTGCAAGCCTCAATTCATTGTCAGCTTTAGATAATCTGATTTGTGCCCTGCAGGTTCTGCAGACAGCATTATATTCTTCTTTAGATATGCCTCCCTCTTTCCATTTTATAAACATTTTTTTCTTCCTTTTTAGCATGTGCTTAAGTTCTGTGTTCATCCATCCTGGCTTCCTTAAATGCTTCCTATTCTTCCCTCTTTTCAGAATTGTTAACAATTGTGCTTTGAGAATTTCATCTTTCAAGATTTCCCATCCTTCCTGGACATTTTTGTCTTTAAGGATATCCAGCCATTGGATCCCTCCAATTCTCTTTCTGAATCCCTCAAAATCTGCCTTTCTGAAATCTAGCCTTGACGTCTGAGTCTTCACAGGTCTTCCTCCTCTAGTTATCCAAAATTCTAAAATAGCATGGTCGCTACCTCCTAGGGTCCCAGCCACTTTTACCTCCTCAACCATTTCCTCCCTGTTTATAAGGATTAGATCCAAGGTAGCAGTTCCCCTTGTTTTCTCCCCTACCTTTTGGAAGATAAAGTTGTCAGCAAGAGAGGATAAGAATTTCCTTGACCTGTTAGGTTATACACTATCAATATGATAGGAGATAACTTGTTGATTGCTGTGTGTCCAGCCAATGGGAGCCTCAGTGATCCAGAAAATGGGATCTGTAGCCTAATTTTTAATGGATCCATAGCATAATTGTCAATGCTCGACCTCCATTCGTTGTCTGTGGAATTGCTGGAGAAGCCGAGTGGTGTACATAAATAAGAGGAGGCCGAGCATGCTTATCTCTACTCCATTGAACATGTGGTTGCACAGCCCAATTTCAGGGTCCACAACTATCAGCAAGTTATCTCCTATACTGTAGGGGGGTATATTTTGTTATTTTTGGAATAACCCTTTAAATGGGACTGACCTGCAATACCAGACACATCCTATACATTAGGGAGGAGCTGTAATTGGAAAAGAATCTGTGTTTACACCATAAAATTGTTACTGTGACTTATAACGTGGAGACAAAGTCATCACTGGTTCTACCGCTTTCCATCCCACTTGTGCCGTAAGCTGCTTCTAAATGGAGAGCATAGTAAAAGTTTATTTTGTGAAGCGCATTCTGTAGTAAAACACATGGGCGGCCGGGTCACTGAATCATTTCTTCTATTTTAGGAATCTTGTTTCAAAACTGGAAAAAGAAAAGTTCTTAAAATAAGTCATAATAAACTGTGATAGTCGTTGTGTTAACACTTTGCCACTGCATGGAACTTAAATGGTTTCTCCACATCGGAAAAACTTTACTTGTTACAGTGGTCTTTTGATTTGGGCAAGTCTGTGTATAACTGCTTAATTATAGGTATATATTGACGTCAATGAGTTGTCTGAGCGATGAAAGACTGGACAGGTCGTCCAGAACAAGAGGTGCTCTTTGTAACCAATCTCTAGTCTGGCCAACAGATGAGAATCCTAGGTGGACCAAGCAATTCTACAGATGATAGAGGGACATTGGACATTCTGTCCTAGAAAGTTATCCATACATACTTTTATCTATGGACTTGGTTTTTATATACTTTTATCTATGGCTGTAAATTTTTTCTGAATGTCTTCTACTCAAGGATGTCTATTCTGTGCCCTAACCCTTCTTATGAGTTGCGCACTGGCAACTTTTTCCTTCTTTGGGACCTGATTCCCTAATATAGGGGTAAAGGAGTGGGGGGCCTTGTATCAGTCCTTTTATTTTTAGAGGGTCTCTGTCTTGGAGCATGAAGAGTTTTCAACAATACATTGCCAGAATTTTTTCTTTTAAATTGTACACCTCTTATGGGCTGGCTTGGAAAATGCTAGTAAGGTCCCCTCCTTCATTCTAAATATCCCATTTGGGACGCCTAGCAATGGTAATCCCCATGATTCTAAGGGACTCACAATATAAACTAACCAGACAATTCTTTTCCAAAGATGTACAAAGGGATATACACCTGCTGAAGGGCACACTGCTAGTGAGCTCAAATAAATAGCATTGTTACTTGGGCATTGTACAATTTATGATATTTCGCATTGCATGGTGGTAGAAGCACTGTATGGCATTGTTATTTATGTAGCTGATAAGAAGGGTAGATGTAACCATACAGTTCCTTAGTAAGAAGCTTCACAACCTCTGTGCACTACTGTACAGTCTCTACCAATCATCATGTATGTCATCAGCGGGACATACATGGGCCTCATCCCTGATCGTGCGGGTACAAGAGTTCTGCCTCCGCTATCAGGACCATTTGTCTGTGATTGAAAGCCACACTCTTGCACTAACAGCCAGGATCCCAGTCATTATCTCAAAAATAGCGATAGCCAACTGACTGTTCCTGGGGACTTAAAATTATCTAAGAAAAGTGACAAAGAAAATCAAGCCATAAAGCATTAAATGCAAAAGTTAAAGAGAAAAAAAAAGCAAAACATAAATTAAAAGAAAAAACTAACCAATCATTTAATTTTAATACCGCATATCATAAAGAAGAATTGCCTTTTTTATGCAGCCCACACATTAGACTAATGTTGGCCGAACCCATCGATATTGTGGGATCGGCTGACAGTCTAATGGGTATGGGGACCCCCGACCATGCCCTATTTTGGACAACCAATTATTTTATTCTGTAAGAAAAATAAAACTGCCAAAGATGTCAGAGAACAAGGAAGGGCTCGGCAGAGAGCGGGCTAATGTGCACAAAAGAGTTGGAGAAGATAGCTGCCAACTGAACGATCCTCTGACAGTTATCTAAAGTGTGTTTGAGCCTTTGGGATGTGCTGGCAGTATTATACAGCTGACTATCAGCTCTAACAGCCAGGATCAGTGGTAACGCCAATCTGTTTATCCCATTAGATGCTGTAGTCAATGTATGTATGATTTGTAGAGGCCTATCAAGGCCTAATAGACTGTGTGTCAAATTAAAGGTAGGTGCACACGACGCGTTTTCTCATTAGCAGAGAAAAAGGGACCGATTATGATGATCGCACTGATCTAAGTTTGATCAGAGCAGGATCAGATTTTCTCCGAGGTGAAGGAAACAAAGTTTTTCCACCTTCTCCATTCAGTCAGTCCTTGAAAGTTGGACCCCAATAGGATGTTATACAAGTGTGGTCCAAAGTTTTTCACTGACCCATAGACTTGTATTGCTGATTTTGATCCGACATACAGATCAAAATCTGACATGTCACTGATTTTTTACTCAGACATGTTCAAAACCCCATAAAATAACGTGGGTACGAGTGCTATACTTGAAAACCACACATGGCACTCTTCAGGTATAAACGGTGGTGTGCACCTGCCCTAACAGTAATAGATATTACAGAAGTAATACCCATAAAATAAAATCTACATAATATTCCCTACAAAAAAAGTATCAAAAACATTCTAAAATCAAAATGTTATGAGCTTTTGAATGCAACAACACAAAAACAAATTGTTTAAAACAAAAAGTGGTTTTGCCGTGTAAAAATAGAAGAAAAAATATTAACAAGTTTCAACCACAATAAAGTTTTCACCTCATTTATATTGCACCGTCAATGTAAAAACAAAACTACAAAAAAAAAAAACAAAACGTTTTTTTTATCCTCATTTTGCATCCAAAATTTAAACTAGGACTCGTCCCACAGGAAAAAAGTCAGCATACAGCTACCTCGGTGGAAATAAAAAAAAACGCATAGATTTTGAATATGGTATTAAGAAAATGAGAAAAAATGAAAAACATTGCGTTGTTAGGTATGAAACCTGTTCATTATTTTCATAATATATTTTTTATTATTTGTGAACCTGGTTATTGACACTGATTTATTTCTTGTTTCTTTATTTTTTTTTTGCATTGTTATTCTTTTTGTATATTTTGTATTGTATGCTAAATATTGTATTATTCTCTTTTTTATTCTTTTGGATGTTGCAATATTGCATTTCATTATTTATTTCGTAGTCATTCACTATTAAGACTATGATCCCAAAAAGTCTTCTTCAGTGTCACTCAAGTGTCACATACACTCACGGCATGAAAAATTCCCAATCAGCCAGCAGATCTATTTTAGGTCCCCCTCCTTTTCTTAGCAGGCCGCCCCTGTTCTCCACTAGTTCTGCACTGCTATGAGAAGTAGCCATTGAGCAGAGCTGCGATTGGGGTTTATTTTTGGAACAGCTGGGATGCAATAGCCTTGTTAGGTCTGTTCTAACTTTCTCTCATCTGCAGCCCTCACACACTGGGAGCCGGGGACTCTGCCCTGCTCCTGCCTGGGCAGAAAGAGGGAGTCTTGCCGCGAAAGGGGAGGGGGGTTCATATCCAGGACCACCGGGATGATATCATGATCAATAAGTGCCAAATAATGCAAGGATATGGACGGACTGCTGGGCAAATTAACCCTTTCCAAACTTTGATACAACTCAGGCTGAAGATATCCAATCAGATTCTCCATCTCTACACCGTGAGAACTAGCACAGGATTCCCAGCAGCTATCCCATACAAGCTTTATTATAAGGCTTCGTAACACCCCTCCGAATCCTGTGCTCTGTTAATGAGAATTTTTAATCTCATGTCGCCCACGGTGATAAATTATTCAAATTTACTTTAATTTAATTCTTCATTTACAAAAAAAAATACTCATTTTATTTTTTGTCACTGAAGGCACTATGAGTGGCGGTCGGTTTGATTTTGATGATGGAGGAGCTTACTGTGGCGGGTGGGAAGGCGGGAAAGCCCATGGTCATGGTATCTGCACAGGGCCAAAAGGCCAGGGCGAATACTCTGGATCTTGGAATTATGGATTTGAGGTAGTAGGGATCTACACCTGGCCCAGTGGTAATACCTACGAAGGATACTGGTCTCAAGGAAAAAGACATGGCTTAGGTATTGAAACCAAAGGACACTGGGTATACAAGGGTGAGTGGACTCATGGATTTAAAGGAAGGTATGGAGTCCGTCAGAGTATGACCAGTGGAGCCAAATATGAAGGAACATGGCAGAGTGGACTACAAGATGGATATGGTACTGAAACATATGCCGATGGAGGTAAGTGATTAAAGATGAATAACCTGTAAATGGGGAGAGAGCTGGATTACAGATTTAAGCAGGACATTCCATGAAATGTATATTCTAATTATTCCGATATATGTATTAATTGTAATATATTCCTTAATGTTTAGTAAGTGGCTAAGCAAACATGGGGCACTGTGTCTGGTCCTGTCTACGGTGACGGTACTGTTATGTCTGTGAGTCTTGTTCTATTAGGAGTTTTCCCCCTTTTTTTTATGCATCACAAAATTTCTTGTTTGTTATTTTATTTTATCCAACACGTTTATACTGGTGATGGCCCATACTAATCCTATGGAGAACGGTGGGATGGATGGCTGCGAGACAACAAACGCCACTTACTTCACGAGAGTGAATTAGTGAATAGGTAAAATTCAACTTGTTCAATTTTTCTTTGTTCGAGGGTCAGGTAGCCTCCATAGATATTAGATGATCAGCCAGGGCCAAATATATCTATCTGTGGGATGTTCCAAAGTCTACTGACTATTGTGAGCTCCAAGAGACAACAGAACCTCCATACTATAGGTAGACGTGCACTAATGGCCATTGTTCACTTGGCCAACCATTTATTCAGCCAACAGCCACCTAGATACTTCCTTCTGAAGGCTGCAGAAGATGGATAATTGCTCTCAACCTATTCGTGCTTGGAAAGTAAGAATAAAAACTTATGCTGAAGAAAGTGTCCTATGGGTTCCACTTTGACCTATGACCACCAAAAGTACTTGTGCTGCATTACATAAATGGACAGAAACATGGGAAATGAGTGACCCCCAAAAAATAGCAATAAAATTTGGCAATGTTTATTTTTCTCATTATATCCCCCAATGGCCATCAAACTTTAGATTTTTAGCTAAGTATCTATGAGCACATGGTCATTCATACTTGTCCAACACTTGTAGTGGGCAATGGATGTACAAACAACTTCACTTTGTCAATTGGCATCAGCCTTGGGAATGTGCAATTGTTTAGGGATATCACCCAAAAGTCACTCGAAGTTCACTAGACTTTAAAACCTCACTGTGTAGACACATATAAGACACTAACCTTTATAATAAGTATATTGCACATTGCAAGGAACCTAGATTTACACATCAGCCTTGAGTACCCACTGAGATATCATACTTGTCATATGGGGCTTGTAATAAATTCCCATTTGTGCTCCATAGCTGAATTTTTTTTACTATCCAAACAAAACTATTTATAACATACTTTCCATGAGGTTCTATTAGGCAAAGCTTTAGGGGGCTGTCCGGTGAAACTAAGTCCAGGATAACTTATTGATATATTGATCGGTGGGGGTTCAGCCACTGATCTTCAGGGATCAGGATAATAGGGCACTTCTATTCCCATTAGAATCGAGCTGTAGTTCTCATGCTTAACTATGTAATTATTCCCTATGGTTCTGCTGAGCTCTGCATTAGTTTATTTTGGAAGCTCCATAATGAATGGAGCTGCAGTGCTCATGCTCAATCACCTAACTCATACCCTATGGGCCTGCCGAGAACTGTATTAGTTTTTTGAGCAGCCCCATAGAAAATGAATGGAACGGCAGTCAGGCATCCAACCTGCTGTTCCATTTTATAAAAGTACCCCTTTAGAGATATAAATTCCTAGCTCTGCTGATCGGTGTGGGTCTTGGCGGTCAAACCCCGACGTTCAGTAAATTATCACCTATCCTGCAGTTAGATGATATTCAGTGTGCAACCCTTTTAGCTCTACTGGTTTGTAGTATACAATCTATATTGGAAGGCTTGTGGAGCAGTATTTGACCAAATAATTTTGTGTGAAGTTTGTATACCTATCACATGTAACTGTGTTGTTTGCATGGAGTTGGGGAGTTGCCAAGCATAGTCCTGGTGGCAATGAAAGCCCGTAGACCAGCCAACTCAATCCTGTGGCTCTCCAGCTGTTCTGAAAAATGACCACTTGTAACAAATCGCAATTAGGAGTTTTGGAACAGCTGGAGAACCAAGATTAGAGATCCTTGAATTAGACTACATTTTAAACATTTTAGTCCACTCACCAAAGTTTACAGCATCTAAAACAAATCCAAATAATTGGATACTAGTAAGACAATCATTGCACCTTAGACTCACTAATATTTGACACGTTATACATCGTGTTCTCCCCATCATCTGAATATCTTCTCAAGGTTATTTGTGGAGATCCATGAGCTGAAATCCCTACTAGTTCCTACAATGAAGATGGTACAGTCAGACAACGGTATCTGTGAGAGCAACTGACTGCGATCATACTGAAATGAGGCACCCTATTACCACCTCTAGAAATTGGGAAAGAGGGAAGTGTCTCAGACTCAAGAATAGTAGGGGTCTTGGCCCTCAGACTCCTTCTTTATGCAGGTCCATATCAGGCACATACTGTAGTAATGCTGAACACTAATGGTACCTTTCTGGAGTCAAACTGCTATACTTGTGACTAATTGTTTTTCTGCCAATAACTGGTCTGATCATATTTCAACACATGCAGGTGCCAAACAAAATGCCACTAGTAATTGGCAATACAGTCTTTCAAACAGATATTGAATCCTACAATATGTCTAAAGACATGGACTCAACCTACCAGCCAGATGTGTAATCTGATGCTCTCAGTCCCAGGTGCAAAATCTATTATAGCCCCCTCCCCAGACTTTTGAGATATCAAATTCTCTTACGTGGCAGAGGGGCCATTGAGCCACCTCAAGTATCAGGGTGGGTCTGGGTGCGACTACAACCTCAACACCCCAAAAAACTACACCCATGCTTCCAGGAGTTCGGTTCATTTTCATCATTGATCCCCCATTGCTCCAACATTTATGGAGGGAACTTGTCCTCTTAAACTCTTCTTGCAGCATATGTAGGTCCAGGACTCTTACAGAGCTACAGGTTAGAGACCCCTGCTCTAAAGTATATACCCAATATACAGATAATTCAATTATGAATGTGAATATGACCTCTTCTTCTTATAAATAGGAGATATTTCACCCTGAGCTTTACAATCGGTCAACAGAAATATCAGATCACTGCTCAGACTATTCAGGGGATCATTTGACCCGAAATGAGCTTGTTCAGCATTATACAGTGGGGGGCCTGTAAGATATTATTTCTTCTGCTACGTGCGTGTATGGGATGTGGGAATATGATATGTCTGGAGTACTGAGCATAGTTCTGACACTTTATATTTATAATTTGTGTAATGTTAAGTATATGGAGAGCGCCATCTAATGAATATGGTCATCTGCAACTTGGGTTTCTTGGATGCCTTCACCACAGTGAAGTATGTTGGTGTCTGATGGACTTCTGACCAGAACTAAATTTAGGACAATGGTCCTTATGTACGTTAGAAAATTCTCTATACAATTGTGGTCCGGCCATAGCTGAGGAATAAGTGGTGCGTTATTTTTGAAGAAAGGCTGCTTGAATAATACGTGGGCATAATGAAGGAGGGATTGTTCTCCGATCTTATACGAATTGGCAGGACTTCAACAATGGTCAGTGGAACCATTTCACAGAGCTGGTCCCGTAACCATACTTCAGATACGAACTGTGAATAGCTCATTGTGTATTAATGCATGCCAGTGTTACCGGACATATGAGAGAATTATTATTATTAATTGTAATGGTAACTATTATGATTATGCAGTTGTCATCTGAAAATTCAGTACACACTACTTCTACAATACTACTACACCAGATACTATCCTACCATTAGTATCACCATCACTAGAGAGTTATCACTGCTACTATACTACTATTACTGATACAATACCTCCAGAACTACTACCACCACCTCCATTACTACTATATTACTACACTACTGCTACCACCACTACTACTGCTTCTAATATGATACTACCACATTACGTCCAGTTTCCCAACTGCTACCACTTCTACATTATCATTACACTAATACTACTGCTCCTATTACTACACTACCACTGGTACTAATACCACCATCATTACTACCACCATCATTATTACTTTTAAAACTACTTCCACTACTACTTTAATCACCACTACTATACTACTCCTATGCTGCTACTCCTGCTCCTAATACTATATTACCACTATTACTACCATTCATGCTACAACTACTGCTACTAATACTATACTACCATAAGTATTACTATCACTATACTACTACTCTTCTACTCCTCTTGCTTTTAACACTATACTACCACTAATACTACTACACCTACTCCTTGCAATACTATACTACCAGTATTACTATAATGGCTTTCACCATTAGTACTGCTACCATACTACTCCTATACCACTCCTGCTCCTAACACTTTAGTACCACTGTAATTATCATCCCAACTAATACTACCTCTAAATCAACTTCTCCGATACTACTACTTCTGCTTCTAACGCTGTACTACTACAAGTACCACCACTACTTTTTACTATTACTCTTACTAGTCCTATACTGCTACTGCTACTAGTACTGCTCATAATGATTATCAATACCACTAGCACAACTACTACCACTATTACTATTACCTTTACTATGCATACTACTCTTATAGTAATACTGATGCACCTAATACTACACCAGTACTATAAACTCTATTAGGAGCACCAGTACCATAATTAATACTGCCACTACTACTGCTGCTATACTACAAATGCCCTTCAACTATACAACGCTACCTCCAAAACCACCACCATAATTATTACTGCCACTACTAATATCACTATCACCACCACTACTGCTTTGACTGAATGCACAACCTGGCACAGTCATACATATGAGAGCAGCAGAGTCCTGTACGGAATGGTAGGTGGCACCCCCTTCGTGGACTGTGGGGGGTGTCACACTAACCCTTACAGATCATACATACATTGATAGTTTAACCTAGGAGAAGCTATAAAAGTTCAATAATAGTAAATGTTTTTAAACAAAACAAATATACATACACATCTTTGATTTTGTGCTAAAATTTGTGAATAGAATTTCCAGGATACATGGGCGGACACACTGCATATGCAGCCGGTGCAGCAGCACAGGGGTCCAGAGGCTCCAAGGGGGCCCCTGCAGGTCAGCTAATGAGAGCAATCTGGCCTGTTTATCTGGCTCCTGGGAGCCCCTGGCCAGATTGCCCTCGTGTGCGGCGGGCAGAAAGAGATTCCTGCAGCTCCGCTGCCTACAAGAGAAAATGGCAGCGGAGCTGCAGCGATATGTCCTGCTCCATGCCTGTGTTTCCTGTCTTACACAGCAGTCAGCGGCACGGCGGCAGACGGCTGTGCCAGAGAGAGGAAGCTGCAGGCGATGGTGACGCTGCTGGAGAGTGTGCGGTGCAGTGAGTGTGTGAGTGAGTGTGTGTAGCTGCAAGCAAAGGTGATGCTGTGGGAGAGCGTGCGGTGCGGTAAGGTGAGTGTGTGTGTGTGTAGCTGCAGGCAAAGGTGATGCTGCGGGAGAGCGTGCGGTGAGGTGAGTGTGTGTGTGTAGAAGTGGGGAATGATGGGGGTGATTGCAGAGAAGGCAATAATGGGGTGGTGGGGAGGAGGAAATGTTGGAGGTGGTGGATGGGCAATGGTGGGGAAAAGGAAATGATGGTGGTAGTGGAAAGGATGATGATGGTCATGGTGGAAAGGGCAATAATGGGGTGGTGGGGGAGAAGGAAATAATGGAGGTGGTGGAATGGGCAATGAAGGGGTGGTGGGGGAGAAAGCAATGATAGATATGGAGGAAAGGGCAATGATGGGGGGTGCTGGGGGAGAAGGCAATGATGGGGTTGGGGGATAGGACAAAAATGGGATGCGGGGGATTGGGAAGGAGGAAGGGGGATTTATAATAGATTTAGGAACAGGGGGAGGTGGAGCAAAACGTTATTATCGCTTATTATGCTTAAAGGGAACCTGTCACCACTTTTTTTGCCTACCAGCTAAAAACATCAGTTAATTTGTTGTCAGCTATGCGTTCCACAACTACTTCTGAAACCCCCTGACTCCCCATGTATCACCCATAAAACCTTTTTTATTGCTTCCGTTCGGTTTGGTCCGATGGGCATTTCCTCTGTTCCCTCCCTCCACCCCTCCTCGGCTTGCTGTGCGCATCCTTTGCCATGAATATCGGAGATCGCGTATAGATTTCATGCGTGCGCATTGAAATGGTATCTCACGAGTGTGCAGTATGCTTTGCCCAACTGCGGGCAAACCCGAAAAGCAGTAGTGCGCATGCATGTCCTACGCCTTCTGTGGTGCCATGTCTAATCATTAGTGGCAGTGTGCTTTAAATACAATATGAAGCTATGTGCCAGATATGAGGTGGGAGGGAGAGAAGACCTCGCGTAGTAAAGCAGCCAAAACGATGTTTGAGACGCTGGGGTAGCGGCACACGCGCAGAAATGCCTATGTGACTGGGGTTCGGGTGCGTGCGCTATGCAAGTGTTCAGGGAGAGGCTTGGAACACAGAACCGAGGTGCATGCGCACTACTGCTTTTTGGCTTTTCCCACAATTGGACAAAGCATACTGTGCACGCGCTGAGATACCATTTAAATGTGCACGCGTGAAATCTGTACGCGATCTCCAATATAAACAGCAAAGAATGCGTACAGCAAGCCGAGGAGAGGTGGAGTATGGGAAAAGAGGCAAGTCAACGCCCATTGGACCGGACCAAACAGATTACCATACACCGCGGGACAAATAAAATAGGTTTTTATGGGTGATACATGGGGATTCAGGGGGTTTCAGAAGTAGTTGTGGAAAGCATAAATGACACCGAATTAATTGATGTTTTTAGCTGGTAGGCAAAAAAAATGCTGAAAGGTTCCCTTTAAAGGGAAACTGTCAGCTGTTTTAGCCACTATAAGATGCGGCCACTGCCTTTCAGAGCTCATCTACAGCATTGTATAATGCTGTGGATAAGCCCCAGAACCGACCTGCAAGGGAAGAAAAATAAGTTTTATTATACTCACCGGGGGGGTGGTCCGGTCCGATGGGTGTCGCAGGTCTGGGTTCGGCATCTCCCATCTTCTTGCGATGCTGCCCTCCTGCTTGGTTTGTGGCTTCACGGCATTGTGCTCTGGCGCAGGCTTACTTATCTGCCTTGTTGAGGGCAGAGCAAAGTACTGCAGTGCACAGGCGCCGGGCCCTCTGACATTTCCCAGAGCCCGCTCACTGCTCACTGCAGTACTTTGCTCTGCCCTCAACAGGGCAGATAGGTATGCCTGCACAAGAACGCAATGCCGGGGATCCATGAAGCAAGCAGGAGAGTGGCATCACAAGAAGATGGGAGGCGCCAGACGCAGACCTGAGACACCCATCGCACCGGACCGCCCCCCAGATGAGTATAATAAAACTTATATTTCTTATATTTCAGGTCACATCGAGGCTTATCTCCAGCTTTATAGAATGCTGTAGATAAGCTCTGAAAGGCAGTGGTCGCACCTTATAGCAGCCAAAACAGGTGACAGGTTCCTTTCAACACAGTCCCTTAGCATATAGTGTACTCACTTATTATACATAGCACAGGCCCTTAGTATATAGTGTACTCACTTATTATGTATAGCACAGTCCATTAGTATATAGTGTACTAGCTTATTATGTATAGTGCCATCCCTCAGTATATAGTGTAGTCACTTTTTATGTATAGCACAGTCCCTTAGTATAACGTGTACTCACTTATTATGTATAACACCATCCTTAGTTACATAGTTTCCTCTTTTTGTTATGTATAACACCGTCCCTTATTGCATACCATCCTTTCTAGTTATGTATGGTGCCGTCCCTTATTTTCCTCTGCTGTTATGTACAGTGCTGTCTCTTACATATTGTATTCTTGTTATTTTTGTTATTCACAGTACCCTCTTTTATGGCATAGTCCGCTCCTTTTTTTTTTATATAAAATGACTGCTGATGGAGGAGCTGGTGACCAGACTGCCAGTCCATTATCTCCTCCATTAGAAAATAAGCTTTCCCATGCTCCATCAGCCATCATTGCATTATATATCTAACAAGAGAGGACGGTATGTAATAGAAAACCGGGCTCTACAGTATATAATCCATTATGTATGGGACGGTGCTGTACATAGCAAGAGGGGGCACTGTATAAGGGACGGCAATATATATATATATAATAAAGGAGACTATGTAATATATATACATGTATGTGTGTGGCTATATATATATAAATATATATATAAAATATATAGCTTTGTCGAGATAAAAGGAGGGGGACCCAGACACATTTCTTGCACAGGGGCCCCAAGCTGTCAGTCTTCGCCCCTGCCAGGATACATTGATACGTCATAACTGTGTGATCTGGTGGTCTTAATATCAGAAAGGTTAACTCATGTTTATATGGCTGCATCTGCAGCTCTGCCCCATGTAATGAGCTGTGACTGATCTAGCACCGGACACAGCCATGTGGGTGATAAAGTACTGTGCCTTGAGGGTCATCACTTCATTCATTGGGGGCTAGATTATACATTCATAGTTTGCACAATTAAGTCTAGCAAAGTTCTGTCGCCCTTTATACCTATAAAGAAAGCTAAATACAAATTCATGTCCTATACTAAACTGGCTTTTAATAGACTGAAGGAACACAGAACCCCAAAGGTGGACAACCTTTCTAATAAGTTTACTTTAGGTATCTCAATGGAAAAAGAGATTAAGATTGTTTTCTTTGTTTTATCTCCTTGTCTTCAGGAACCTACCAGGGTCAGTTTGGAAATGGTATCAGAGAGGGCTATGGTGTACGTCAGAGTGTCCCATATGGAATGGCTGCAGTTGTTCAAAATCCTTTACGCACCTCCCTGACTTCCCTTCGCAGCGAACACAGCAATGGAACATTGGCCCAGCACGATGCCATGTCAACTTCTCCAGATAGTATAGTGTCTCCAACCATCACGAGAGGTGGCTTCGCTCTTTCACTCTATGCAGATGCTGAAGCCCTTAAGGCACAAAAGACAGGTTTTTTCAGAAGAGGTTCCTTGCTAGGCAAGCTAAGAAAATCTGATTCTAAGACATCACTTTCATCTCAAAGAAGTAAACTGAGTTTTTTGAAGAGTGTTAGCGGTATGAGCTCTGGAGCTAGTGATGCCACGTCTACCGTAAGTTTTGGAGATGGGACTGAACCAGAAGAATTTCCACCAGTTGAGGCCGACATTGATGCCACCACCACTGAAAACTACATGGGTGAATGGAAGAAAGATAAGAGATCTGGCTTTGGAATCAGTGAGCGGTCCAGCGGGCTGAAGTATGAGGGAGAATGGTTGGACAACCTAAGGCACGGCTATGGTTGTACCACCTTTCCAGATGGCACAAAAGAGGAAGGAAAGTATAGGAATAATGTTTTCATTAAAGGAATGAAGAAGAGAGTGATCCCCCTAAAGAGCGCGAAGATCAGGCAGAAAGTAGACAGAAGTATCGAAGGAGCACAGAGAGCTGCTGCCATAGCTCGACAGAAATCAGAGATTGCTGCATCCAGGTAACATGATATGGAAAATATAACTTTTTGTTCATATATGCTTTGGGGACAAAATACTATACTGAATATTTACATTGTAACTTTACATAAATATATTTTCCCCAATACATTGGTTTTCCTGTTTGACTCTTACTCAAGCATTGTTGAGATTCAACATCCTTGAGGTCCACCAATCTTCAGCTCCATCATACTTGAGACTTACAATGGTCACCATGTGCTTGTCATAGTGCCACCTTGGTTATTAGTATTTCTGAATGGTAATATGGTCATTTTTTAGAATAGTCACAGTGAATTCATAATTAAATGATCCCTTGTAGGCGGTGGCATGCTGGAGTTCTTACAGTACACCAAAAGAGATGATTCTCAAGCTCCATACTCCAAACTACATCCAACCCTTAGGCTGTGATCACTTTGTATTTTACCCTATGGTCAGTTGTTCCATCAGGACTTACGTCTGAAGCTCTGGAAAACTGGATATGGACGTTTGCGCTGAAGAGAACATTGACTGTAATAGTACAAACTGAGTCACTTTGTGCTCTATTGGACATCATCTTCTTCGGCTCTATCCGCCTATTTGATGCGGGCTCCAAGATATAGTCAACATAATGTCTGACAGAGCACACATTGCTCTGTCTGCATCATTACAGCCAAAGGCCCCATGAACACATCCACCTGAATCCTGTTTTGCAGAGCTTCGGATGTAAGCCCTGATGGAGCCACTGACCATAGGCCGGGCTCACTGCTTTAATTGCATCATAATGCATCATAATCTTTATAATTTCATTGTACATACAGGGCACATCTGTAGTAAGATCTAATAGGGTATTTGGCAAACAAACCCTAGTGGTAATTAATGGACTCCAAAGTCACCTCCAAATAAAGTTGTCTTCTACTTAACGTTTGAACCAACTGTTGTATTACAGCCTAGGGCCACCATATCCCAGGCACTCTAGGGCTATTTTCATATGGTGCTAAATAACCCATCAGTATATTTTTGGAGTGATGGAGGAAAGCAGACTACATAGAGGACCCATTTAAACTTTGGAAAAAAAAAATGGAGCTTTGGTCTAATTCAAACTTAACTTAACCACTGGGCCACTATAAAATGTGTACTTAGTGCTCAGAAGAAATATTGGAGGCCACGAAAATCAGCCCCATATTAATTTTGTTTTTAGTGAAACTAGGAGTTCTGAACTACAGGGGAGCTTTGCTACTTTTGTTCATTGTGTGCAACAGCCTGCCATCAAACATGGCAATATCTATAAGAAATACGTAAGCCCTCAGAGGAATACGCCAATATTTTCTGTCTGGGAATAGCTGTATGGTGCATTTGGGGCTATACTGTGCCTCCAATTTTATCAGAAGGTATTCAGTGGTTTTTATGAACATTGAACTCTATGGCTTGCTTCATTGAATGCTGTATCATTCTTCTTTATGGTAGACCACAGAACATTATATGGTAGTACATTGGTTGTCTATAGATCAAAAGTACTCCATGTACCACTGTACAGGTTCTGCCATGTACAGGGAAATAGCTAGATAGGTTTCAAAGGTCTTAGAAGTCTTTTGAGCCCATGGTCCTTTAGGGCGCCATAGTAAGTGGACCCTATTACAGATTTTGCATTGGGGCCAGGTGCGTCAAGTTACACCCCTGGTAGCATCGATGAAGCCTTAGTCTGGAAAGTCTATGAAGAAAAGCAGGTGGACACTCAAGAACCTCTTGAAAATCAAAGTAATTGGAGATCAGGAAGTCTATGTGTAGAATGTGTCTAGTGGTTAAGTAGACGCTTGGTATGAAGACGTTGATGGATGCAGATAGAAAAGATTTCCGTAAACTTGCCAAAAAAGCATAATGCACATTAAATTGGTTGTCTAGGATTAAAAAAAAAACAGAAACAGCGCCACACCTGTCCACACAGGTTATGTGAGGTATTGCAGCTCAGCTCAGTCCCATTCACTGAGGATCAGGGGTAGCGCTGTGTTTGAAAGCAGCCTTTTTTTTCAAAATAATAAAGGACATTTGTACTTGTGTTCTTCAGGACTTTAATACAAGTCCTGGAGATGATGAGGACATTCGGGGATGTATCAGGTCATGCACAAGTGATGCCATTTATTTTAATATCTCTTTCAGAAGTTTTCTTAATGGAAATATTTGGCTGCAACACTTGTTCCACAGTAAGAGCAAAACAGAGCGTTCCACCGGCTGATGAAGAGCAGATCATGTTTGCACCTTGTTAGAGAATCTCTTACTTTTCTTCTCCCGGTTGGGTTTATCCATATGTACAAGACTTATAGAATGATTGTACACGTTGACGTTGCTCTTTTGTGGATTTTCAGACATTGTTTAACTTTCATCATTCAGTATGCTGTCTTTCAGCTCATATTATTTGGGAATGATCATCTCCTTGGATGTCCTGATAGCTTGTGGTTTCACAAAAACTTTAGAGCTACAGGTTGGCAACCAAGGATCTAGATACCGAATATATTTTGAGATATCACTGAAGAGAATAACCAGGCAAAAATAACATATAAGATTACATTCCCTTCAAACCAGCATACAGCATTGATTGAATGAGACGTCTGTAGGAACTTCAGTGGCCAAATATAGATTTCTGGAGGCACAGAGGTCATCGGGTGTACAGACCATATACGTCTCCGATTCTGACTGAACACAACTGCACAATCAGTAAAATGCAAGTGCAAAAATATATACAAGATGTAGTGGAAGAAAATCTGTAGATAAAAAGGTCATATCAAATTAGTTTTAGTACAGATTTAGGGCTTCTTTGGCTGTCACTTTAGAGACATCTTTATGGCATTTCTGTAGCAAGCACTCTGAAAGGCATCTGTGTGGCACATACTCTACCCGGTTTTAGTCGACAGACAAACTAAGGATATCTTTGCACAACTTATTTTAGACATTTTTGAAGACGTTTTAAGAAGGTGGCAGCAGTGTTTTCCCTCAAATGTCTTTTGTGATCAGGGCTGCCACTAGGAATTTCGGCTCCCCATACTGGTAAAATTTTCGGAGCTCCCTTTAGACTCCGCCCAGGCTCCACCCCAGTCCCCCCTTCTCCCCTCAAACTGTCCACAGTCCCACCGCTCTCTCTTGGAAAAACTCCACTTCTCACCAATCACACATTAACAGTTGCCATCACCAGATCATACATATAGCCGGCAGCTTTTGTTTTGGCCAAAAGATTTTCTAAGCTGCCATCACAACACTGTAGACACTTGTAGACACTTTTGGCCGAGCTGTACTCTACGCTAACCTATTAAATATTTGTTAAAATATGCAATACAATTTAGATATATTTTTATTTATTTTTCAATTTTTAAAATAACCAATAATATCACATACAACGGACAAATACCACCGCACCATATCCATCCCACATATTACCACCACCTAGTGAGCTATAATGCCACATACAAGGAACAAATACCACCACACCATGACCAGACCACATATTACTACCACAGTGATGGAATAATATCACATACAAGGAACAAATACCACCGCACCATGACCAGACCACATAATACCACCACAAAGTGACCAAATAATAGCACATACAAGGGACAAATACCGCCACACCATGTCGCCCTGGTGGCGTGGATGAGGGTTCGGTGACCCCTCAAGGGAGAGGTACTGTTATGAGTTCATTTTCCCCTTCACCATTGAGGTCTGATGAACTCCCTCTTCTGGTGAAGGAAAGTAGTGAGGCTGATTACCAAGCACCTGAGCTGGGAGAGGATGACTGGGCGACGGGGATCTCTGACTGGATATAAGGCAGCCGACGCCCTTCTGCCTCGCTGGTGATTTCTCTGTGGAATTCTAGGAGACCAGTCTGATTCCTGCTCCTCAAAAGCTAAGTTTTCTGCTTTGCCTTTTTGCATTTGTATTTTGGTTTTAGTTTGCCTTGCTTTTCTGGATTCTGCCATTCCCTGCTGGGGTGAGCTGAATTCCTTTTTTGTCGGTTTGCTCTGTCTTCAGAAAATACCTCAGTACTGACAGTCTTTTTGAAGCCTAGCGTCTTCAGGGCCTTTTTCCCTGTCAGTCTGTTGGCTCCTATTTTGATAGGGTTTTTCGCGGATTGCAGACAGCAGCTTTCCTATCCTGTCCTATCTAGTTAGCTTGGGCCCCATCATTTGCTCAGTCTATCTTTCTATCTGTGTTAGTGTTTTTTCATCTTGCTTCACCGTCATTATATGTTGGGGGCTGCCTATTGCTTTGGGGTCTGCTCTGGGGCAGTTTAGATTTCCCTTTCTGTCTTTAGGCTAGGCAGTTCTCCGGCTGTGATCGAGGGGTCTAGGGCATCGTAGGAACCCCCCACGGCTACTGGTAGTTGTTGTTGATAGGTTCAGGGGTCTGCAATCCGATAGCTGCCAACTTCTCTGGTTTTCTGGACTTAGCTAGCATTTCTGTTTTTGCCTCCTAAGGTGACTCATTCATAACAGAATCACCAGCCATACCGCAGATCCTAGGGTACTCAATAGCAGGAAAGAATTTAAAAAAAAAAAAAAAAAGTGTGTATATTTTTTCCTCTATATCTCTGAGGCCGTAGGGGGAATTTTTTTTTTCTCTCAATAGAGATAAAGCAATTGTCTGATCGTGTGGAGCAGCTCGCTGCGGAAGTGCGGGGAATTTCCGCCTACCTTGCTCATTCACATGCTGCTGAACCAAAGATCCCTACTCCTGATGTGTTTTTTGGGGATCAGTCTAAATTTTTGAATTTCAAAAATAATTGTAAATTATTTTTTGCCTTGAAGCCTAACTCGTCAGGGAGCTCCGTGCAGCAGGTTAAAATTGTCATCTCTTTGCTGCGTGGCAATCCCCAGGATTGGGCGTTTTCTTTGAAACCTGATGATCCTAGTCTGACTAATATGAACGCATTTTTTCAATCCTTGGGGTTGTTGTATGACGAACCTAATGCTATTGATCAGGCTGAAAAGACCCTGTTGGCATTGAGCCAGGGTCGAGATTCTGCAGAATTGTACTGTCAAAAATTCCAAAAGTGGGCAGTCCTTACTGCCTGGAATGATAATGCCTTAGCAGCTCTCTTTCGGAAGGGTTTGTCAGAAGCCGTAAAAGATACTATGGTGGGATTTTCTGTTCCCTCTGCTCTGGACGATTCTATGTCATTAGCCATTCAGGTTGATCGGCGTTTACGTGAACGCAGGACTGCACGAGAGGTGTTGCCACCTGTTGAACAAGTGTCTGAACCTATGCAATGTGATAGAGTTTTGTCCAGGGAGCAACGTCAGGAGTTCAGAAAGCGTAATAAGCTGTGTTTTTTTTGTGGAGATGCTTCGCATATTATTTCTGTCTGTCCTAAACGAGAGAAACGTTTTGCACACACCTTTTCTGTGGGTGGTGTTCAACCTAAGTTTATTCTGACAATTACTCTGATCTGCTCCCTGTCCACATTTTCCGCCAAGGCTTTTGTGGATTCGGGAGTAGCCCTGAAGCTAATTGACTTTGATTTTGCTAAACGTTGTGGATTTCCTATGACACCTCTGCGGACGCCTATCCCTTTGAGGGGGATTGATGCTACTCCTTTGGCGAAAAATAAACCTCAGTTTTGGACCCAGGTGGTAATGCGGGTCGCCCCAAACCATCAAGAAAATTGCAGATTTTTGGTGTTGCATAATTTGCATGATACCATTGTTCTGGGGTTTCCCTGGTTGCAAATTCATAATCCAGTTTTGGACTGGAAATCTGTGTCTGTGGTGAGTTGGGGTTGTCGGTGTGCCCTTAGTGAGGCTCCGGTTTTTTCCACCTCTCCTCAGTCGCATGATGTTCCTGACTATTTGGCGGACTTTTAAGATGTATTTAGTGAGAATGAGTCTGCGTCTTTGCCTCCTCATAGGAGTTATGACTGTGCAATTGAACTGAGCCCGGGGTGTAAATTTCCCAAGGGTTGGCTCTTCAATTTATCTGTACCCGAGCACGAGGCTATGCGATCCTATATTAAGGAGGCATTGGAGAAGGGTCATATTAGACCATCCTCTTCACCATTAGGTGCTGGGTTTTTTTTCGTGGCCAAAAAGGATGGTTCATTAAGGCCTTGTATTGATTATCGTGCCCTCAACAAAATTACTATTAAATATCAGTATCCGTTACCCCTGATTTCGGATCTATTCTCCAGAGTTAAAGGTGCTTGCTGGTTTACCAAGCTTGACCTCAGGGGGGCGTATAATCTTATCCGCATTAAGCATGGGGATGAATGGAAGACGGCGTTTAATACTCCAGAGGGACATTTTGAGTACCTGGTGATGCCTTTTGGGCTCACTAATGCCCCTTCTGTCTTCCAGTGCTTCATGAACGACATTTTCCGAGACTTTGTGGATAAATTTTTGATTATCTATCTGGATGATATTTTGATCTTCTCCAAGGATTGGGATTCTCATGTGGAACATGTTCGGACTGTGTTCCGGATCTTGAGGGAGAATTCCCTGTATGTCAAAGGATCAAAATGCCTTTTTGGGGTACAGAGGATTTCATTTTTGGGATTTATTTTGTCTCCGTCAACTATTGAAATGGATCCGGCCAAGGTACAGGCCATTTATGATTGGGTTCAGCCCACTTCTTTGAAGGCCCTTCAGAAGTTTTTGGGTTTTGCTAATTTTTATCGGAAATTTATAGCAACATTTTCTAGTATTGCCAAGCCATTGACTGATCTGACTAAGAAGGGTGCTGATGTGTTGAATTGGTCTCCGGAGGCTGTTTCTTCTTTTCAGGAGCTGAAGCGAAGATTCACTTCTGCCCCGGTTTTGCGGCAACCTGATGTCTCACTCCTGTTCCAGGTAGAGGTGGACGCTTCTGAGATTGGTGCAGGAGCTGTTTTGTCCCAAAAGGATCCTGTAACATCTAAAATGAATCCCTGTGCTTTCTTTTCCCGAAAGTTCTCCCCATCTGAACTTAACTATGATGTGGGGAATCGGGAACTGTTGGCCATGAAATGGGCATTTGAGGAGTGGAGACATTGGTTGGAGGGAGCTAAACATCAAGTCGTGGTCCTCACTGACCACAAGAATTTGATTTACCTGGAGTCGGCCAAATGCTTGAACCCTAGACAGGCTAGATGGGCCTTGTTCTTTACACGTTTTGATTTTGTGGTCTCTTTTCTTCCTGGCACTAAGAATGTCAAGGCTGACGCTCTTTCTAGGAGCTTCTGTGCTGATTCTCCTGTGGTGACCAAGCCTGCTACCATCTTAGGTGAAGGGGTAGTTCTTTCTGCCATCTCGCCCGATTTGAGACGTGCTCTGGAAGAGTTCCAGGAGGACAAACCTGAGCGTTGTCCCAGTGGAAAGTTGTATGTTCCTGACCAGTGGAAGAAGAGAGTGATGTCTGAAGTTCATTGCTCTGCATTGGCTGGTCATCCAGGTATTTTTGGTACTAGAGATCTGGTGAGTCTGTCTTTTTGGTGGCCCGCCTTGTCTCGTGATGTCAGGAATTTTGTGCAGTCCTGTGCAACTTGCTCCCGGTCTTAAACTTGTTCTCGCTCTAGTGGGTTGTTGATGCCTTTGCCAGTCCCTAGGAGGCCATGGACCCATATTTCAATGGATTTCATCTCTGATATGCCTGTCTCTCAGAGAATGACTGTTATTTGGGTCATTTGTGATAGGTTCTCTAAGATGGTTCATCTTGTACCACTCCCTAAGTTGCCATCTTCTTCTGAGTTGGTGCCCCTGTTTTTGAAACAGGTGGTTCGCTTGCATGGGATTCCTGAGAACATAGTTTCTGACAGAGGAGTTCAGTTTGTGTCTAGATTTTGGAGGACGTTCTGTTCCAAGCTGGGAATTCAGTTGTCCTTCTCCTCTGCGTTTCACCCTCAGTCCAATGGGCAGACGGAGAGAACAAACCAGACCTTGGAGTCGTATTTGAGATGTTTTATTTCCGCTGATCAGGATGATTGGGTTTCATTTTTGCCCTTGGCCGAATTTGCTTTAAATAATAGAGCTAGTTCTGCCACTTTGATGTCACCTTTTTTTTGTAACTTTGGGTTTCATCCTCGATTTTCTTCAGGGCAGGAGCCTTTTGCCTGCCCAGGTGTTGACACTGTGGTGGAGAGAAGGCACCAGATCTGGGACCAAGTGGTGGATAAGTTATCTCTCTCCCAGGAAAAGGCCCAGCGTTTTTCCAACCGACATAGGACCGTTGGTCCCCAGTTTAAGGTGGGTGATATGGTTTAGTTATCATCAAAAAATATCGCTATGAAGGTAGCTTCTCCTAAGTTTAAGCCTAAGTTTATTGGGCCTTACAAGATTTTGGAGATCATTAATCCGGTCTCTTTTCGGTTGGCTCTTCCTGTCACATTTAAAATCCATAATGTGTTTCATAAGTCCTTGTTGAAGAGGTTTGTTGAACCAGTAGTTCCTGGGGTGGCACCTCTGGACCCTGTATTGGTTGAAGGTAACATGGAATATGAGGTAGAGAAGATACTGGATTCCCGTCTGGCTAGACGGAGTCTCCAGTATTTGGTTAAGTGGAAGGGTTATGGTCAGGAGGATAATTCCTGGGTCTCTGCCTCTGATATTCATGCCAAAAGATTGGTGCGTGCCTTTCATCGGGCTCACCCTGATCGCCCTGGTGGCGTGGATGAGGGTTCGGTGACCCCTCAAGGGGGAGGTACTGTTATGAGTTCATTTTCCCCTTCACCATTGAGGTCTGATGAACTCCCTCTTCTGGTGAAGGAAGGTAGTGAGGCTGATTACCAAGCACCTGAGCTGGGAGAGGATGACTGGGCGACGGGGATCTCTGACTGGATATAAGGCAGCCGACGCCCTTCTGCCTCGCTGGTGATTTCTCTGTGGAATTCTAGGAGACCAGTCTGATTCCTGCTCCTCAAAAGCTAAGTTTTCTGCTTTGCCTTTTTGCATTTGTGTTTTGATTTTAGTTTGCCTTGCTTTTCTGGATTCTGCCATTCCCTGCTGGGGTGAGCTGAATTCCTTTTTTGTCGGTTTGCTCTGTCTTCAGAAAATACCTGAGTACTGACAGTCTTTTTGAAGCCTAGCGTCTTCAGGGCCTTTTTCCCTGTCAGTCTGTTGGCTCCTATTTTGATATGGTTTTTCGCGGATTGCAGACAGCAGCTTTCCTATCCTGTCCTATCTAGTTAGCTTGGGCCCCATCATTTGCTCAGTCTATCTTTCTATCTGTGTTAGTGTTTTTTCATCTTGCTTCACCATCATTATATGTTGGGGGCTGCCTATTGCTTTGGGGTCTGCTCTGGGGCAGTTTAGATTTCCCTTTCTGTCTTTAGGCTAGGCAGTTCTCCGGCTGTGATCGAGGGGTCTAGGGCATCATAGGAACCCCCCACGGCTACTGCTAGTTGTTGTTGATAGGTTCAGGGGTCTGCAATCCGATAGCTGCCAACTTCTCTGGTTTTCTGGACTTAGCTAGCATTTCTGTTTTTGCCTCCTACGGTGACTCATTCATAACAGTCCAGACCACATATTACCACCACATAGTGACTGAATACTACAATACTGATCAGTAATAAAAAAACAATACTATCACCATAAGTGCCATTATACACAGGGGTTCTGTACTTAGTATACAGTGTCTGTGTACAGGTAATACAGTGATCAATGACATAATACACAGGACCTCAGTATATAGTATACAGTGTATAGTGTCAGTGTATAGGTAACGCACTAACTCACCAGACACGTCTCTAGGTAAAGTCCTTCATCCTTTCTTTTCATCTTTCATCCAGCACAGACCGCCATCACGTCTTCCAGCCAGGGCTTGTCTCTGCAGGAAATAACACAGTTATCTAGAGCTCTGCATGCAGAATACATTACTTATTTTTTTCCCAACTTCTACATTACATCACATGAAGAAAAAATGGCAACATAGTATCACTCTACACAGTAACAGGACCGCCCCCCATTTAAAACAGTATACTCAAAAAGCAAAATAAATACATCACTGCAGTAATAATATCCCTTAATTAGCCCCTATGGTAATAATATTCCCCATCCTGGCCCCCCATGTGTCTCATTCCTGTCTTCAGCCATATGTTTTCCCATCCCACCCTCATGAGTATCCATTGTGCCCCATATGATTTCCCCATCTGTCTCCATCGTATCCATCCTGCCCCATGATCCTGCACCATGTGTCTCCCCTCCTGCCCCCTCCTGTGTCTCACATTCTGCCCCCTCCTGTGTCTTACTGTCAGATTCTGCCCCCATGCCTCACATTCTGCCCCCTCCTGTGTCTCACTGTCACATTCTGCCCCGTGTCCATTCTGCCCCCTCCTGTGTCTCACTGTCACATTCAGCCCCCATGTCTCGCATTCTGCCCCGTCTTTCGAGTTGTGCCCCGTGTCTCTTATTCTGCCCTACGTCCATTCTGCCCCTGTGTCTCACATTCTGCCCCATCATGTCTTACATTCTGCCCCCATCATGTCTTACATTCTGCCCCATCATGTCTTGCATTCTGTGCCTATCATGTCTTGCATTCTGTGCCCATCATGTCTTGCATTATGCCCCATGTCTGCATTCTGCCCCCATGTCTTGCATTCTGTCCTCGTGTCTCTTATTCTGCCCCACGTCAATTCTGCCCCTGTGTCTCACATTCTGCCCCATCATGTCTTACATTCTGCCCCCCATCATGTCTTGCATTCTGTGCCCATCATGTCTTGCATTCTGTGCCCTTCATGTCTTGCATTATGCCCCCATCATATCTTGCATTCTGCCCAATAATTTCTTGCATTCTGCCCCATCATGTCTTGAATTCTGCCCCATGTCTGCATTCTGCTCCCGTGTCTTGCATTCTGCCCCCATGTCTGCATTCTGTCCCCGTGTCTTGCATTCTGTCCCCGTGTCTCAGTCTGCCCCGGGCCCCCCAGATTGCTGCTTTCAATAAAAAAAAACAAAACAAGTTCTTCTTACCTGGCCGCGCTCCAGCGGCGAAGCTCCCTCCACGCAGCTGAAGCGCGCACTCGCCGGTAACTGACAATGACATCAGACGGCGGCGACGTGCGTGCTGTGGCTGATGTCAGCTGTCAGCCTCCGATTGGCTGGTGGCTGTTAACTATTGACGTGCGGGCCGGCGGACCTGCTTGTCAATAGCGTTCAACTGCTGCACCGCAGCACCACTAAGGGCCCGGTTTAGCCTGCCGGTAGGGGCCCGGTGAGCAGATGAGATGGGGCCCGATGTGGGCCCCCTCTGCCCACTGGGCCCCATACGCCAGTCAGGGCAGTAATGCCCTGATGGTGGCCCTGTTTGTGATGCCTAACCTGATATGGACGTGTTTTGCAGGAACTTTTGCTGGTAGCATTTTTTCTTTTAAATTCCTTATATCACATAGTGGCGGCTTTCAAGCAGTATCCACCAGAAGTGTGGACTGGTCATTTCATTTAGCTGTTTCCGGCTTTCATAGCCTGAAGTGGTTACACAAAGTTGCAAAAGAAGAAATCTAAACACAGCAAGTTGTTTTGACATTGCAGTGCATATGTCTATCTTTTCGTCATTTTTTACCAGTTTTTCAGGTGGGTTCCAGGTGGAATCTCCCTAAAAGAAAGACATTGTGTGCATATGCCCTAAGGGTGACAGTCACTCTAGGGGTCATCTCTGTTGTAGGCAATTTTGGTGGCATCTCTGTGGAAGATACTCTTGGATGGATTTTATTGCCAGGCTCTCTAGGAGGCATTTCTGTGAAAGACACTCAGGAATGCAGCTTGGTGGCAGTCATTCTGAGGAGAGACTGTCAGGCATTTTGGTAAATGCCTTCGAATAAGTCATGAAAGTCAGATCAATTGGCTTGAATTCCTGCCACCCAGCAATCAGCTGTTAGAAGGTCCTGCAATGCTACTGGATCTAGTTAGAGTATGGAGGCAGCAGTTCTTGACAGCTTCAGCCCTACGTCCATTTGTAATGGGTCATAAATAGTGTATTCCTGGACAACATCTTTAAGTACATAATGTGCAAGAAATTGGTAACCACAATTAATACCAACCCAATTTCTTCTCAGATCATATTTCCACAGTTTCAGTAAGCAGAGTAACAGACTGTTATATGGATTACACTAATATTTATGTATGGAGCGAACTCCGGGGAACGTTTTTCTTCTTTTCCTTTTAGCCCCCATAGTGCCATTGCTTTTGTCAGTAAAAGATCAAGTAGTGCCTAAAGCCTCTCATAGACATTAGATAGCCGAACCATCGTTCAGTTGACAGTTATTGCTCCCAAATCCTCCGACCATAAACACAAATATGTATACTGTATGAGAAAGCCGCTGGCACTTACCCTCTTGCTATCAAAGAGAACAAAGGTTGGCTGGTGAAATTCAACTTGCTGGATCATTGTCTCCACCAACATCATCTGTCGTGAGAAAGTCGAGAGGCCTCCAGATAGCTGATCTTGGGGATATTGACTGGTTCAGGCAAACTTAGTTTAGCTTGTACAGGATCCTTAAAAAGTAACCATCATTTTAATTTTTATTTCATAAGTCAATAGTACACAAGTACATAAGACACCTTGTAATATATCTTATTAGAGACATTTTTGTCATTCTCCTTTTGGATTGATTTTTCATTCTTAGTTAATAGGTAAAATCTGTATTAAGTGAAGACAGATTACCACATTACTGAGATGGGGATAACAGTTGGTGCTTTTAAATTCTATGGACGATGGAGGAGCTGGAGGCCGAAACGAACATCCTGCTGCAAGTTCTCCTGAAACGTCAGTTATAATTCATAATAGAACTGTATGAGCAAAGCCTGTATTCACTGAAAACACGCTTTAAGCATGAAATGAAAATTTTGAGAATGAACAATCAACCCAGGAGAAAGAAGCGGATATCTTTAAGGCTAAGTTCACACAATGAGCTTTTTGGTGAGTTACTGAGGTTCCAGATTTTCTGCAGCATTTCTGCACCTACTAGGTAAGATAGGTTACTTGCATTTTTTTAAAAAAATACACAGCGTCAAAAACTCACCAAAAAAATCATCGTTGGAACGTAGTCTAATAAGGTATATTAAAAATATACTTCTTTTCTTGTGTAGTGTGCATATACTGTACGTATTTACAGTTGAAACTAGAAGTTTACATACACTATATAAAAAGACCCATTTGCAGGTTTTTCTCAATATCTGACATGAAATCAGAATAAAACTTTCCTATTTTAGGTCAATTAGGATTACCATAATTATTAAGATTTGCCAAATGCCAGAATAATGAGATAGAGAGAGAGAGAATGCTTTAAGGCATTTTTATTACTTACTGCAAAGTCAAAAGTTTACATACACTAAAGGCCCCGTCTCACTAAGCGATCTCGGTAGCGAGATCGCTGCTGAGTCACAAGTTTTGTGACGTAACAGCGATCTCACCAGCGAGATCGCTGTGTGTGCCAGCGATCAGCGAGCGGCCCCCCTGCCGGTATCGCTGATCGCTGGAAGAAACCTCTGGACATTTCTTTGGTCACTGGTCTCCCGCTGGCCAGCACGCATCGCTGTGTGTGACAGCGGGAGACCAGCGATCAGGTGTAAAAAATAATAAAAAAATAAAAAATATAGTTATTCTCACCTTCCGACGTCCTGTTCAGCCATCCTGCCTCTCTCCACGCTCCGGTCCCAGTGATCCTTTGCACGAATGACCGCAAGACTTTGTTATCCCTCGAGACCGTGACATCTCGCGGTCATTCGTGCAAAGGATCACTGGGACCGGAGCGTGGAGAGAGGCAGGATGGCTGAACGGGACGTCGGAAGGTGAGAATAACTATATTTTTTATTTTTATTCTATTTTTTACAGCGATGGCCAGCGATGCCGGGCGCTCGGCATCGCTGTGCTGATCGCTGGTGAAGCTGTCTGTGTGACAGCTCACCAGCGATCACATAGCGACTTACTAGCGATCCTGACACCTTCATATCAGTGTCGGGATCGCTGGTAAGTCGCTTAGTGTGACGGGGCCTTAAGACTACTATGCCTTTAAACAATTCTGGACTGCCCATATGATGATGTCATGTGTTTGGAAGCTTCTGTTTTTTGGCATCCTCTGAGTTAATCAGAGACACACTCATGGATGTATTTTAATGCACACCTGAAACACACTGCATTTTTATTTTTTGAACTCCAAAAAGTATCATTTGGAAAACTGAATGGGATAATACCGCTTTTTGGCTGGAAGTATGATATACCCATAAGACTGGTATCTTTCCTGTCCCCTAAACATGTATGCATTAATCAGACAAGCATGCATGTTTATTGATTTGACAAAAGGAGACAAGCCATTGACAGACATATCTGGCAGTGACATACAGTATCTCCCAGTAAAGTAAAGGTTCGAGTATGTTGAATTCCATAATACAGCCATCACCATAAGCTTGCTGATCATTTCCAGACCTAAACAATTAATATAAGTGGAATGTCTATAAATAGTAAAATGAATGTGAATATATGAAACCTAATTGGCATCTTCTTCACTCTCCTTGTTATTCTTCTTCCCTCCCTCCAGGAGGAAATGTTCGGAAATCTCCTCATTCAACATCACTAAAAATCCATCTAGTATAATACAGTAAATTGGAGTCAGGGAGGAGGGGGATGGAGCTGCAGAATGTCAGTCAATGCAGGAGGAGAGACAGGAGGGTATCAATGGGGGAGCCTTTTGATTGGCTCAGAGTGCCCATCACACAAGGCAAAGACTGCCCATTTGACACTCGTAGATAAAAAGATCAGAAAAGATACACAACATTTCTAGGCATACTCAACCTAATACACATCTACATTTTGCCTAGAGAAGAATTTTTATTTTTCTAATGATTTGTGCACTTTGAAAAAGTGAAAAGGTCATTGCTTTTAAAGAATAATAATAATAATTATTTGAATGGCATTATCATAAGTGATTGTGTATATGATGTAACACGGTATGGCAGTTCAATGTTTTAAAAATACCAGTTTTACTAGACTGGCATCAGCAAGGGCACTTATCTGCTTTTATAATATTTCTCTTGGCATGGCCATGTGCCCTAGTGGTGGGATGCTGCCAGTGGCCTAAACATCGACACTTGATGAATTGATGATTTCTGGCTGTAGAGGCTTCTGTATCAAGTGTCACAAACAGATCCATTTGCTCTCAAAATAGCCGCTCCCTGTGTCAGTTCGACTCCCGTCTGCTTTTTGCCAAGCAGTTCTTTTACAATTTGTAGAGAGATTTGTGAAGTGCCAGTGGCCATTTTTTAGCGCAGAAATGTCTTTAGTAGCCAAAGAGGTTAGCAGCATTTTAGAAAAACTGTGAGTCAATGCAGTCTCTACTCATCCTCTTTCTTCCTATGGGCTATGTAAACACAGAATTGAAGAATATCATAAAGTTATGGCGTGTCCTAGTGAAATGACATTCTCTATGATATAGAATTACCCCTTGAGGAGTAACGATTTGATGCCTTAATACAGAGGATCTATGTGTCCATCTACCGCCACTAAATGGCCCGTCGAAGTGGTGATCATGGGGACCTTTTAGGAGGACCCAACTGTAAGTCATTGGAGTTTATAGGGCTCTGGTTGAGTCAATTGTTTGAATTGATTTGGCACTCAGAAGTAGAAAGGGCCCAAAGGATGTGTAGATTCATTCAATAGAGGCGGCCATTTACATTAGTTGGTTATCAGCTGAATGATACTTCGGCAGATCGGTTTGCTGAGAGCTATCTTGGCCGTCTCTCTCATACACTGGAGAACTTATTTGGCCAAGCGCTCTTGTGTTCTCTGTAAGTTAGACATCACCAGACATGTCGGGCAACAGCTTGTCTCTGAGAGAGCAAAGCAATAGGCACTCCACAAATTAGACATGCCCAATAGACATATCCCCCGACCATCAGTCGGTTGGTGCCCCCAAACTTTTTAGACCATCTGCCGAATTCATTGTTATCGGCATATTCGGCCTACATTAGTCTAATGCATGTGGGGCCTTTAGTCCTCGCCCATCTAAGCATTTCTGTGGTCAGAGGTGTCAATTATCCTAATATAATGGGTACACTCTCAAAATATGGAAGGTCATTCACACACTAATGTTGAATAATGGCAGTGGGTGCTCTACTTATGAATCAAAAACCTACGTAATGTTTTATTAACGATGCTGAATCTCACCAAGATCATTATACCTCCATTGATGACCACATTGCATGTACTGTATTTGAAGAATGTGGTGTGTGGATATATATATATCCCCCTGGTGCACTTGGACACCTTGGAATGTATGGGGTGTGTCTAGGTCTCAGCAAGCTGATGAGGTGGCACAAACTGTTCAGTTCCAGTTTCAGGTTGCAGCAATGTGCAGCCGAATAGGCACTCAAAGTGGCAGCTCCCCCTCAACTATATTATCTTTTGACAGTGACATTTTATACCATGGTAGGCTACAGTTATGTAGAGATTCTCTGGGCACATGCTTGGTCTATACAGCGAAATTAATAAAGGAATCAATGTCACTATTATAATAGACATTGGCTTTATGGTAATTGTACTTTTCAACAATCCAAACCTCTAATTAAAGCAAGGACCATTTTTAACAATATTCTTCACTTCAACCAAATTAATCATCTGAAATGTCAAAGTCTAGCTACTATAGGGTGTGAAATATGCATGTCAGATGGATTTCTGTACTAATTACTAATGTAATTAGAGGTCAAAGATAGCCATACAGAGTAGGTAAATGTTGGGTGACCATATAACATGTATGGTGGCTTACCAACTCTCCCCAACTCTGGGGAAAGGAGAGTAGGATAAGTTTGTTTTCAAGGAATTATCGCCATTAGGAACTCAGGAACAATGAGTCACACATACATGTGTATGGGGGTCAGGTGTGGCCAACATTGATCTAAAGTGTAGATTGTCTCACTACTTTGGATTCGAATGCTGGTAAGCAGCCATATGTGAATCTACAGAAGAATAGTCCCTTCACACTGCAAAAGGCAACAATGGGGTTTTTGAGGCAAACACTAATGGGAGCATCTGAGGCTGGCACCATAGGGGCATCTGAGGCTGGGATCTTTTAGGGGCATCAAAGATAACTAAGCACTATAGGGGATCCGAGGCTCAGAAACTGACATAGTTGCATATGCTGAAAAAGACATCAGTCCATCAAGTTCAACCGTTCTCCAATACTTCTTCTAAGGTTGTTTGATGCAGGCACTTTAGGGGTTTCTTAAGCAAGTAAAATGGTGGTGACTGTGGCAAGCACTATGGGTGCATAAGAGACTATGGCACTTAATGAGGCATGCATCTGGCTGGCTTGCACTGTTAAGTGAATGTCTGTAGCATACTTTCATGATGGTTGGGGCAAGTAAAAATCCAAAGTTCTCATGCACTGGAGTATATACATGATCATTCTTTATTCCACAGCAGAATAGCTCCATTGCTCTCCATAGAACCAGAAGCTTAATCAGGTTTCTCACCCCCAACCAGATAACTGTGCTGATGACTAAAGGGTTTACGAGAAAAGTCCAAGCAGTTGTGGAATTTACAAGATATAGACACGGTCACCTCATATCTATGCAAACAATGTCCTTCCACTGGTATGAAAGTGACAGCAGCGAATGAGACAAGTGAGAATATCCATGTCTCGGGCGCCGAGCTAATGAAACTGGGAAAAGAGATCAAACAATTTCACAAAAGAAATATTTATACAGGAATCTAGAGACATAGAGACCTCAAACCTATCTGAATGTATATAAAAAATCCTTAGGAATTTTTATTATATAGAATTCATAGTCAAGTAGTCACTTGGTCTACTAGATCTTACATAGGAAAATGGTGACATGTTAGGAAACGGTTATAGTAGAAACCCTCATAGTCCTAGTGGCATTCATAAGCTGATCACATGCATCCAGCATCTTGGGTGCTGAGCTCCTCATTCAACCTTAATTCTCGCAAGGTCTTTCACTTTGGCTAGGAGAATTATGGGGGGCATTTATTAGGACCGATGTACTTTATTAGCATAAGATTGTGTTCTTTCCTCTTGGCTCCACTCCATTTTCACTAAACTCTGTTCATTTAGTTTTACTTTTTGTTCATTATATCATTTTTTTAAAGACAAGTTTAGCTTAAAAAAAGTCACAAATGATGGCGTACAAATGGAGAGGTCCATAATGTTCACTTTTTTTTTTTTACAACAGAGTAGTTAAAAAAATACTGTAATTGATGTCCCCTTTTGTTCCTATCAGTCATATGATAGCCAAAATTGGGTGGCAACCTCATGTCTCATCTCATCTCCTCCTGGGAGGTGACACTTGCTAAGAATGATGTATACTATACTGTAATTCCAGAGGTTTGAGGATTTCCAGAAGTGTGATGACTACTAGAAGATTGAGGATCATATGAGTCTTTACAAGGAACATACTGTATAATCAAAAAATGTCCTATTGTTTAAATGTTTTATGTGTAATCTAATTGTCAATGTTTTTTAAGGTTATCACAACTTTTAGTAGAGAAGTCTGGGATCAGTGTGCCCCTCTGGCCAATGGCTTTTGGATAATGCCTTAATGCCCAAACTGTCAGTTTATGACTTTCATTATTTATGAATCTATGGTAAATGATATTAAGGGTAGTACTAATCCTTGACCAATGTCATTTGCTATTTAATATGGCTATCAGAGTTTTTGCGTAAGTTAAATACCACTAGATAAAAATCACAAGGGTCACCATGTCGATCCCACTGGTGATTTTGATGTCATCCACATAGCAATTCCTCATAATGACATTACTATTGCAGCATTCCTTTTTATTCTCCACAGTTATGCAGTATATGGAATGCTCTATGAATAAAGAAGGTCATTCTTACATTTATGTTAATTGTTATTTTAGCAATTTCCTATTAAATGGCCTCCTGGAATCTTTATTCAGACATAATTTCTTAGAAACTTCACAAAGAATTTTTGGTTTTTAGAAAACAGTGCCCCTCTTGTCCGCAGGCTGTATGTAGTGTTTGAACCTTCTCTTGAAAAGTGATTAGCTGCAATACCAGACAAAGCCTGAGAATACATGTGGCGCTATCTCTGGAATTAAAGGACATCGTTTTTTCTAATCCTTTAGTAAAAAGTGTGGTCTTTATATAAATCATAGCAGTTGTTTTAGACAGATAGTGCCTTCTTCATCCAGTATCAGGGACCTAGTCTAAGGCTGCACCTTCAGAAATCCGTACTAGACACTTTCTTCTCAGTTTGTATGTATGAGTGGCTTTGGATAGAAGAAGCAACTTGGCTCCCAGCTGTCACACTCTCTCGCAGCTCTGATAAACCATTGCTGTGCAATTCCTTATATAGTCAGGGAGTATGTGCTGACTGCAGCGAGCCCAGGACGTCACTTATACACCAGGGTCCATGCTGGAGGAGGCATTCCCGCCAGCTGATGAAATGTAGATACATATACTGCGTAGAAGGATACATCAGTAAAGGTCTGTTCACATTGGGATTTTGTTTTAACTAGCAGGACCTTAGTGGTGTAATATATCATCAAAAATTGTACCGACCTCTCATATATACAAATGCACACAAACACACGCCAAAACCAGACATATATACATAATGTCACAAAAAAAGGATCTCTCTAAATGAGGTGGATTGTCTAAGCCCAAGGTGTAGGTGAGCACACAGGCCATAGGCGTCGATGCAACAGATGGGTGAGGCAGACAGGAGACTGCTAGCAGACAGGAGGCCGTTAGCAAAGGCACTGTAGGCCCCAGGAAGACAGGTAACTGGGAACTGGAAACCACAGGCAGCTGGGACAGACCAGAAACATGTAGCAGAGTTCCTAGAAGCTGCATGCAGACCAAGATGTCTTGGAAACCACTGACATGTAGCGGAGTTACCGGAAGGTGCGGGCAGATATAAGACGTCCTGGAGATCACTGACAGGCAGTTGGGATGCTGAAAACTGTAGGCAGGCAGGAGACATCCTGTAGACTACAGTCAACCAGCAGAGAAGATCAAAGTGTACCGAAACTCCAAACTCTGACGGCCCCCCCCCCGAGGAAGCCCACACTAAACGTGTGTCGGGGCTGGGAGCCTGGAGTCACACAGGGATCCACATGGGTAAGAACCACTCCTGAACCAGTTATTTTACTGTTGACCTTTTAAAGGCGTACTAATAACATAGCTATTAATCTGGATACACTTTTTCAGGAACATGAATCCCCCGATCCTTACACTACAGTGCTATGTGTTGACCCTCAGACTTGTTTTACCTGAATCTTTCAAGCCTTTTTATTACTATTAATTCTGATTGAAAAGAATTTTAAACAAATGATCTTCTCCCACGTCTCCTGTGGATCATCCAGATGGTCATTTGTGAACTTCAAATGGTCCTGGACTTTTGCTGGTGTGAGCTGGGGGAAAGAAATGCTCCAGCTTCCAAAATGATCCAAAAATTTATTGAGTTTTTTATTCAAAAGAGTCATGATAAAAGCAGTTCACATGAACAATGGTAGCAGCAACACGTTTCAAACCCAAAGATGTGTCCTTTCTCAAAGCTACATGTCAAAAATAACTTGGTTAATGTATATGCTGAATCAACCAATAGAAACCAACAATTGAAAACGTGATCAAATACAACGTTTAAAAATAATATTGATGAAAAATTGATTGGTTTTGTAATTATATGTTCAATGAAAAGAAAAAACAATATACACACTAATAATGATACATAATTTCTCTGCGAGCATTGAGCCCTGCAGGGAAGCAGGTTCCGAGACAAAAGATCCAAATGCCTCTCGTGTCAACAATGACTTCTTGATGTCCTCGCCCCTTGATGATGTCATAAGCCTTTCAATACCAGGGCCTTTCAATATTGCAGTACTTCTTTGATGGTAAGAGATGAAATCCTTAAGGGCCTGTCACACTAAGCAATATCGCTATAACGTCACTGGTTTTTGAGACGCAGCAGCGATATTGCTAGCGACATCGCTATGTCTCGTCGTCAGCTTCCTGCTGGGCTTCCTGTGGAGAGACGAGTGACGCGTGGACGCGGGCGGGAGGACGTCAGGATCGCCTCGTCTGACAGGTAAGTAGTGACCCCCGACCCCTGCGATGTCGCTGGTGAGATCTGCCTGTGTGGCAGCTCACTAGCGACCACTTAGCGATGCACCAGCGATCCTGACCGCGTCATATCGTTGGTCGGGATCGCTGGTGCATCGCTAAGTGTGACAGTACCTTTAGAGGCAAAGGACATATTACGATTAGAACTGGTCAGAGATAAAATATCAGTAATGTGTTCCGAAATCCTTATTTTTAAATTTCGTGTAGCACACCTCACATAACTAACGTTACAGCTTGTGCAACTAATCAGATAGACAACATTTTTTGAATTACAATTACGGTAATATATTGATGTATTTTGCAATAATTAGAATTGTGGCTATCAGAAAACGTGTGGGTTATGGTAGAGTGTGCACAGGTCCTACATCTTGAGCTACCACAATTATAGAAACCTGGGTGATGTAACCAGGTTTGATGCTTATTTATAGGATTGAAAACACTGGGAGAAATTATATTACCCATAGTAAGGGCTTTTTAGCCAGAGGATAATATAGAGGACAAAATATCATCCTCATGTAAAATGGGAAAGTACTTTTGAATGATAGATTTTATTACATCAGATTGAGGACTATATTGGATAGATAAAATCGGTTTCTTATTAGAGACCTTTCTGGTAGATGTTTTGGATGTGACCAATTCACACCATTTTTTCCTCTTTACAATTTAAGTAGCTCTATCCAAAGTCCATCAAGAGCAGAAGGATCGTTACAATTTCTCATGATCCTTGTCAGCTCACCAACCGGGAGTGATCTAATGCTATGGCAAGGATGGCTGTTGGTGAGCAGGGGGGCCTTGCATGCCCTGTAGTATTTCAATCCATGACGGTGTAGTGAGTTACTTATAGAGTTGAGCGAAACAGGTCGGCCAGATTCATAAGTCGCCGACTTATGGCAAAGTCGGGTTTCGCCGACCGAAACACGACCACAGCGTGAAGTCGGCCATGCGGTCGGCAAAACGAGCGCCAAAGTTGGATTTCCCAGAATGCTTGCACGTGACTTTTTTCAGCCACTGAGCAAGGACGTACACTGTGGGCAACGAGATGACATGTGCAGCTGTAGGGAAGGTGGACTGACGGACAGACCTGTCTGTAGTGGGAAGGCAGAGGTGTAGCGCAGTCTAGGTGTGAAATGGCTGAGATAAAGAGAAAGGGTGTAGTATTGTAGTTTGACCATTAGAGGGCAGTGGAGAGTGTAAGAGTGGGACTGAACAACTGCCATTGGTCAGAGAAACTATCAGGTCATGGTGGGCGGAGTTACCAGAACTGGAAGTATAAAAGGCTGAGGAAAGGTTCTGGAAGGGTCAGTCAGCGAGAGGAGCACAGTAGAGAGGAAGTTCTACTGAGGAGAAAGAGACAGTAGAAAGGCTCCAGAGGGGACTGACAGTTGAGGCGGTCACGGGGGGTGGCCCAGAGGACAGTAGCCGCAGACGAAGACAGCCTGAGGGTACCAAACGGATGGCGTACTCAGACTGGTGAAGCGCTGTGGTGGATGGGCCTAGGGCAGCCACAGTGAAAAGAGCCACGAGAGACGCCACGACTACAGTAAAAAAGGAAGTGAAGGTACCCGGGCCTGTGTACGGAGAAGTGTGAAGCCGCTGTGGTGAATTGCTGTGGTCGTCAGAAGGACGGCCAATAAAAACGGACCTGTTGAATACAAATTCTGTCTCAGTCTCGTGTTTGTCTGCAGCAAGAAGTGGATCACCCCCCAGTCGGTTACCCTACCTACACAGCGTCCGGGGAGAGAGAGAGAGAAATTTTGCGCACTTTAAAAAAGCTGTCCGGCATGTAGGTGTGTTTGCTGTCCTCCACTCCCTGCCGACTTTGCTTCCCCATTGACTTACATTGGGTTTCGTGTTTCAATCGGATCTTCGACTTTTCCCGATAGTTGGCCGATTTCGTTCGACTTGACTTTTGAGAAGGTCGGGTTTCATGAAACCCGACTCGACCCTAAAAAAGGCAAAGTTGCTCATCTCTAGTTACTAACGGTAAAGTTTGAGACTGTGGTCCCAGCTCTCTTCAGGTCATTGACCATGGTAGTTCTGAACTGATTCCTGATCTTTCTCAGAATCATCTATACGCCAACGAGTTGTTGTTGCTTCTCACCAAACTGCTTGCCAATTGTCCTGTAACCCATCCTAGCCTTGTACAGGTCCACAATTTTGTCTCTGGTGTCTCGGCCATGGTGGAGGGGTTGGAGTGAGATTGAGTGTGTGGACAGGTGTCTTTTATACAGGTAATGAGTTCAAACAGATGCAATTAATACAGGTAATGAGTGCAGAGTAGGAGGACTTCTTGAAGAAAAACCAACAGGTCTGTGAGAGCCACAATTGTTGCTGGTTGGTAGGTGATCAAATACTGATTTCATGGAATAAAAGGCAAATTAATTATGTAAAAATTATACAATGTGATTTTCTGGATTTTTTAGATTTTGTCTCCCGCAGTTGACGTGTGATTAAATATGATAAAAATTACAGATATCTCCATTCTTTGCAGGCGAGAAAACTTGCAAAATTGGTAGTTTATTAAATACTTATTTTCCCCGCTGTATATAGCGCCATTAATTCCACAGCGCTTAACAGACATTATCGCACTGTCACCGATGGGGCTCACAATCTAGATTACCTATTAGTCTTTGGAATGTGGGAGGAAACCGTAGTACCCGGAGGAAACTTGCGCAAACACGAGGCGAACACACAAACTTCTTGCAGATGTTGTCCTTGGAGGGATTTGAAACTCGGATCCCAGTGCTGCAATGCTAACCACTGAGCCACCGTGTTGCCTGTATTACATATGCATGATATTATACATAGACTCATAACCATATGTACACATTTATACATACACAGACACACACGTAATGCACAGACATATACACAATGCATGCATATTTATAGTCACACATTTACATGTGGCCTTAAAGGGAATCTGTCACCTATTTTTTTGTATACAAGATGCGGCCACCGTCATCAGGGGCTTATCTACAGCATTCTGCAATGCTGTAGATAAGCCCCTGATGTAACCTGAAAGAGAAGAAAAACAAGTTAGATTATACTCACCCAGGGGCGGTCCTGGTCTGGTCCCGGTTCGGAGGCGCCTCCCATCTTCTAGCAATGATGTCCTCTTCCTTGCTTCCCGTCGCTGTAGATAAGTCCCTGATGGCGGTGGCCGCATCTTATATGCGAAAAAATAGGTGACAGATTCCCTTTAACAGTCATCGCTTACCATATACATATGCGAACTGACACATATGAAAAAGTTACACGCACAACTGAACACATTTACAGTTATGTATACAATATCATGCTTAAACTCATACACACGTATACACAAATTTCCACATCCATTACATATACACACACCATACACACATTGTAATACACATACACCATATTAAACATACGCACATACATACTCATACCTTCTAACGTTGAACAATAGGAAGGTATGTGTTTTTTTGACTGTCACACTACTAATCCAGTTCTTTTTGTATTCCCACACAGTAAAATAACCCTTTCATTGCCCCGCCACACAGTTTGATGCCCCACAATGCCCCCCACACATAGTATGATGCCCCAACGTTACCCCCAAACATTGATGCCTGAGAGTGCCTCCCCGAACACTATAATGTGCAACCACAGTGCCTCCCCTCCATACACACACTATGATGCACACACAGTGCCCCCTTCCTTCAGTCACATACAGTATGATGCACCTACAGTGCCTCCCTCCCAGTATGGTGACCCATCCTAGTAGGGTACTGGCTAAAAAAATTAAAAAGAAAAGGATGTGCAAGCAAAGACATGCCACTGGCCTCCGGGGACAGTTTTCTGGGAACCCTGCTGGATCTGGGATGGTCAAGGAGGTATGATATAGTCATGATATATATATATATATATATATATATATATATATATATATATATATATATATATGTGTATGTATACGTACAAACACAATACTGACATACATAGTACACTGGCATGCACAAAATTAAACAGAGTCGTGTGTATGCACAATTGGTGAATTCACAGAGAAATACCTACGCTTACATACACAGGATCACACAATATTATACATACACACATAGATATATGGCTGTTACATTTTGCTGCTATCCATCTTTCTTGGATTCCAGAAAGGTAACTTCCTAGTTATACATCTCTATGTTTTGGGGCAGTGGAGAATATTACTGTAAGGCTAGACGTTGCTATTCAGGAGTCTAGAAGAGTCGGGTGACAACTAGAGTTGAGAGAATATCTTCGGTTCCCTGCTTATTCGGCAAGCTATAGCGCTTGCCGAATAAGCTACAGGGGGAACCCGACTTCCTGGATTGCGCCGTCTGAACAGCTGATCGCTGCCGCAGAAGCATGTGTCACGGCTGTGTCACAGCACATGCATGGAGATCCGTGTGTTGGGCTCTCCGTGCAGTGCTGTGACAGTGGCACAGCTGCGAGACATGCAGTTACGGCGGCGATCAGCTGTTCAGCCGGCGCAATCCAGGAAGCCAGGTTCCCGCTGTAGCTTATTCGGCAAGCGCTATAGCTTGCCGAATAAGCAGGGAACCGAAGATATTCTCTCAACTTTAGTGACAACCCTGGTACCTACTGGTGAATCATTAGGCACCCAGCTAAGGTTTATATACTGGAGATTTTTTATTCTAATGTCTGATTGCCCACACATGAATATCTTGTATGCCTAAGTGCATGGTGTAAAATAACTGTTTACAGCTTCTACCTAGTGAAGACCTGGGGTCATGTGTGTATGGACTCAGAGGGCTTAATTCCTAAATCACTGGCTGTCTGCTCATGACTCACTCCACTGTTTTCAGTAGCTAGATAGGAGTTGGCTTGACTCCCATTGACCCCCATTGTAACAAGCTTCACTTTAATTTCCTTTTAAGGGGATAATGCACATCCTGTGATATCTAGAAGTTAGTAGTTCACACTTAGAGGTCATTGCTGATATCACTGCGCTTATATGTGTGACACCAGAATGTATGGGCTCTTCATGTACAGGGTAATAGGACTGTACAGAAGCACCTCCAGGCCTGGACGCTCTTCATGGGATATATGGACAGACATCTTTATTCTCATTTGCACAAGGAAAAACCAGAAGCAATGGGATGAAACTGAAAGGGAGGAGACACAGATTAGATATTAGAAAAAACTTTTTGATAGTGAGGGTGATCAATGAGTGGAACAAGCTGTCACGAGAGATGGTGAGTTCTCCTTCAATGGAAGTCTTCAAACAGAGGCTGGACAGACATCTGTCTGGGATGATTTATTGAATCCTGCTTTGAGCAGGGGGTTGGACCAGATGACCCAGGAGGTCCCTTCCAACTCTACCATCTATGATTCTATGACATCGGCAACAACAGTTTCAGATACTCAGTACTTCTATGATACTAGTACCACCCATAATGGTGACAATTCAGTAACCTCCCTAATGGTGCATTCCCACTGAATTTATTTAGGGGGGGAGAGTTTTGGGAGCAGAAAGACTATGTGCACACAACTGACTCCATACATTGACTGGTGTTGTTCACGTCGGTCTTGATGCTGTAGTCAGACGCTCTTGATTCATGAATCCAGATCGTCACAACAAGTGGTATGCATCTGTGTGTGTGCCTCGATACAAATCCTACTCCAGTAACAGCTGGAGTAAGATTTGTGGCATAGCAAATGCATCTACTCGTCATGAATGTGACGTCCTGCCCAAAGTAAATAGCAAAAATGGCATGAGAACAGCAAAATTTTTAAAATTTTAGTGCTGCCTTGATTGGGTCAAAAAAATGTGACTTTTCAAAGCTTTTCACTCTAGAACACCGGCCTGAAAGCTTTGATGAATCTGACGGGCCCATTGCCTTTTTTAGGCAGATTCCACTTGGAACCTGCCTGAAAAAGCACTGTAAGGCTGTGTGCCCACGTTGTGTTTTTTAAGCGTTTCCGCAGCGTTTGTGCCGGCTCAGACGCTGCAGAAACGCTTAAAAGAAGCTTCATATTAAATTGCATGCGTTTTTGGCTTTTTGTGCCAATGCATGCATTTTTAAACGCTCAGGAATCGCTTAGCGGCTAAAAATGCAGCATGCTCATTAATTTTCGCATTGCTCGGCGTTTTTAGCCTTTTCCAATGTTCCCAGAAAACGCGCGGAAAAAGCGCATCAAAAACGTGCGTCTTTTGTGCACAAAACGCGCAAGAAACGAGCGGAAATAAAACGCGCGTTATCTGGGAAGGGGATCAGTTTCCTGAGCGTTTAAAAACGCTAACGTGGGCACATAGCCTAGGCTGGTTTCACACTTGCGTTTTTTGGTACTTAATGACCAAGCCAATTTTTACAATTCTGACGACTGTTATAGATCTAGAACGCTTCAATATATCCCACTAATTCTGAGAATGTTTTTTCGTGACATATTGTACTTCATGTTAGTGTTAAAATTTCTTTAATACAACTTGCGTTTATTTATGAAAAAAATGGAAATTTGGCAAATTTGTTAAAATTTAGCAATTTTCAAACTTTTAATTTTGTACTCTTAAATCAGAGAGATATGTCACACTAAATAGTTAATAAATAACATTTTCCACATGTCTGCTTCACAACAGCACAATTTTGGAAACATTTTTTTTTGTTAGGACGTTATAAGGGTTAAAAGTTGACCAGCGATTTCTACGTTTTCCAACAAAATTTACAAAACCATTTTTTTAGGGACCACCTCACATTTGAAGTGAGTTTGGGGGGTCAATATAACAGAAAATACCTAAAAGTGACACCATTCTAAAAACTGCACCCCTCAAGGTGCGCAAAACCACGTTCAAGAAGTTTATCTGTATGTGGGGGAAAGCCACTGTGTGGGGGGCATGGCAGGGCACAGAAGGGAGGGAGCACCGTTTGACTTTTTGAGCACAAAATCAATTATGGCGCCATGTTGCGTTTGGAGACCTCCTGATGTACCTAAACAGTCAAACCTCCCAATTCTAACTCTAACCCTTACTCCAACACGCCCCTAACCCTAATCCCAACCCTAACCACAACCCTAACTCCAACACATCCCTAACTCTATTCCCAACCCTAACTATAACCCTAACCACAACCCTAACCCCAACACACCCCTAACCCTAATCCCAACCCTATCTATAACCTAACCACAAACCTAACCCTAACACACCCCTAACCCTAATCCCAACCATAGCCCTAACTTCAGCCCAACCCTAACTTTAGCCCAACTCTCTCCCTAATGGAAAAATGGAAATAAATACATTTTTTGTCTTATTAGTTTTACCTAACTAAGGGGTGATAAAGGGGGGTTTTATTTACTTTTTTTTATTTTGATCACTGTGATAGGGTCTATTACAGTGATCAAAATTAACCAATAGGAAAAATTTCCTATTATTGCTGGGTGCTGGCTGTCATGATCCATGCTGGATAAGGACTGATAAAAAGCCCAGGTAACCTTTTTTTTCTTAAGCTGTGCTTATTTTTGGTTTTTGCCCCCGGTTGGCCATTAGGATTATTGCACTGTGGTGTCGTTTGTTCTAAGTTTGCCCCTGGTGGTGGTGAGCGTCATTGCACTTTGGTTTCTTTAGTTAAGTGCACATGATTATAATGCAGGTGTGATTGCTCTGGCTCTGCTATAAAAGAGTCACAGGTGTTGCAATCAGTGTTGGTGATAGTGTTCATTTCAACCATCCTTGGTGGAGGAAGGAGCTGGAGAGCGTTCCTTGCAGCACTGTCTTAGCCCTGGTGTGGAAGGAGTCATAGGGGATTTCCTTGTAACTCTGACAGAGCTTGGTGGCAGCGATTCAGGAGGAGAGCTGCATTCTGGTGGTGGACTCTGTTGCCAGGAGCAAGTGCAATAGAGTAAAGCTAAGTGGTGTTTCCCTGTTTCTGTTTTTCCTTAGTGTGTATTAGTACAGCGGTGGGGCCAGTGCCTGCGCCACCCAGCTCCCTAGAAAGGGATAGGTGTAGGGTGTGCTAGGGCGACAGGTTCCTGATCGACGCCCGGTGCGGAACCGGCATAGGGAACGTTAGGAGCGTTTGGGACACTGACTCAGGGGAGTGCAGGAGGTCTCCACGTCTCCTTTCCCTATCGCAGGGTGCATATTGTAACTGTTTCCCCTTTCCCCGTGTCTTGTTGTTGTTTTAGTTACCGACCTGCGGGCCATGTCACACAGGACAGTATCACGTGCCGCGTCTTGTTGTTTACAGTTACCAGCCTGCGGGTCGCGTCACACAGGACGGGTCATCGTGACACTGGCCAGCTGATCTGGGCGGGCACACTACGCATGCGCCCACCATTTTCTTCCCGGAAGAAGACGTCGGCGGCAGGGGGACTTCATGGGGGAATGCAGGGACATCGGAGGTGTCGGGGGAGGATTGCGGGGCCCCATTTCTCTCGCCTCTGATTGCGATCACATCAGAGGAGAAAGAAATTAAATGGCGTTATTCCATTAATAATGGTGACCGCAACACTGGGGTCGGTAAAAACTGATCCGAATCATGTTCTCTGGGGTCTTAGCTACCCCCAGTAGCTGAAACCCTGTAGAAATTCCAACTCTGGGGGGGCGCTATACACTTAGTTCTCAGAGCGGTTAAAAAGCGGCACTGAGGCATACGTATCCTTAACTGCCGCCGTTAAAAGGCATATCGGCGGTCGTTAAAGGGTTAAGCGTCTTTTGCTTGTATTATTTGGCTCTGGAGGCAGAGCAGTAAGCACTAGGATCAGGTTCAAGTGTTTCCTCCACCACCAGCTATTATGGACACTCAATGCAGTGGCATGTAAAAGTTTGTGCATCCCTGGTCAATATTACTGTTATTGCTAACAGTTAAGCAAGTTGAAGATGGAATGATCTCTAAAAGGCCTAAAGTGAAAGATGACACATTTCCTTTGTATTTTAGGCAAAACAAAATATATTTTTTGATCTTTTAAATTTTAAAAATGACAACAAAGAAAATGGGCCGATCCAAAAATGTGGGCACCCTGCATGGTTAGAACTTAGTAGCACAACCTTTGAAGGTATCACAACTTATAAACTTTTTTTGTAGCCAGCCAAGAGTCTTTTAATTTTTGTTTGAGGAATTTTCATCCATTCTTTCTTGGAAAATTCTTCCAGATCTGTGAGATTCCTGGGCCATCTTGCATGCACTGCTATTTTGAGGTCTAGCCACAGATTTTCAATGATGTTCAGATAAGGGGACTGTGAGGGCCTTTGTAAAACCTTCAGCATGCGCCTTTTCAGGCAGCCTATTGTGGATTTTGACGTGTAGAAGCCATCCTCTTTTCAACTTCAGCTTTTTTACAGATGGTATTATTTTTGCATCAATAACTTTCTGAAATTTCATTGAATCCATTCTTCCCTCTACCTGTGAAATGTTCCCAGTGCCACTGTCTGCAACACAACCCCTAAGGCTGGTTTCACATTAGCGCATTTTCAGCGCGCGCACGGCCGGGGGTAGCTCCGCCCCCGATCCGGCTCTCTGCCCGGCGTGCCCGCCCCTTCCTTGTAGCGCCGCCTCCTAGCGGACAGCGGCGCCTGCGATCGGCGCACCCTATCTTTAGCATAGGGTGCGCAGATCGTGCGCAGGTCGTGCGCTAGTTGCGCTTTGACCTGCGCTGCGCAATTTTGACGGTGCGCCGTGCGCGCCAAAATCCGAAAAGTTCGATTTTGGCGCGCACGGCGCACCGTCAAAATTGCGCAGCGCAGGTCAAAGCGCAACTAGCGCACGGCCTGCGCACGATCGGCGCACCCTATGCTAAAGATAGGGTGCGCCGATCGCAGGCGCCGCTGTCCGCTAGGAGGCGGCGCTACAAGGAAGGGGCGGGCACGCCGGGCAGAGAGCCGGATCGGGGGCGGAGCTACCCCCGGCCGTGCGCGCGCTGAAAATGCGCTAATGTGAAACCAGCCTAAGCATGATTATCTCCCATGCTGAATGGTTGGTGAGATGTTCTTTTAATGAAATTCTGTGCCCTTTTTTCTTCAAACATACCTTTGAACATTGTGACCAAGAGTTCTATTTTAACTTCATCGGTTCACAGGACTTGTTTCCACAATGCATCAGACTTGTTTAGATGTTCTTTTGCATACTTCAGACACTGAATTTTATGGTGAGGATGTTGGAGAGGTTTTCTTCTGATGACTCTTCCATGAATGCCATATTTATGCAAGTGTCTCTGAACAGTAGAACAATGTACCACAACTCCAGAGTCTGCTAAATCTTTCTGAAGGTCTTTTGCAGTCAAGCAGTGGTTCTGATTTGTCTCTGTAACAATCCTACTGGCAGCTCTCACTGAAATTTTGCTTGGTATTTCAGACCTTATCTTGACCTCGACTGTTCCTGTTAATTGCCAATTCCTAATTACATTTTGAGCTGAGGAAAGGGCAACTTGAAAACGTTTTGTTATCTTCTCATAGCCTTCTCCTTCTTTGTGGGCCTCCACCATTTTCATATTCAGAATATATATATATATATATATATATATATATATATATATATTTTCCCTAAAATACAAAGGAAATGTGCCATCTTTAACTTAGGCCTTCTAGAGATCAATTCATCTTCAACTTGCTTAACTGTTCACAACAACAGTAACTTTGACCAGGGGTGCCTAAACTTTTACATGCCACTGTATATCTTTTTTTATTCATGTACACCATATAACTACTGATATAAACTCCAGACACAAAACTTTTAATCAGAAAATAGCGCCATCAAGTGGTTATAATATTCATAGTCAGTATCAGGCCATAAGATCTCTATTCTCCTATAAAATTAACAGCTTGACTACATTTTCAACTTTCATTCAATGACAACTGGCAAAGTTATGGACAGATTTTGTGGCACAAGTTAGCTCCAATAATTTAGTATGTACTTTTATATCCTAAATTAAAGAGAACCTGTCAGCTTGGAAATACTGAGCAATCTATGGGCAGCATGTTAAAGAGTAGGAGGAGCTGAGCAGATTGAGATACAGCTTTGTCAGAAAAGATTCAGTATTTTATTAACTGAAATCTATGCCCTTTCTGGTTTTAGGAGTCCAGTGGGTGGTCTCAGTGATTGGAAGTCTTCCTAGTATAAGTGTGCTTATGGAAATAACTGCCAATCATTGATTAGGACATCCCACTTGACTGCTAAGACCGAAAAGATAATAGAATTCTATGAATTAAATAAAACTGTATATCAATCTGCTCGGCTCTTCCGTCTGCATAATATGCATCTGACCAATCAGACAACATGCTTTTTTTCACAGTTTCCCTTTAAGGCCACATTCACACGTTCAGTATTTGGTCAGTATTTTACCTCAGTATCTGTAAGCCAAAACCAAGAGTGGGTGATAAATACAGAAGTGGTGACGGTTTTCTATTATACTTTTCCTCTGATTTTTCCTCTCCTGGTTTTGAATGGCAAATACTGAGGTAAAATACTGACCAAATACTGATCATGTGCATGTGGTCTAAATCAGACAGGTTCCATTACCCCTTAGATTCCAGTCTTAAGCCTCTCACCTAGCTAAATCAGATCTCATACTATGCATTGACGAGGGGCAGCACCCTACAACACCATGTCTGTAAACTGATATTTTGGTTTGGCTTTTATCTTCAGTCATATGGCAAGGCTCGTTAAAAGATCGATATTGACTTTTAGGATTCCTACCTCCAATCGGTGGCACTAGAGTTCAAGTCCTCTTCCTCTCTGAAGAGGCAATTTTCATATTTAATTTCCTAGAGGAGCATGCATGGCATATAAGTCCCCTCACGCTGACATTCCAAGCCTGGCATGTGACTCTCCAGAAGGAGAAACGTTGCTCCTTAGATCCCAGGTTCCTTCCAGGAATCCAAAACAGAATTTCATTAAATTGTGACCATTGTTTTAGGAAGGAGAAGTTGCAGCAGAATGTCTATCTGCCTCCACTCTCCTTGGAAACTTATAAACACCAACTGTCATTTCCTATCCCAGTAATGAGAAAATCAGTCATCACTGAATACAAATTTTACCTATCAATTTAGAGTGAAAGATCAGTTTAGGAAGAGACAAAAAAGTAGATTTCTCTGATAAGATATATTACAAAATTACTTATTTTCATGTGCACTGCTGATTTTGAAGTGGAAATTAAAACGACAATTGCTCTGTAGAAATGAATTAAAGAAGTATACTTATAATACAGTATATAGCAATTCTCCATTTGCTCATGAATGATTGGTTAGCCCTGATGAAGAAGTTGGAAACTTTGAAACGCTTTGACTAACAAACTGTATGCTTTGGGTTCCTGTCTCCTCATCATCCTTCTGATAGCAGCACAGTTTTAACCCATTTGTTTCCAGCTCTCCTACTTTATATATTATAGTAGGATCTTAGAACTAGCCTCCTATATATTGAGACATAATCTGGGGACCCATTTATGCAGGGGTAGCATTTATGTACATTTAATCAAAGTACATTTATCAAAGTACTTGGCAGTTAAACATGGCAGTTAGACAGGGCAGGAGACAGGTAAGACAAATAAATAAATCTGCTATAAATTTAGATTACAACACATATTCACCATATGAATTTGTATAATTTATATCCTGGCTGCTGCATTCACTCACATCCAACGTCATTGCATTAACTCTTTACACTCCATCCACATCGGCCTGTTGTGAACTCCCTCGGATTTCTGAGCCGAAGCTCCCTCTGGTTACTGAGAGCAGTGGACCTGGCCAGGTGGATGGAGGCTCTCCACCTGATGATAACTGGGAATCTGGGATTGCTGACTGGGAGCATATAATGGAGCTGGCTGCTCTTGAAGGTTGCTGGTGATTTTTTCCTCTGTGTGCATTTGTAGCTCTTTTGTCCCCTGCCTGATCTGCATGTTCAGCTAAGTGATTCTTTTGCTAATCCTTTGCATCTAATCTGCTTGTGTCTTTTTTTTCTTTCTGTTTTGCTGTTAGGGTTCAGCATGCTCCCTGCTGGGGGCAGCACTGGGCCCTGCTTCATATGTTGCAGCTTGTTCAGTCCCGTTATGTTAGTATCTTTTTGCTTGCTGCCAGTTTATACCAGAGTACTGATCTAGCGGGGGTGAGATTGTGTCATCTCAGGTTTTTTGTATATCAGAAGTGTTGGACTTTTTCAGAGTTTTGTGCGTGATTGCAGACAGTATCTTTTTCTGGCCTGTCCTGTCTAGACAGCTTGGGCCCCACCATTTGCTCAGTCTGTTCTCTGCCTGTGTTTGTGTCTCATCATGTCTCACCGACAATATATGTTTCAGGGCTGTCTATTCCTTTGGGGATCTGCTCCGGGGCAGTTTAGATTTCATCTTTCTGTCTTTAGGCTTAGTTAGTCCTCCGGCTGTGACGAAGCGTCTAGGGCATCGTAGGAACGCTCCACGGCTACTGCTACTTGTGCGGATAGGATCAGGGGTCTGCAATCCACTTACTTACCAACCTCTCTGGTCTTCTGGTGGCTTAGCCTGTTCCTGCCATCCTCCTCGGTGACCCATTCATAAGATCGGCTCCTCTGTCCTTTCCTTTCCTATGTATAGCACTCATGCTCTCTTCACATTGGTAAACAGCACAGATCCAGTCAGTCCCACCATCCAACACATGAGACGCTCTCGCAAATCACTTAATCATCTGATCTATCTTTCTATCCTTCTTCTAGTCGCAGGAGACATCATTCCAAACCCCAGCCCCACATGTTATAGTAGGTCAAACCTCCCAACTGCTACACTCAGAAACAACTCTAATTTTATTAACCCCTTTCCTATATTGGAGGTACTATTCCGTCCATGTGACCTGGGACCTAAGTCCCAAGGACGGAATAGTACGTCTAGTGAGATCAGCGGCGCTCATGTGGTGAGCGCCGCTGATCGCGGCCAGGTATCAGCTGATTATCACAGCTGACACCCGGCACAATGTGTCAGGGGCGGTCACGGACCGCCCCCGACACGTTAACCCGTTGCACACCGCGATCAAACACGATCGCGGTGTGCCGGGGGTTAAAGGGAAGCATCGGCAGGGAGGGGGCTCCCTCCGTGCTTCCCTGAGCCCCCCACAGCAGCGCAATGTGCAGCGCTGCTGTGGGGGTCTCTTTCCCCACAGGTCCCCCGATCCAATATGGCGACGGGGACCTTCAGGGGCCTGCAGGGAGGTGACTTCCTCAGTGCCTGCAAAGCGCAGGCATGAGGAAGGCTGCGTCTATGCCTGTGACAGATCGCTGACCTGTCACAGTGATCTGTGATGTGACAGATCAGCGATCTGTCACAGGACAGTGATGTCCCCCCTGGGACAACCTAATAAAGTAAAAAAAAAAAAGTGTAAAAATAATTTTAACAAAATCGCTTAATTCCACAAAAAAAAAAAATATTCCCTAATAAATTCATTTTTTGGAAATAAAAAAACCCAAAGCAATAAAAGTGCACATATTTGGTATCGCCGCGTCCGTAACGACCCGCCCTATAAAACTGTCCCATTAGTTAACCCCTTTAACATACCCCTTAAAAAATAAAAATAAAAAACGAAGCAAAAAATAATGATTTATTATCATACTGCCGAACATAAAGTGCAACAACGCACGATCAAACAAAAAGACGCATATAAATATCCATGGTACTGCTGAAAACGTCATCTTGTCCCGCAAAAAACGAGCTGCCACACAGCATCATCAGCAAAAAAATAAAAAAGTTATAGCTCGCAGAATAAAGCGATGCAAAAATAATTATTTTTTATATAAAATTGTTTTCATTGCATAAAAGCGCCAAAACATAAAAAAATGACATAAATGAGGTATCGCTGTAATCATACTGCCCCGAAGAATAAAAGGGCTTTATCAATCTTACCGCACGTGGAATGGTGTAAACGCACCCCCCAAAAGAAATTCATGAAATGCTGGCTTTTGTTCATTCTGCGTCCCAAAAATCGGAATAAAAAGTGATCAAAAGATGTCATGCGCCCAAAAATGATACCAATAAAAACGTCAACTCGTTCCGCAAAAAATAAGACCTCACATGACTCGGTGGGTCAAAATCTGGAAAAATTATAGCTTTTAATATGTGGTGATGCAAAAACTATTTTTACAATAAAAAGCGTCTTTTAGCGTGCGACAGCGGCCAAATATAAAAACCGCCATAAATAGTAAATCAAACCCCCCCGTTATCACCCCCTTAGTTAGGGAAAAATAATAAAATAAAAAAAATGTATTTATTTCCATTTTCCCATTAGGGTTAGGGTTAGGGCTAGGGTTAGAGTAAGGGCTAGGGTTAGGGCTAGGGTTAGGGTTAAGGTTAGGGTTAGGGCTAGGGTTAGGGCTGAGATTAGGGTTATGTGTGTGTTGGGGTTAGAGTTGGAGTTAGAATTGGGGGGTTTCCACTGTTTGGGCACATCAGGTGCTCTCCAAACGCAACATGGCATCTGATCTCAATTCCAGCCAATTCTGCGTTGAAAAAGTCAAATGGTGCTCCTTCCCCTCCAAGCTCTGCCATGCACCCCAAAAAACTTTTGGGGTCCAATTTCTCCTGTTACCCTTAGGAAAATAAAAAATTGGGGGCAAAAATATAATTTTTGTGGAAAAAAATGATTTTTTTATTTTCACGCCTGGGCATTATAAACTTCTGTGAAGCACTTGGGGGTTCAAAGTGCTCACCACACATCTAGATAAGTTCCGTGGGGGGTCTAGCTTCCAAAATTTGGTCACTTGTGGGGAGTTTGAATAGTTTAGGCACATCAGAGGCTCTCCAAATGCACAGGACACCCGCAGACCATTCCATCAAAGTCTGCATTCCAAAACGTCACTACTTCCCTTCCGAGCCCCGACGTGTACCCATACAGTAGTTTTCTCCAACATATGGGGTATCAGCGTACTCAGGACAAACTGGACAACAACTTTTGGGGTCCAATTTCTCCTGGTACCCTTGGAAAAATAAAAAATTGGGGACTAAATGATCATGTTTGTGGAAAAAATACAATTTTTTTATTTTCACGACCGGGCATTATAAACTTCTGTGAAGCACTGGGGGGTTTAAAGTGCTCACCACACATCTAGATAAGTTCCTTGGGGGATCTAATTTCCAAAATGGTGTCATTTGTGGGGGGTTTCCGCTGTTTTGGTACATCAGGGGCTTTCCAAATGCAACATGGTGTCCGATCTCAATTTCAGCCAAAAACGTCAAATGGCGCTGCTTCCCTTCCGAGCTCTGCCATGCGCCCAAATAGTCGTTTACACCCACATATGGGGTATCAGCGTACTCAGGACAAATTGCACAATAACTTTTAGGGTCCTGTTACCCTTGGAAAAATAAGAATTGAGGGTAAAAAGATTATTTTTTTGGAAAAAATATGATTTTTTAATGTACGGCTGTACGTTATAAACTTCTGTGAAGCCCTTGGGGGTTCAAAGTTCTCACCACACATCTAAATAAGTTCCTTGGGGGGTCTAGTTTCTAAAATGGTGTCATTTGTGGGGGGGTTTCCACTGTTTTGGTACATCAGGGGCTTTCCAAACGCGACATGGTGTCCGATCTCAATTCCAGCCAAAACCGTCAAATGGTGCTGCTTCCCTTCCGAGCTCTGCCATGCGCCCAAATAGTGGTTTACCCCCACATATGGGGTATCAGCGTACTCAGGACAAATTGCACAATAACTTTTAGGGTCCTGTTACCCTTGGAAAAGTAAGAATTGAGGGTGAAAAGATCATTTTTGTGGAAAAAATATGATTTTTTAATTGTACGGCTGTACGTTATAAACTTCTGTGAAGCCCTTGGGGGTTCAAAGTTCTCACCACACATCTAGATAAGTTCCTTGGGGGGTCTATTTTCCAAAATGGGGTCACTTGTGGGGGGTTTCCACTGTTTAGGCACATCAGGGGCTCTCCAAACGTGACATTGCGTCCGATCTGAATTCCAGCCAATTTCGCATTGAAAAAGTCAAACGGCGCTCCTTCCCTTCTGAGCTCTGCCATGCACCGAAACAGTGGTTCCCTCCCACACATCAGGTATCAGCGTACTCAGGACAAATTGCACAATAACTTTTGCAGTCCAATTTCTCCTGTTACCCTTGGTAAAATAAAAAAAATTGAACTTTAAGTATTTTTTTTGTGAAAGAAGTTAAATGTTCATTTTTTTTTAAATATTCAAAAAATTCCTGTGAAGCACCTGAAGGGTTAATAAACTTCTTGAATGTGGTTTTGAGCACCTTAAGGGGTGCAGTTTTTAGAATGGTGTCACTTTTGGGTATTTTCTATCATGTAGACCCCTCAAAGTGGCTTCTAATGTGATGTGGTCCGTAAAAATAAAATGATGTTGCAAAAATGAGAAATTGCTGGTCAAATTTTAACCCTTTTAACTTTTTCTTACTGAAACCTGGATCCAGCAGTCAGACACCACCGCTGCTGCTGCTCTCTCATATGGTGGACTACACTTCCCTCATACCCCAAGATCGGACAACAGAACAGGTGGAGGCGTTGGTCTGCTCCTATCACGCAAATGTACTTTTCAAGTTATCCCTCAAGTACCCTCACTTGTCCATGGAGTGGCTGTGGTGTATCATCCTCCCGGCCCCTCTCATCAGTTCCTGGATCACTTTGCCACCTGGCTTCCACATTTTCTCTCCTGTGACATCCCTACCCTCATCATGGGTGATTTCAACATCCCCAATGCTTTTCCCCTCTCCCCATCTGCTTCTCACCTTTTATCTCTAGCCTCCTCTTTCGGCCTCTCACAGCATACTAACTCCCCCACACATGAAGATAGAAACTCCCTCGACTTGGTCTTCTCCTGGCTTTGCTCAATGGATGATTTCACAAACTCCTCTCTCCTGCTCTCTGACCACAACCTTTTTGCATTCTCTATCAAGAACTGTCACCCCGTTCACATCACCCTGACATTCCACACTTATAGAAACATGCAGGCCATTAACACCCAGTAACTCATAAAGATCTTGGAGTCATCATTGGCCCCTATCTCCTCCCTCTCATGTCCTGATTCTGCACTGAAGCATTACAATGAAACACTGCAAAATGCCCTGGATGAAATTTCACCTCCTATACATAGAACAATATGACACAGATGGCGTCAACCGTGGCACATGCTGCAAACATGTTTCCTGCAGCAGTGCTCCAGGTGCACCGTCTGTTGAGAAAATCTAATCTACCCAAAGATTTCATCCATTATAAGTTTATGCTTAAAACATACAACGCTGCCTTTCACCTCTCCAAACAAATCTATTTCAACACCCTCATCACCTCACTATCCAATAACCCTAAACGTCACTTTGACACTTTTCATTCCCTACTCAACCCAAAAGTGCAGGCCCCACCCACAGATCTCCACGCTAATGATCTGGCCAATTATTTCAAAGAAAATTGACCATATCCAGCAGGAAATTATCTCCCAATCCCCTTATACCATGCATTGTCCTCCCTCCCCCACTGCATCTAGCTCACTTTCAAATTTTGAGCCAGTCACAGAAGACGTGATCAGGCTTCTTGCATCTTCTCGTCCTACCACTTGCACCAGTGACCCCATTCTGTCACATCTCCTCCAGTCCCTTTCCCCTGCTGTCACAGTTCACCTAACAAAAATATTCAACCTCTCTCTCTCTTCCGGTATCTTTCCCTCCTAATTTATACATGCCATCATACATCCATAACTTAAAAACCATCCCTCGACCAAAACTGTGCTGTAAACTTTAGACATGTCTCTAATCTTCCCTTCATCTCTAAACTCCTGGAATGCCTGGTCCACTCCCGTCTTATCCGCTATCTCTCAATTAACTCTCTTCTCGACCCTCTTCAATCTGGTTTCCGCTCTTGATACTCTACTGAAACTGCCCTCACTAAAGTCTCTAATGATCTACTAACTGCTAAATCTAATGGTCACTACTTCATGCTAATTTTCTTGGATCATTCCGCAGCATTCGACACTGTGGATCATCAGCTCCTCCTATGCTTCACTCCATCGGCCTCTAGGACACCGTTCTCTCCTGGTTCTCCTCCTATCTCTCTGACCGTTCCTTCACTGTATCTTTTGCTGGTTCCTCCTCCTCTCATCTTCCCCTTACTGTTGGCATTCCTCAAGGATCAGTCCTAGGCCCCCTCCTCTTCTCTGTATATCGCCCCTATTGGACAATCAGTAGATTTGGTTTCCAGTACCATCTCTATGCTGATGACACCCAATTATACACTTCTTCTCCAGATATCATGCCTGCCTTTTTAGAAAACACCATTGATTGTCTTACCGCTGTCTCTAACATCATGTCTTCCCTCTATCTAAAACTGAACCTGTCAAAAAATGAACTCCTCGTGTTTCCTCCCTCTACTAACCTACCTTTGCCTGACATTGCCATCTCTGTGTGTAGTTCCACCATTACTCCCCAGCAACATACCCGCTGTCTTGGGATCATACTTGATTCTGAGCTTTCATTCACCCCCAACATCCAATCACTGTCTCGCTCTTGTTATCTGCACCTCAAAAACATTTCTATAATTTGACCTTTTCTTACTTTCGACTCTGTAAAAGCTCTTACTGTGTCTCTTATTCATTGTTGTTGCCTGGACCATTGTAACTCTCTGCTAATTGGCTTCCCTCTTACCAAAATCTCCCCTCTCCAATCCGTCTTGAATGCTGCAGCCAGGATCATATTCCTCACCAATCGTTATACCGATGCCTCTACCTTGTGCCAGTCCTTACACTGGTTACCCATCCACTCCAGAATCCAGTACAAACTTATTACCCTCACCCACAAAGCACTCTATGGCTCAGCACCACCCTACATCTCCTTCCTCATCTCAACCTACCACCCTACCAGTGCCCTCTGTTCTGCTAATGACCTGAGGTTAACATCCTCAATAATCAGAACTTCCCACTCCCATCTCCAAGAATTTTCACGTGCTGTGCCAATTCTTTGGAATGAACTACCTAGGTTGATACAATTAATCCCCAATCCCCACAGTTTTAAGCGTGCACTAAAAACGCATTTGTTCAGACTGGCCTATCGCCTCAACTCATTAATCCTAATTATCCCTATGTGGCTCATTCAAAAATACTTTTTACCATATTCAGGTTCCTATCATCATGTTCTCACATGCTTTATGCATTTAATAGCCCTCTGTGTCTGTTCTGTTATATACTTAGACTGTTAACTGGTTCATGCAGCAACAGGAACACCCGATTCTTACACTAGGGCTGGTCCGAACAATGAAAGCAATTGTTACCATTCACCTTTCGTGCCTCCCCTTTTTCCTCATAGATTGTAAGCTTGCGAGCAGGGCCCTCATTCCTCTTGTATCTATTTTGATCTGTGTTTATTGTTATGCTGTAATGTCTATTGTCTGTCCAAGTCCCCTCTATAATGTAAAGTGCTGCGGAATATGTCGGCGCTATAGAAATAAAATTATTATTATTATTATAGGATATAGAATGGTTTCCGACTCAGGGATGGTGAAAAAGAAATGGTTACATGCAGTTCAATAACTTTACTCACATGGAGGCAATGAGCGTGATAGTTACACAGGTCCATATGAGGCAACAAGCTTGATTGTTTCACAGTCCCAGAAGAGACATCCTACCGCCAATTCACCGGCTGAAACGTTGTTGTCTGACTATTCATGATGGTGACTAAGATAAATGTCTGAAAGTGTAAAAAGTTCAAATTTTGCTTCCTTTATGTGAGTAAGTCCTGACAACTTAGTGCACATTAATTATTTAGGACATAGTGAAAAAGAGTCATTTCTTGACCCAGCGTGTATCTGCCATATATTTATTAGCGCCTCCACACACACCACTCATGCTGTACATCACACATAAATGTCACACACCTTTTGCAAATTTGTTGCATTGCTTAACGCAATAACTGGCAGACTACGGTATACAGACTGGTGGGGCGTACTGAATTTAACTATTAACCCATTGTAGGGCAATGCATTAAATAACCAGCCATATAATTCACGTATGGTCTCGGACTGCCATTAGAGGGGCTACCTTCTCTGTTCTGATTAATACAAGTGAATCTCAGGCATTGAACTCTGCTCCCCCCCAATATGACTTTCCTATCAGGATATATGGACTGGGCGCATATAGCTAAAAGCTGTGTTATTAGATGATTAATATTTTTTGATGAATTCTAGTTGCATAGAAAACATCTGTTGATGATGACATAAATCAATGGTTCAAAACATCTATAATGATTCCTGCAGTTCAGCACTAGAGGGCAGTCTTCTACTGTATACAGGACCTGACATTATATATTATTACTCTGTCCATTTTAGGTAATTTTCAGTGTCTGTAAATAAGACATAGACTAGGTATAGAGCCGGGTTACTTTACATAAGAATGACACAAATAAGCATTGATTATATTTAATACCATTTCTGGAAGGAGAGCGTGAATGAAAATAGCAAATAATGCATTGCATGATTGCGGGGTGACTCACTCAGAAGAGTAAATTTACAGATTCATACACAATTCTACAGCCTGTAAATTATACTATACAAAGATCCCCTGCCCACTGTATTCTATGGGTTAACCTTTGTGATATTATTCATTTCTCACGAATGCTAAACGTACAGTTCTTTGGTTGATGTCATCTACATGAAAAGTTAAGTCACTGTGTACAAAAATTACATTTTTTTCTCCTGTACTTTCTGAAACCAACATGAAAAAGCGCTACCTAAACTGCAAAAAGAATGAACATAAACATTTATTTTGAAAAGCGATTTGCTGTTCATATATTCAGGCTTTTGAGCTTCTTCTTGTAACTGCTTCAGGTTTCCAAAACCGCAAAGTGGTATAAAAAAGGGGCCTGGCCATTCTTCAGGTGGCTTGTAGTGATGAGCGAGTATACTCGTTGCTCGGGTTTTCCCGAGCATGCTCGGAGATTTACCGTAGTTTTCATCGTCTCAGCTGCATGATTTGCGACTGCTAGACAGACTGAATACATGTGTGGATTGCCTGTTTGTTAGGGAATCTCCACATGTATTCAGCCTGTAAGAAAGTCGCAAATCATGCAGCTGAGACGATGAAAACTAAATCTCCGAGCACGCCAAAATACTCGGAGGTCACCCGAGTATGCTCTGAAAAACCCGAGCAACGAGTATACTCACTCATCACTAGTGGCTTGCACTTGTAAGTTGATCACTAGCTTATACAAGTTAAAAGAATAGTAGAGACATCACAAAAAATGTTTGTAAAATGGCCAAAGAGATGCCAAAAATGTTGCCTCAGGACAAAAAAAGCAGATGTGAGAGAGCAGGGTCCATTTTCTGTCTGTGGTTTCCATCTTGTCTTGTACCCCCTGTGTCACGGTGGTCAAATAGCGCTGATAGGTGGGACGTTTCATCTCTCTATTCACACTCCTCTTTCTATTGGCTTATAGTTCCGAGGGACACTATTTAAGTAGCTTCCATGTGCTAATAAAGCAGGAGTCCTGAGTCCACCATACAAGGCTGTGCTGTACTGATTTCACGAGCACCCGTAAAACAAATCTTATTAATCTGGAGTCTGAAAGGCTAGAAGAGAGGGTATTTCACTCACAGTGTCCTGAAGCCTCTTCCTCTTGAAAAGCTCACCAGGTTTCTACACATCTAAAGGACAGCGTGTGCAGATATCCTTGGGGTATGAGCTCACCAGAATCCACCTGAAAAAAGAGAATAATCATCTGCAAATCTATGTAGAAATACTCTGCGGTTCATATGTTAACGCTTTTGAACATCTTTCCTGAAGCTGCTTCACTGGTGGCTTTTCGGTCATCCTCGCGGTGGCTCCACCAGTGGTGTCTTTGAGCACTCCTATACCGACAAGTAGGTCATTGGACATGATCCAATGTCTTATTCCAGAGAGATCCACATTTTTGCTTAATATGTAAGGCTAGGTTCACATTAGCGTTTGAGTCTGCAGTGTATCATCCGCAAACGCATGTTTACGCAGCGTTTTTTATGCGCATCATCTTACGCATGACGGGAAAACAATGCTGTATGCCTTTTTGCATGCATTTGCGTTGTTTATGCACATGTCTTCGATATGACATCAGACAAAAATGGGCGGGTCTCATGGGATTTCTATTTACATTTTGAAGAACGGATGCGTACGCATGTCCTTGCATACCAATGCATTCCCATAGACAGTGATGCATTGTTTTTTTTTACGCACTCATCCGCATGGACATGCCCGCACACATTTGACGGGTTTTTGACCCCTCAAAAAATGCAACATGTTGCATTTGCCGGACACCGCCACAGACCGCGAAACAACGCAAAAGCATGCAAACGCCTGCAAACGCATGTCCCTGTGTGCACCATGTGAAATATATGTACGCATGACGCCTGTGGATCTATGCGGATCAAATGCTGCGCGCACAGACGCAAATGTGAAAGCCTTTATGGGCTGTTAAGATCTATGTCAGCAAATGATCGGTGGACAATGGTAGTGACAGCCATCTGTGTTTGGGGCATGTCAGGTCAGTTCTAGAGTGCTGTAAAGACACAGTGTATTGCATTGATACAGTTGTGGCCAAAAGTATTGACACCCCTGCAATTCTGTCAGATAATACTCAGTTTCTTCCTGAAAATGATTGCAAACACAAATTCTTTGGTATTATTATCTTCATTTAATTTGTCTTAAATGAAAAAACACAAAAGAGAATGAAGCAAAGAGCAAAACATTGATCATTTCACACAAAACTCCAAAAATGGGCCAGACAAAAGTATTGGCACCCTCAGCCTAATACTTGGTTGCACAACCTTTAGCCAAAATAACTGCGACCAACCGCTTCCGGTAACCATCAATGAGTTTCTTACAATGCTCTGCTGGAATTTTAGACCATTCTTCTTTGGCAAACTGCTCCAGGTCCCTGATATTAGAAGGGTGCCTTCTCCAAACTGCCATTTTTAGATCTCTCCACAGGTGTTCTATGGGATTCAGGTCTGGACTCATTGCTGGCTACCTTAGAAGTCTCCAGTGCTTTCTCTCAAACCATTTTCTAGTGCTTTTTGAAGTGTGTTTTGGGTCATTGTCCTGCTGGAAGACCCAAGACCTCTGAGGGAGACCCAGCTTTCTCACACTGGGCCCTACATTATGCTGCAAAATTTGTTGGTAGTCTTCAGACTTCATAATGCCATGCACACGGACAAGCAGTCCAGTGCCAGAGGCAGCAAAGCAACCCCAAAACATCAGGGAACCTCCGCCATGTTTGACTGTAGGGACCGTGTTTTTTTCTTTGAATGCCTCTTTTTTTGTCCTGTAAACTCTATGTTGATGCCTTTGCCCAAAAAGCTCTACTTTTGTCTCATCTGACCAGAGAACATTCTTCCAAAACGTTTTAGGTTTTTTCAGGTAACTTTTGGCAAACTCCAGCCTGGCTTTTTTATGTCTCGGGGTAAGAAGTGGGATCTTCCTGGGTCTCCTACCATACAGTCCCTTTTCATTCAGATGCCGACGGATAGCACGGGTTGACACTGTTGTACCCTCGGACTACAGGACAGCTTGAACTTGTTTGGATGTTAGTCGAGGTTCTTTATCCAACATCCGCACAATCTTGCGTTGAAATCTCTTGTCAATTTTTCTTTTCCGTCCACATCTAGGGAGATTAGCCACAGTGCCATGGGCTTTAAACTTCTTGATGACACTGCGCACGGTAGACACAGGAACATTCAGGTCTTTGGAGATGGACTTGTAGCCTTGAGATTGCTCATGCTTCCTCCCAATTTGGTTTCTCAAGTCCTCAGACAGTTCTTTGGTCTTCTTTCTTTTCTCCATGCTCAATGTGGTACACACAAGGACACAGGACAGAGGTTGAGTCAACTTTAATCCATGTCAACTGGCTGCAAGTGTGATTTAGTTATTGCCAACACCTGTTAGGTGCCAAAGGTAAGTTACAGGTGCTGTTAATTACACAAATTAGAGAAGCATCACATGATTTTTCGAACAGTGCCAATACTTTTGTCCACCCTCTTTTTTATGTTTGGTGTGAAATTATATCCAATTTGGCTTTAGGACAATTCTTCTTGTGTTTTTTCATTTACGACAAATTAAATGAAGATAATAATACCAAAGAATTTGTGTTTGCAATCATTTTCAGGAAGAAACTGAGTATTATCTGACAGAATTGCAGGGCTGTCAATACTTTTGGCCACAACTGTATGTATGAGTTAGTGGACAAATGCATCCAAAAGTGATGAAAATAACTCTATTGTTAATCTGTAATTCCAAAAATTCTACACTCCTGGAGTCAACAACCATCATCTGTAATGGCTGTACCTGACAATATGCCAGAATTTTAGAGATCAGCCAGCTTTATGATAGTACCTGAACAATGGCCAATCATTTCTGAAGCTTAGCAAAAATGTAGCCAATAAATTCTGGTAAATATCTAAATGATTGTCCTTTGTACTGCCCATTGCTTGAGAGCTGTGGCCGGCGGTTCACAACAACGGCAAAAACTCTTCCAGCCCTAGTAATAGAGAGTAAGATCAATCATTAGCTGCTGCTGTGACATCTGCACCTGTTTCAGTGCCAGTCACTATGAGAGGTCATGCTGGGAGACTGCACTTGAAGAGGTGATAAGGCCACTGGAAACAATGCTGCCTGCATATGCCATACAGATTAAGTAAGGTTGCACTCATTTATTTTCTAAAATTCAAATTTTCATGTACCCTACTAGGGCGTTCTGAATCAACACATGAAGGGGACCCCTATTCTGGTCCCTCAACTATTAGCCAGAGCAGAACATGGCTGAAAATAGTGTCTCTCTCTCTCTCTCTCTCTCTGGAGGACCTGACATGCCCATCCAGATTTCAATGGACTATGTGTAATACCTCATTTGTCCTGTGGTGGCACTGCAGAGATATTTGATGTCAGGCTCCTTCATAGTTTGGGGTTGATCACTGAGGTTTCCAGCAATGAGGCACACCGTGATCATCTTAAAGGGGATGTCCACTACTTGATCTACCTCTTCTTAATTCTTTATTCCCCAGTGCTAAACAATAAGATACTCACCTCCAGCATCGGCGCAGTTTCAGCAATGATGATGATCTGATCTCTTGGCGGTTGCATGACATTGTTATGCAATGTAAGCGCTACAGTTTACGCCTACTCACACAGTGATAGATCATTAGCAGCCGCCGATTGGCTGCAGCGTTCACGTGGCCTAACAATGTCACATGAGCCTTGGGAGACCTGGAAGACATCGCTGGAACAGTGCCGGTGCAGGAGGTGATAGTTTTATTTTACCCCAAGGAGTAAAGTATCTTAGAAGGAGTTATCCAAGTAATTGACAACCCCTTTAATGTTCATAGAACAAACAAAATTTAAATGGGCACAGAAAATAACTGAGGTGTAAAGATTTATGCCATTATGAAGTCATTGTATGACAAACTACGCAATTTCCCTACAACTATTAAATGTAAATAACACTCGCAGTGTGGTATCAAATCCATTAACAAGTGTAAATTTTGTAAATTTCCCTCTAGTGAGGCGATCCCCAATTCTACCCCTCAACTTCTCAGGAATTTGGATATTGAGAAAATGCGTCACTTCAGTCGTTATTAATAGAATCAGCTGTTAGAAGAGGCATTAAAAGGGAATTCCAGTGGACAAGCATATATTTTAATGAGAGGGCTGGAATGTGTCTTCTGAGCTCTGCTTTTCCTTAGGCCATGTGAAGATCATCGCATTTTCCGTCCAAGTGCGATCTGAAAAAACATTGTATCACGCACAGGCCAATGGTGTTCTATGGGGCCGTGCACATGTCCAATTATTGCCTCAGAACGAGTCTCAGTGTGTCCTAGTTTGATCCGATTATCAGAACCCACACGGCCATGCAACTCAATGAATGCATGGAAATCATCGGACTGCTATTGGATGACATCTGAGTGCAGTCGGATTTCCTCACACTGACAGAATGGACAAATTGGAGAATTTTTTTTCTCCATCTTCTCCTCATCCGAGAAAATCGGATCACACTATGATCACACGCCGATTAAACTCTGATGAGAGTGTGAATAGCATAATTGGCCTGATTCTCTCGGATGAGAGTGTCTACGGCCATCTGACCCTAACGTTTGAGCATTATAACCTTTGCACATAATAAAGTCACAAAATATCTGAACAAGTAACATGGATTAATTTGAATAACACTGACAACTATTACCTGTCAGAACAGAAGATCTTGAGCTCCAACATACCCAGTCCTTAATATCGGAAGGTCAGTGAGTGAATAATATGTAGTTAAGCCATAAATGAAGTGCATATTTTGGGTCTTTATCGTTTCTATAATTTTCTCTCTGTTGAGTGAGTGAGCTTTATCGGGTTCGGGTGTGGGGCAGGCGAGCTGTGTTCCTCTTTTTCGGGTGTGGGGCAGGCGAGCTGAATTCCACTTTATCGGGTGTGGGGCAGGCGAGCTGTATTCCTCTTTATCGGGTGTGGAGCAGGCGAGCTGTGTTCCTCTTTATCGGGTGTGGAGCAGGCGAGCTGTATTCCTCTTTATCGGGTGTGGGGCAGGCGAGCTGTGTTCCTCTTTATCGGGTGTGGGGCAGGTGACTTGTGTTCCTCCTTATCGGGTGTGGGGAAGGCGAGCTGTGTTCCTCTTTATTGGTGTGGAGCAGGCGAGCTGTGTTCCTCTTTATCGGGTGTGGAGCAGGTGAGCTGTGTTCCTCTTTATCGGGTGTGGAGCAGGTGAGCTGTGTTCCTCTTTATCGGGTGTGGAGCAGGCGAGCTGTGTTCCTCTTTATCGGGTGTGGGGCAGGCGAGCTGTGTTCATCTTTATCGGGTGTGGAGCAGGTGAGTTGTGTTCCTCTTTATCGGATGTGGGGCAGGCGAGCTGTGTTCCTCTTTATCGGGTGTGGAGCAGGCAAGCTGTGTTCCTCTTTATCGGGTGTGGAGCAGGTGAGCTGTGTTCCTCTTTATCGGGTGTGGAGCAGGCGAGCTGTGTTTCTCTTTATCGGGTGTGGGGCAGGCGAGCTGTGTTCCTCTTTATCGGGTGTGGGGCAGGCGAGCTGTGTTCCTCTTTATCGGGTGTGGAGCAGGCGAGCTGTGCTCCTCTTTATCGGGTGTGAAGCAGGTGAGTTGTGTTCCTCTTTATCAGGTGTGGGGCAGGCAAGCTGTATTCCTCTTTATCGGGTGTGGAGCAGGCGAGCTGTGTTCCTCTTTATCTGGTGTGGAGCAGGTGAGTTGTGTTCCTCATTATCGGGTGTGGGGCAGGCGAGCTGTGCTCCTCTTTATCGGGTGTGGAGCAGGCAAGCTGTGCTCCTCTTTATCGGGTGTGGAGCAGGCAAGCTGTGTTCCTCTTTATCGGGTGTGGAGCAGGCGAGCTGTGATCCTCTTTATCTGGTGTGGAGCAGGTGAGCTGTGCTCCTCTTTATCACGTGTGGAGCAGGCGAGCTGTGCTCCTCTTTATCGGGTGTGGAGCAGGCGAGCTATGTTCCTTTTTATTGGGTGTGGATCAGGCGAGCTGTGCTCCTTCCCAACTGGCTGCTCCCCATCTCCTCTAACAACATGAGCCTAAAAAAATGTGCACCTGGGTCTACCCCCAAAAAACACTTAAAAATAATTGAAAACCATCTAAAAATGCTTGGAAGACTCTTCCTATCCATTTCCAATGTATAACCACTATGATGTTCATATGTTCAGTCTTGTCAACATTTTTATTTAACTTCAAGTTTTCAAAAACATCTGGCACGTTTAAAAATGAACGTGCAAGTCACTTTTTTTAATAAGCACCTGATAAAATGTGCTCCAAAATAGGCATTATCCAATCGGAAGAAAAATCTACAATAATGGCCAAAGCCACAGAGCCACAAGTAAAAAACGCTTCACGAAAAAATTCTTCCGAAACTTTTCAGGAAATACCACCTCCTCCAAAATGTCCCCCAAGGTTATGTGCACATAACGTACGTAGAGTCCTTTTCAGGTGGATTCCGCCCGGAATCCAAGAAGAAAAGCACCACAAAATCAGTGCAATAATGAACATAATGTACATGAATGTGTTTGCGACATTGCTGTGCACATGTTCAGTCTTTAGTCACTTTTTATACCGCTTCAGGATTCATAAATCTTGAAGTAACATGTTCACTTTTCTGGTGGCTTCGTTTGGAAGATGCCCACTTTTATTGTTGATATTGTATGTAAAAGGCGTTTGCGGCAGAAAGTGACCAGAACCACCAGTGAAGTGGCTTCAGGAAAAAGACGCAAGCTTTTCCTTACGCGGTATGGCCTATTAAAATCTCAGTGGCTCCACCAGCATCTTAAAGACTTCATGTGCACATACCCAAAGTGGGAACATTTCATTAAGCATTTTCCACCATTTTTAAACACTTAAAAAAAAATTCCATATGCACATTGCCGACACACAATCATAGACAGACTGAAGTATCATACCCAGGGCCACTATCAGGGCATTACCAGCTTTACTGTTGTATGGAGCCCGGAGAGCAGAAGTTAAAAGGAGGGCCCGGACACAGTCCACCCTCCCTTCTTGTGTTTCCACTCACCGAGCCCCAGGGTATAATAACGTAGGGTGCACCTGCGCGCTGCCATTGGCGGCGCACATCTTGGTGCAGGGGGCTTTCCTTGGAGCTCCACAGAACAGCCGTGCAGCTCTAAGGGAGTCCCTCCGCCTTTTCTGTGATGCGCTGGTGATGGTGTGCACGCAATGACGTCACACCAGAATATACCCCAACCAGTCTCCAGGAAGACACTAGAAGTGGAGCTTCACCTACTGGGGATGGTGAGAGGTAAGTATGAAAAATTTATTCTTAAATAAAATGAATCAAATGGGCTTGGGGGAGCAAGTGATGATGAATTAAGGGTGTCGGATGGGGAACAGTGAATGATGTATTGAGAAGGAGGAGCACAAATTATAATGAATTGGGGTGTGGGAACAGCAAAGGAGGAATTGAGGGTGGGGGATGGTGACAAGAACTGATGAATTGAGGGTGGAGGATGGGGACAGTAAATGAAGACTTGAGGGTGGGGGGTTGATAAAGCAAATAATGATGAATTGTGGGTGGGTAAGAACAAATGATGAGTTCTGAGGAAAGAATGATGAATCGAGGATGGGGGAGAGCAAATGGTAATAAATTGAGGGAGGGGGGACCAAATAATGATGAATTGAAGGTGAGGTACAGCAAATGATGAACTGAGGGTTGGGGGAGAGCAAATAATGATTAATTGAGGGTGGGATATAGAAAATGATAATGAATTGAGGGTGGGGGGAACAAATAATAATGAACTGAAGGTGAGGGGACAGCAAATGACGACTTGAGGGTGAGGGAGGAAATAATGATTAATGGAGTGTGGGTGGAGAGCGAATGATAATGAATTGAGGGTGAGGGAAGAGCAAATGATAATGAATTGAGGGTGGGGGGTGGGAAGAGCAAATAATGATGAATTGATGGTGGGGTATAGCAAATGATAATGAATTGAGGGTGGGGGAGAGCAAATGATAATAATTGAAGGTGCGGGAGCGCAAATGATAATGAATTGAGGGTGCAGGGGAGAGCAAATGATGATGTACTGAGACTGAGAGATCGGATGAGTAAATGTTGATGAATTGAGGGTGGGGGTGGGAGAGAGATGACATGACAATGAATGGGGGGAGTTTGAGGTACAGAGTGGGGGGCAATAAGGATGCAGGAGTGTAACTGGTAATGAATTGGGGGAAAGAGAACAGGTTATAATTAATTTATATATTGGGTGGGGAAAAGTGGCTATTTACAGCTAGTTGGGGCGCAGTGGTGGATTACAGTTTATATTTGGAATGGTGGGTTGCATAATAACTAATTATATATTAATGGTGGGTGCACATCTGTATTCAGCTGCGTAGTGTAGTAGTTGGATAAAATGTGGGCAATGTGCTCTGGAAGCAGTGCTCTAGATAACTGTGTTATTTTATGCAGAGACGAGTTGTGGCTGGAAGAAATGATGCAGTCTGCGCTGGATGAAGAAGAAAAGCAAAGATGAAGGACTTCAACTATAGATAATACCGGTGTATTACCTGTACACTTAGACTATAAGTCAGTAGTATTACCTGTGCACTTACACTATACACTGTATGCTATATACAGCGCTCCTGTATATAATATCATTGTTGATCACTGTATTACCTGTACACTGTCACTATATACAGAGCTCCTGTGTATAATGTCTCTGGTGATCACTGTATTACCTGTACAGTGACACTCCAGAAAAATACAGAACTCTTGTGTACAATGTCATCGATGATCACTGTATTACCTGTAAACTAACACTATATACAGAGCTCCCATGTATAAGGTCACTGGTGATCACTGTATTACTTGTACACTATACGCTATATACAGGGCTCCTGTGTATAATGTCAGTGGTGATCAGAGCATTACCTGTACACAATACACTATACACAGAGCTTCTGTGTATAATGGTACTTATGGTAATGTTAGTATTGTGTTTTTTAATTAATGATCAGTATTGTAGTATTCGGTCACTATGTGGTGGTGGTAATATGTGGTCTGGTCATGATGTGGCAGTATTTGTTCCTTGTATGTGGTATTATTTGGTCACTATGTGGTGGTAATATGTGGTCTGGTCATGGTGTGACGTTATTTGTTCCTTGTATGTGGTATTATTCGGTCATTATTTGGTGGTAATATGTGGTCCGGTTATGATGTGATGGTGTTTGTCCTTTGTGTGCGGTATTATTGGTAATCTGAAAAAAATATGCGACACATTCCCTTAAAGAGAAATAAATAAAAATATATCTAAAAAGAATATTGGCTATTTTAAGAAATGTTTAATAGGTTAGAGTAGAGTAGGGCCTTGACTAAAGAGTCTACCTGGCCGCGGTGGCAACTTTAAAAATATTTTGGCCTAAACAAAAGCTGATGGCTATGTAAGTGATGTGGTGTTCGATGGAAACTGTTAATGTGTGATTGGTGAGGAGCTTGTGGTGCAGAAGTAAAGTTTTTCCAAGAGTGGGTGGTGGGACTGTGGAAGGCTTGATGTATGTATGTACTGTAGGCGGAGATGAGGTGGAGCCTGGCAGAGTCTCAAGGGGGCCTAAAAATGTTGCCAGTATGGGGCCCTGAAATTCCTGGTGGCAGCCCTGATCATACTTTTCCTCTCCATCTCCCTCTCCACTAATAATTGCATGCTAACAGATTTCATTTGGTTTTAGACATACTTTACTTTTCTGTAGTTTTAACAATTTTCTATTATGGTGGTTAACATGAGGTCAGCTGATAAACTCGACTCATAACAGTCTATTGAGTTAATGGCTCTTTAAAAATGGATGAGTTTTTCTGCACAAAGGTATTTTTTTTATCCAGATTTGGTCAAAAAGATCCCTTGAGATCCCAGATTGTGGTGATTTTCTACACACCTTGAATATTCTTTGATCTGCTAAAAAAAACCCAAACAGCTTTTGATCAATCTCTAATTTTCACTAACATGTTCTAGTTAATTGCTGTTGTCCTATTAGCTGCCATACTATAATATTGTGTTCATTAAGGTGTTTCCTGAAAGACTCTCAGTTCATCGTTGCTTGTTCTGCTTGCCAAGATATAATCATTTCCATGCAGTCCGATTAATTAAAATTCTCAGCTGCAAAGTGGAAAGCAAACAAGCCCACAGTGTAATCAAAGCAAAGGGAATGTTCAAGAGAAAGCAATTAGAAATTTCTGTGTGATAACTGGAAAAAAGCTTCTTCTGGCTCCATTCAGCTCTTACAACCATGGCTGTATGACAATTAGAACCCATGGAATGAGATCTATATATAGAATTGGTTAGTCAAAAACATGACAAACACTCAATGTTTCCCTAAGTAATGAAGCCACCTATACTTCAATGGTTAGAGGAGATGGCACAGGATTTTTCAAAATATGTCTGCTTTCATTCAAAAACAGCTCCACACGTGTCCTCAGGTTTTTTCTGGTACTGCAGCTTTCAACTACTGACTTTAATGGAGGTGCAATATTAGCAAACATTTGACAGGCGGAATTAAGTCAACTTTTTTTTCCTAATTAATCAACATTAATCCACATTTTGATCTTTGCCTTTTCTTGGCCATCCTTCTAAAATCAAAGATAGGTCAATATTAGCTACATATTGGTCCAACACCCAAAGCTATGCTGTTTGTTCTGCTTTATTATCATCCTTCTCCCAGCTGCTCCTCTTCCCCTCTCACAGCATGAATCATACAAATAGCAATAAAAAATTGTAGCATCATTCCCCTTGCTCCCCTCTCCATGCATTCGATAATGATGCTTTAACTGAAACTATGGATTGTTGGTGGATCTGATCGAAATGTTTGGGTTCTACCAAAATTCAATAGACATGTATGGGGTTGTTAAAAATTGGTTGAGTTGAGGTTCTGCATGGAAAAGAAAAAGTATTTTCCCCTTGATATTATTATTATTTAATGGCCATCTCGAGCCATGGTGACTTTATGGATGAACTTGTAGGAAGATTGATCTTGTGCAAGCTTAGTTAGGAACACCAGGTCTTCTCCGCCATTATCTTGATACAGGGGCGGACACTGACAGCTTGGGGCCCCTGTGCAAGAGCTGTGCCTGGGCCCCCCTCCTTTCATGGCGTCAAAGCTACGTGTGTGTTATATATATATATATATATATATATATATATAGCCACACACACATACATGTATATATATTACATAGTCTCCTTTATTATGTATATTGCCGTCCCCTATTATACAGTGCCCTCTCTTGTCATGTACAGCACCGTCCCTTACATATTGGATTATATAGAGCCCTGTTTTTTATTACATACCATCCTGTCTTGTTAGCTGTATAATGCAGTGATGGCTGATGGAGCATGGGAAAGCATCCTTTCTAATGGAGGAGCTGATGGACTGGTAGTTTGGTCACGGTTCCTCGATCAGCAATCATTTTATATCTAAAAAGAGGGGACTATGTAATAAAAGAGGGTGCTGTGAATAACAAAATTAGCAAGAATACACTATTTAAGAGACAGCACTATACATAACAGCAGAGGAAGCTATATAATAAGGGACGGCACCATATATAACTAGAGAGGATGGTACATAATAAGGGACGGTGTTATACATAATAAAAGAGGAAACTATGTAAAGATGGTGTTATACAGAATTAGTGAGTACACTATATACTAAGAGACTTTGTTATACATAATAAGTACGTACACTATATACTAAGGGACTGTGTTAGACATAATAAGCGATAGTAATGTCTTCCTCCACCTCCACCTATTCCTAAGGCCATTATAAGTCCCCCTTCCTCCCATCCCAATCCCCATACCCCTCATTGTCCTCCTCCCCTCGCATCCCATTATTGTCCTCTCCCCCATCATTGCCCTCTTCACTACCTCCATCATTTTCTTCTCCCCCACCTCTATCTTTGCTTTCTCCCCCACCACCCCATCATTGCCCATTCCACCACCTTCATCATTTCCTCCTCCTCCACCACCCCCATTACTGCCCTTTCCACCAACACCATCATTGCATTCTCCCCCACCCCATCATCATTTCTCTTTCCTCCACCACCCTATCATTGCCCTCTCCATCACCCCATTATTGCCTTCTCCCCATCATGGCCTTCTCCCATCACCCCCAACATGGCCTTCTCCCCATCACCCCATCATGGTCTTCTACCCATCACCCCATCATGGCCTTCTCCCCCTCACCCCATCATGGCCTCCTCCCCATCACCCCATCATGGCCACCTCCTCATCACCCCATCATGGCCTTCTCCCCATCATGGCCTTCTCCCCATCACCCCATCATGGCCTTCTCCCCATCATCCAATCATGGCCTCCTCCCCATCATGGCCTTCTCCCCATCACCCCATCATGGCCTTCTCCCCATCACTGCCTCCTCCCCATCACTCCATCATGGCCTCCTCCCCATCACCCCATCATGGCCTCCTTCCCATCACCCCATCATGGCCTTCTCCCACAACCCCATCATGGCCTTCTCCCCATCACTCCCATCATGGCTTTCTCCCCATCACCCCATCATTGCCTTCTCCCATAACCCCATCATTGCCTTCTCCCCATCACTCCCATCACTGCATTCTCCAAATCACTCCTATCATTGCCTTCTCCATCACCCCATCATTAGCCCTCTCCCCATCACTCCCCTCTCCCCATCACCCCATTATAACCTTCTCCATCACTCCCATCATTGCCTTCTCACCATCACTCCCATGATCGCATTAATGTCTTCTCTCCGTCACCCCATCATGGCCTTCTCCCATCACTCCATCATGGCCTTTTCCCATCACCCCAGGGCCCAGGCATCATGGCTTTCTCTCCCCATCACTGCCTTCTCCTCGTGCCCCCATCATTGATGGCTGACCTCCTCCAGGGCCAGGCAGCTCCACCTACACACACAGACACACACAGACATACATACATACACACACTGACTGACAAACACACTCACACACACTCACTAACACACACACTCTCACACACACACTCCCACAGACACCACGCCACCTCTCTCCACTCTCACCTGTCTGCAGCATCGCCCGCGGCCGTGCTTCCTCGCTCTGCTACAGCAGAGGCCGCTGAATGATGACGTCATTCAGTGGCACGCTCCTCTGTGTCAGAGACGTCGGGCAGGAAGCAGGATGGATGGATACTTGCAGCTCCGCTCCTGCAATTTTCTCTTGCAGGCAGCGGAGCTGCTTGGATCGCTCCCTGCCCCTCGCTGCAAGACTGCTGCACATGAGGGCAATCTGGCCAGGGGCCTCTGGAGCCTCGGGCCCAGAGAAAATGACCAGATTGCCCTCCTCATTAGCCGCCCTGCAGGGGCCCCCTGGAGCCTCTGTACCCAGGTGCAATGCACCAGTTGAACCGGCGGTATGTCTGCCCATGTCTTGATAGCTTCAAGCCATCGAGCTGCTGGTCTTCCTCTTCACCTTGTTCCTTCTATTTTTCCAACCATGATCTTCTTCTCCAGTGATTTCTCTCTTTGCATAATGCATCCAAAGTCGTAGCTTGGTGATCCTTTCTAAGGGTACCGTCACATTTAGCGATGCACCAGCGATCCCGACAATGATACGACCCGGTCAGGATCGCTGGTGCATAGCTAAATGGTCGCTAGTGAGCTGCCACACAGGCAGATCTCACTAGCGATGCAGCAGCGGTCGTTACTTACCTGTCAGACGCGGCGATGAAGACGTCCTCCCGCCCGCACCCACGAGTCGCTCGTCGGTGCCAGCAGGAAGCCCAGCAGGAAGTGGCCGACAAGAAATGGCCCGGACGTTCTCGCGCGATCAGCGATAGCCAGCGGGGGAGCCGGTCGGAGGTAAGTATCATACATAGCGATATCGCTAGCAATATCGCTGCTGCGTCACAAAATCGGTGATGCTTTAGCGATATCGCTAGTGATCTTGCTTAGTGTGACGTGTAGGACTGATAAAACCACTCAGTTGCGTGTGGAAGGTGTTAGTAGAATAAATAGTAATTTACACTGTGGTGCAGCCACAACCTGGCACTGGTGCCTTTGGAAGCTTCAAGATACGTCATCAATATAAGATCAGTGGGAATATAACAACTGGCACCAACCAGTCCCATGCCGGAGAAAATACTTTTTCTCTTCTATGCAGGTCCCCGACTCAACCAATTCTCAAGCTGCTCATACATATTTGGTTATTGTTGGTGGAACCCATACATTTTGACCAGATTAATCAACAATTTAAATAAGTATCAGTTAAGGCATTATCAGAGGCAATGGGAAGAGAGAAAGGGTGAATGATGCTGCTGATTTTCATGACAGTTTGTGAGACTCATGCTGTGAGAGGGGAGGAAGAGCAGCTGGGGGCGGAAAGTTGTTAAGTCAGAGCAAACAGCACAGCTACTCATCTCTGCACTAGACACATCAATGAACTATGCACCAACATTGCAGAAATAAAAAACTCAAAATATCTTGGATATGCTTGTTTAAGATTGATTGGGAATTTATCTTATAATCTCAGACAAATCTCTCAAATCTGAATACAGAAATTAAAGAATAATGCATATTTATTTGTATGTATGCATATACAGTATATAATAATATATATATACATAGTATACGCTATAAACACTACATATACATGGTAATACAAGAGGGATTATTTCTGCTGCAGAGTTCATGAATGGTAGGATCTACTAGTTATTTCAGGAGTTGGGTTAGGTGTCAGTATTTTAAGAATGTCCAAGTCATCACTGCTGAGTTCCACACAACCTTTACGATAATCCCTTGACGTACTTAATATTCCTGCAGAAATGTGATGCTTTACATCTTTTCAGTATTGTCCTTGGCTTGGTTTGGTTCCCAATATGGACTGCTGGTATATAGCAGAAACATGAAATAAGGCTCAGAAAAACAAAAGTAGGACTCCATGATTGCAATAATACCGCCATATAGGGCCAAGGCAATACTTCCAAATAGAACCAACATAATACTGACATATAGAACCAGAAGAGTACTGCCATAAATTTCATACATAACACCACCATTTAGTGCCCAAATAATATGCAGCCTCCAAATAATACATTAAAAAATTATTTTCATGCTATCAAAAGGGCATAGTTATTTAGCCAACATGAAAATAAGCAAGTTTTCAATTGACTTGCTTTTCTATCTGCTGTCATTCTCCTGCTATGAGAGCTTTTGTCTTAGGAGACCAGCTAAGCAATAGCTGCATAGCAGGCTGAGGAGTTAGCTCCTGAGATACCAGCCACCTTTCTCTAGCTCATCAATTTTTTATAAAGAAATTAGATGCTCACCTTTTTCTCCTCAGATGTGGAGCAGATGTTATCAGTCCTACAAAGTCACAAGCCTTTCTGCACCATGTCTGCTTCCACAGCAGTTATCCTAATCGTTGGTATTACTTTTTCAAGCTATGTGCTTGTTACAAAGACTGTTATCTCCATATGCAAATATAGTCATAACAGTGCTGACTTCAGAGAAAAAGTCAGAGAGTGTTTTTTAAAATAAAATATTTTTTTGTGTGTGTTTTTTACTTTTTAGTATTGGGTCAGTAATGGGGGTCTCTGATAAACATCTCTCCATTACTAATACCAGGGCTTGATGTCAGCTGTGTTTTAGGACACTTCACAGCTGACATTAACCTCAAGTCCATTATACCAATTGCCATTGACCAGGGCAATTCTGGAATTTTTAGGCTGGGAAGGGCCAAATAACCATGGACTTTCCTAGACTGATAATATAAGCTCACAGCTGTCTGCTTTACCTTTGCTGGTTTCATAAAACAGAGGGGACCGCACATCGTATTTTTAATTTATTTATTAGGTTAGACAAGCCTAAAAAGATGTAGAATAAACGTCACATGAAAGGTACTAAAGCATGCAATTTTAATATATGTAGGGGGGCTGTGAAATTATATATCTGCAGGATATCTATCTATCTATCTATCTATCTATCTATCTATCTATCTATCTATCTATCTATTATGCATCTAATATCTTTCTATCATCTAGAAATTGAACCAAACTTCAACTCTGTGTCATTAGTTTGTCCTCTGTTGGACCTTTGTGGTCCATGATTTCTTCAAAGCTACCTGTATCTTCTGGTGGACAAGTCCAACCACTAGGAAGGTGTACTAGGAAAAATTGAACAAGCATTATACTATCCTTACCCCGGAACTAAGGCCCTGAGTGAGAACAGCAATGGCATGAAATAGTGCCTGGTCGTACTTTCATATCTTGTTCTAGGGCCTTCTATCTTCTTAGCAAATTGAATGGCACTTTCACATCACCTTCCTATTCCTGTGCAGGTATCTGTAACGGAGAAGTGTGATAAATATTTAATGCTTTGAACTTTCAAAATAGTTATATTTTATAACTTGTATAGACTCTTCACATCTGACAGCCTCTTCTGACCCTAAACTGCTGGAGCATCTCGCTGGGTCTCGCTATATATACCATGCTAGTTATACAGTATATAGTGTATGCAGTATTTGTAACAGTAGGGAGCTGGCAGCTGTTGGCTCAGAGGGTGAGTAGAAAAAAATGGTCTACAATCTAGTGTTAGATACAACACATTCCCATATAGAGTACAATTATTGGTACCGTTAAAAACTCAACTTCATAATTATCACTAACACTAAATCACAAATTAAGCCCCAGATAGTAGAGAGAATATTAAACCATATTTAGTCTTTATTACATCTATATATATATATATATATATATATATATATATAAAACTGAGTGTATGTATGAATGTATGTGTGTGTGTATCAAGCCATGCCCACTTCACATAGCCCCGCCCATTCCACATAACCACACTCACTCCACACGCAAAGCCCCGTATAATAAATATCTAATATATATATATATATATATATATATATATATAAAATATCTAATCTAATAAATATATATATATATATACAGTATATATAAATAACTAATATATATATTTCATAGGCACATCTTCTTGACCACAACAGGTACACTGCCTGTGTTGCCCATAGCAACCAATCACTAAGCATCTTTCATTTCACCAGAGCAGTTTAAAAGATGAAAGCTGAGCTGTGATTGGTTGCTATGAGCAACAGTTTTCCTTGTAGACAGTTGTGGTAACTGAGGCCTATTTTTCTTATCATTTTTATGGTGTTATCATCCTTCTGTAAAGCTAGAAATAACACAATTTATTACCATGCTGACACAGACCACCCTCTGACACAGACTGCAGGGGGAGCCCAGAATTAGGAACTTCTCTTTGTCTGGCATTAAGCATCTCATTAACTTAAAAATTCAAACACAGATTAAAGAAAAAAACACAAGACGGATTTCTCCAACCCAGGTATCATTTTAATCAGTGTAGCAGTGCCAACCTGACAATGTAGTCCAATAGCTCTGACGGGATGATGTGGGATATTAGGGGTAGTAGTCCGGTGGCTCTAGCTGACGGGATGATGTGGGATACTAGGGGTAGTAGTCCGGTGGCTCTAGCTGACAGGATGATGTGGGATATTAATGGTAGTAATCCAGTGGCTCTGGCTGACAGGATGATGTGGGATATTAGTGGTAGTAGTCCGGTGGCTCTGGCTGATGGGATGATGTGTGATATTAGGGGTAGTAGTCCGGTGGCTCTGGCTGATGGTATGATGTGGGATATTAGGGGTAGTAGTCCGGTGGCTCTGGCTGATGGGATGATGTGGGATATTAGGGGTAGTAGTCCAGTGGCTCTGGCTGACGGGATGATGTGGGATATTATGGGTAGTAGTCCGGTGGCTCTGGCTGACTGGATGATGTGGCATATTAGGGGTAGTAGTCCGGTGGCTCTGGCTGATGGGATGATGTGGGATTTTAGATATAGTAGTCCGGTGGCTCTGGCTGACTGGATGATGTGGGAAATTAGGGATAGTAGTCTGGCAGCTCTGGCTGATGGAATGATGTGGGATATTAGGGGTAGTAGTCTGGTGGCTCTGGGTGACGGGATGATGTGGGAAATTAGGGATAGTAGTCCAGCGGCTCTGGCTGACGGGATGATGTGGGAAATTAGGGGTAGTAGTCTGGCAGCTCCGGCTGACGGGATGATGTGGGATATTAGTGGTAGTAGTCCGGTGGCTCTGGCTGATGGGATGATGTGGGAAATTAGGGATAGTAGTCTGGCGGCTCTGGCTGACGGGATGATGTGGGATATTAAGGGTATTAGTCCGGTGGCTCTGGCTGGCGTGATGATGTGGAATATTAGAGTGCGTGGCTATGCACTCAGCTTTAAAGATATATTATATATATATATATATATTATATACATAATCATTTTAATTTGTTATAAGTAATCACAGTTAGGTAATATGCCCGGGCAACGCCGGGCTCTTTAGCTAGTATTGTATAAAAAAGCAAAACAAAACATACAAATGAATCAGTTGTGGTAACTGAGGCCTATTTTTCTTATCATTTCTATGGTGTTATCATCCTTCTGTAAAGCTAGAAATAACACAATTTATTACCATGCTGACACAGACCACCCTCTGACACAGACTGCAGGGGGAGCCCAGAATTAGGAACTTCTCTTTGTCTGGCATTAAGCATCTCATTAACTTAAAAATTCAAACACAGATTAAAAAAAGAAACACAAGACTGATTTCTCCAACCCAGGTATCATTTTAATCAGTGTAACAGCGCCAACCTGACAATGTAGTTCAATAGCTCTGACGAGATGATGTGGGATATTAGGGGTAGTAGTCCGGTGGCTCTAGCTGACGGGATGATGTGGGATATTAGGGGTAGTAGTCCGGCGGCTCTAGCTGACGGGATGATGTGGGATATTAATGGTAGTAATCCAATGGCTCTGGCTGACAGGATGATGTGGTATATTAGTGGTAGTAGTCCGGTGGCTCTGGCTGATGGGATGATGTGTGATATTAGGGGTAGTAGTCCGGTGGCTCTGGCTGACGGGATGATGTGGGATATTAGGGGTACTAGTCCGGTGGCTCTGGTTGACGGGATGATGTGGGATATTAGGGGTAGTAGTCCGGTGGCTCTGGCTGACGGGATGATGTGGGATATTAGTGCTAGTAGTCCGGTGCCTCTGACTGACGGGATGATGTGGGATATTAGGGGTAGTAGTCCGGTGGCTCTGGCTGACGGGATGATGTGGGATATTAGGGGTAGTAGTCCGGTGGCTATGGCTGACTGGATGATGTGGCATATTAGGGGTAGTAGTCCGGTGGCTATGGCTGACGAGATAATGTGGGATATTAGGGATAGTAGTCCGGTGGCTCTGGCTGACAGGATGATGTGGGAAATTAGGGATAGTAGTCCGGTGGCTCTGGCTGATGGAATGATTTGGGATATTAGGGGTAGTAGTCTGGTGACTCTAGGTGACGGGATGATGTGGGAAATTAGGGATAGTAGTCCAGCGGCTCTGGCTGATGGGATGATGTGGGAAATTAGGGGTAGTAGTCCGGTGGCTCTGGCTGACGGGATGATGTGGGAAATTAGGGATAGTAGTCCGGCGGCTCTGGCTGACGGGATTATGTGGGATATTAGGGGTATTAGTCAAGTGGCTCTGGCTGGCGTGATGATGTGGAATATTAGAGTGAGTGGGCGGGACTATGCACTCAGCTTTATAATAATAATATATATATATATATATATATATAGTATATAATCATTTTAATTTGTTATAACTAATCACAGTTAGTTACTATGCCCGGGCAACGCCGGACTCTTTAGCTAGTATTGTATAAAAAAGCAAAACAAAACATACAAATAAATCAGAGTGCTACTAAAAAATGTAGGGGTATAAAGTATAATTTCCAATCCAAAAGAATCACTTGTATGTAATTAGTATAGAAAAAAATAAATTATGTTTTCATAGATAAAGATCTTGGTACAATAATTAATATAGATACTTATACTTCAAAACCTTAATGATAAATCAAGGATGTGTCAATTATATACTTATATCTATGTATGAAATATATGTCTAGAGATTTTATATACAGTATATAGTGCTATCATACAATGGACACATAGTGTTAAACACTTATGAATACTACACATAGGTGAGGTTATATGACCATAGAGAACACCTTGCCCGGCAAAAGAATGTGCAAGCATGAAAGTAATAGAGTACTTACAAGTGATTGTTGGTAAAGTGCTATCTGGGGCTTAATTTCGCATGTGATTTAGTGTTGAATTGATAACTACAACCTTTTGTCTAGTATTTATTTCTTACTGTATAGGAGATTATAAGACACTTTTCTACGATTATCATATGTATTTATAAATGGTTGGCCTGCTTGGACAACCCCTTGGGTTAGTGCACCGATTTTTCCACGTACGAGAAAAGCAGACCTGTTATTTTCACCATAGCTTGATCAGTTTGAGCAGAGTGGGGTGCTAAAGTCACCTGTTTTTCTTCAAAAAAAACAAAAACATTATTCACCTTCTCCATTCTGACAGTCTGTGAAAATTAGGCCACTCTCCAATATCATCCGAGTGCGGTCTGATTTTTTCACAGACCCATTGACTTGCATTTCCGATTTTGATCCGACTCTCGGATCAAAATTGGACCAGTCTCCGACATTTTCCATGGACCGCTTGGTTCAAGGAAAAAATCGGACAGGTGCATAGCCCAATAGAATTTCACAGGTACGAATGTTATCCGTCATAAATAAGCTGATCACAGAGTATGCTGCTGCTGAGACTTCCAGTCTGTGATCTGCTGCAATAAATACTAGCAACATATAAGTTTTTCTGTAGCGCCACCGCAGGAGAAAATAAAAATCACACATTTGTTATGCTCAATGGGCTGTTTGTGTAACATATGTGTGAGTTACATCACCCAAAGTAGGAGAAACTTTTTCAAACCATTAAAAGATGAGGGTTTATTCTCTAAGGAAGGGGTGGGAACCTCTGACTATGTCAATTTCTCTGACACCGGGCAGATCCCCGTGGACTGCAGAACTTTGGCAGCCGGACCCGTTTTGACGTCTGCCAGCCCTTTAATTCCTCTCTTTACTGTGAGCAAGCCCACAAAATGGTAACTACTGAATACTGTGGCAATGAAGTGCCTGTGTCAGCAGAGTTAGCATGTTCTGCTCTCCTGACCCTCTGATGATGAAGCCAGCAGTCACATTGTCTCCTATGTGATGTATGCATCAGCCCTACTGTCTCCTATGTAATGTATGCATCAGCCCCAGTGTCTCCTATATGATGTACATATACCAGCCCCAGTTTCTTCTATGTGATGTATACAGCAGTCTCAGTGTATTCTATGTGATGTATATACAGTAGACTCCCACTGCTTGAATTCTAAAAATGTAACATGAGTAGTGATGAATTTCCTACTGTGAAGGAGACATGTAGTGTAATATACAACTGTGTTTCAAAGAACTTACTGCTGAGATCAGTTCTTTACAAAACTTATCGCATAGATATCAATTGCGCTCCAGAGTGAGAGTATCAACATCAATGCGACCTAACATCTCACATCTCACCAAAGAAAACCAGTTCCAGCCATCGTGTTAGGAATGAGTGAATTGTTTGACCAAATATAGCAGGATCATTTTCAAGTGGATAATTTTGTATTGCCTGCACTTGATGGTATAAATATCCAAATGGCCCTTGGCAGAAAAAGGTTCCCTACCCCTGCACTAAAGTTATGTATACATGTGTTTTCTTTCAGGCCAGGCTCTGAAACCCATCTGTAAAAGTGCGTTCTAAATGCTCTAAATGCTCAAAAGTCTGAACATATGAATTTCTAAATAAAATGACTTTAATCTTGGATGGACTTTAGAGACTCAGATACATTTTCCTGATGGAGGGACTCCATTACTCATGTTTTCCTTGTGTAAGGGTTTCACTCTCGCTGGTAGGCTTTTGGCATTAGACCTTAGGTAACGTTCACACAGGCAATGGTCCGAACACGTGCAGTTTTTACTGCTTTCCACAGATTGCACAGGACCAAAACCAACTCATATACCTAAATCCCTAGCCTTGTCCAAGCACTGACATCCTGTCTGGTGCACAGTCTGTGCGTTCACACAGTTGGACAGACACTTTTTCAACTTTTTCAGGAGACTGACACACAATGAAGCTACTTCCTGCTTCTTAGAGACACATGCAGGTGCTTCTAATCAAACACTGCAGAGCTGGGATTTAACCCTGTCCTTGCCAGCTACTCTACATCTGCTTTTCCTAATCCTGCCGCCACCCATTTGTTCTGCTTCTTTCTTCCTTCCTTCTCCACCTTTTTCTCTCTCTCTTTCCCTCCATATAGATATTATCTTATTTGTCTGCTTACATGTGCTTGTTTGGCATTATTATATCTCTCAATAGTTAGGCGAGGTCTACTTGAATTTAGAATTAAACCACTAAGTATACTTGTTTGTTTTTGCTGCAATTATACCTTGCCCACTTACAATATATTTCTTGCCTATTTGCTATTTACATCACTTTTTGTTTCTCTGTTATTTCTTATTTTATGTTTTCATTACAAATGTGTGTTTGTTGTTTTTGATGTTAACTCTGTTTCTAAAAAAATCAGATAGAAGGTGAAAACGACTCGCTGTCCATATGTTCATGCTTTTGAGCCAATTGTTTGAAAAAGTGAGGTGACCATTCTCCAGGCGTCTTCTGGTCTGAAGACAATCTATACTTTGTAACGCAAGTCAATGGGAGGGGATAAAACATGTCTGGATGTGTTTTAGATTATTTTTTGCTTGCAAAAACGTTAGCTGTTTCTTCGTTGCTGAATGGAGTTAAATTTTTTTGGGGAAAATCACAAGGAAAAAAGATTCCATGAAAACACTAGAAAACTGCAAAAAAAAATGTCAAAAACATTGAAAAAGAACTCAAGAAACAACCATGGATAATGCTAAAGAAGAGTATCTTGAAAAAATCTGAAAAATCAGTATTCCTTAAAGCATCTTCCTTTTGAAAAACTCGGCAGGTTCGCCTACATGGAAAAGATGTTTTGTGCACATACCCTACTCACAGTTTTATCTGCTGCAGATCTACGTGTTCTCTGGATGCTGAACCTCTTATAACCCCATACACACCACTGACTGGCAGATTTCTGCCTATGCACTGTATACACAGAAAGTAGCCAATCATGGGGGCGGAGTTATACAGAGCTCGTGAATATGGAGGACTACATGGCACAAGACTACTAGTCCTCTAGGAATAATCTCCTGCTGATAAAACGGTGATTTTATCAAAACTACAGCAAGATGCCCACTAAGTGCCACATAGTTATAATCAGGGTCTCTGCCTCTACATTATGCTGATCTTAGATTAGATGACAACAACCTGGTGACAGATTCCCTTTAACATTCAGTTTGTGTCTAAGAAATAATTAAAATAAAACCATAATCATTTTTGGATGGCTGAGATAAATAACCTTTTAATGCTCAGGCTGATTGAATCTCCTTATCTCGAGCCATTCTGTTGATTTATTTCATGGCCAGATCCCTAGCGTTGTCCCTTTCAATTTAATGTGCCATATATTATAGCAAGTGTTTAGAAAATCTCGTAAATTTCTTCCCGGCCTCTATTATAAGCAGTTGTTCCCAGTAACAGCAGCAATGTGTGTATATATATATATATATATATATATATATATATATCTGTCACCGGAGCCTCGTCCCATCTGTGCGTATTGCCGGGTAAGACGACTCTTAATCTATATTTTTTTCAAGATCCAGTTACAATAGTTTAGCAAAATCAGCCAGATAGGTACAGAACTGGAGAAATGAGAGCGTAGAAAAATGTAATTAATCTAGCATGTACGAGTTGGCTGCGGCACTGGATTGCTGGAAAGTCCACATTATAAGATTTATATACACACAATCACTGTGTTTTCTATCTATCTAGCTAGCTATCTTAAGAAAACTGTTGGACTGAAAGGCGGACAAATAAAGTCCCACTTTTTGTTATTTTGGAGAGATAATTTACTGCATTTTTGTTGGATTACCTAAAGAACCTCTATTCATTCACAGTGCTGATTCAATTTTTCAGTTTTGTCTATCTATCTATCTATCTATCTATCCCATGTCTATCTATCTATCTATCTATCTATCTATCTATCTATCTATCTATCTATCTATCTATCTATCCCATGTCTATCTATCTATCTATCTATCCCATATCTATCTATCTATCTATCTATCTATCTATCTATCTATCTATCTATCTATCTATCCCATGTCTATCTATCTATCTATCTATCTATCTATCCCATGTCTATCTATCTATCTATCTATCTATCTATCCCATATCTATCTATCTTTCTATCTATCTATCTATCTATCTATCTATCTATCTATCTATCTATCTATCTATCTATCATCTCCTTTGGATGTCTGTCTGATGATCTTTTATTGATATTCTATTGCTATCTACCTATGAAGACTAACTATGACTGAAAATCCACTCTGTACATAAAAGTTGGATAACTTCTGTAGCATTCACGTGGATTTATGCAAGCCCCATTTAGATGCATGAACAGTTGCAGAAATTTCAGCAGGTTAACCGTAAAGTAATACATTGATAGTGAACTATATATTTTGCCCATTTTCATATGGGCATATACAGGGGCGGACACAAACAGAAGAGGGCCCCTGTGCAAGAACAATATATGGGACCTTTACAGCCCAATGTGTCTGGGACAAAAGCTGATTACAGATTTGAAGATGGAAGTGGGTGCCCTTACCACTTAGGCCCCTCTGCGGCTGCACTGGTTGCACTACTAGTATGGCCGACCTTGGGCACATTGACATATTACATATGTTATAATGCTCAGGTTATAGTCTCATTTTCCCTATTAATTGTAATCTGGATTATTTGGTAATATAAAATTAGGGATAAATATGTCATCACTGATGTTATATAAAATGTTTCATGTCTTAGGACAGCTCATGCCAAAGCCAAGGCAGATGGAGCTGAGCAAGCAGCACAAGCAGCAAACAACGAGTCCAGCATTTCAAGAACTATGGCACGAGAGCTCTCGCCAGATTTCTACCAGCCAGGTACATGACGTATATCATGATTTAAAACCACTTCTCATTATATGCCATCTTTATACTAGAGTTTTTATGTGCCTACATGCATACATGTAGTGCATACATGTTTGGTGAATATTGTTAAGGGGGTTAATAGAAATTAATAGAAATAGAATATCCCATTTTCTTAGGGCCTTCCCCTATTACCCAGAAAAACTATGAAAACTATAGGATCAGATACATCCATGCATTACACTCCTTTGATTTCAGTAGGAATTGTGTAATGATTCTTGTCACCTGTAGATGCACTGTAGGGAAATTGAACACTTGCTGCTGGATTCCCATATAGATTAAATCTGTACTGCGGGATGCCGTGGGATTAGTCTAAGAATGAGCGAGCATTTAGATTGTCCAAAGCATCATAGAATCATAGAATGGTAGAGTTGGAAGGGACCTCAAGGGTCGTCTTGTCCAATCCCCTGTTAAATGCAGGATTCACTAAGTCATTCAAGTATGAATTAGATAAAGCTGTAATACCAGACACAACCTATAAATGCAGGTGTTTCATGCAATAAGACAACTGCTAATAAATATGCTGTATTCACTTTAGGGCCAGAATACATAAAAAGAAAGCTAATGCAAGAAATCATAGAAAATGCGGAACCAATGGAACTGAAAGAACAAGCCAGTGCTGCCAATGAAGAGCAACCTGCTGCAACGCCTTCTGAAAGTCCTCAAGTACCAGATAAGCAACCAACTTTAGAAGATGTTTCTCCACTACGAACCCCATCCCCACCAATGGCTGCAACACCACCAGATGCCAAGAGACTTAGGACAAGCTCCCAAAAGGAGAGGTTATTAACTCCGGGGAACTGGAATGGGGAACATACTCGTGGTGGAAGTCAAGCTGCATCCCCATCTAACAGCCCGTCCAAGCCAAGTAACCAAGATGTGACCAGCAAATTTGAAAGCCAGATGAAACCACTTCAACGGTTGGGAAACAAGTCGTCCAATTCAGATGTTGAGTTTCACAAGGGCTATCACAGCTATGCTGTGCGGACCTCCCCAGTGACTCCTCCACTGGATTATGAGGAAAAAGCATTCCCATCACCAGAAGCACCAACCAAGACAAAAACTCCTGATTTGAAGGAAGACAAGAAGGACATTTTACCTTCGCAAAAACTCCAAGAACAGAAGGCTGCTATTGAACCCCCCAAAAAAGAGATTAAAGCTAAATCCAGTGAAGACAATAGGCTGGATGTGAAAGTTTTAGAAGCCAAGAGCGAGACCAAGATTGTACAGAAATATGAGCCCAAAACTATACAGAAGACTGAACCAAAGCTTGGACAGAAAGCAGCTCCTGCCAAAGCAGTTGCACCAAAAGCTGTTGCTCCAAAACCTGAACCCAAAGCTCCAGCCAAGACTGAATCAAAGGCCTTGGTTAAGTTTGAACCTAAGAGCTTGCTTAAAAAAAGTGCCCAAGCTGCAACTGCTGAAAAACAAGAAGAAGAAATTGAAGAGGTAAGCATGATAAATGGCAAGTAATTCAGTTTAAAAGGGGCAAAGTCTAAGTGATCTGGCTTGCAGCTAGCAGTCATTGGGGTGAAACATTCTGCAACTTGTGGTTTGACGCTCCAAACCCACTGCAAAGGGAATAGCGTTCATTGCCAAAATTGCAAGTTATCCCCTATCCATAGGTATTAACTTACTGATCACTGGGGCTCCTGCTGGTGGGACCCCCAGCTATCCTGAAGATGAAACTCTGGATCCCAAGAATATGGCTATGAAAAGCTCCATCTTGAATGGAGCAGCAGTTCGTATGCTTGACCTCCTATATACAAATTACCCAAAGGGAAAAAATTAATTAATTTTAAAATGTCACTATTATTCACACTCATTTATTCACAGGTAGAATACAGAAGTAAAAATTTATTGTTAATGTTTCTCTACACATACAGTAACTTTATAACAGAAATGTTATCTACACTCTCTACAGTCCACACATATGCACAACACTACTGCATGTACAGTACCCACACACTCAACTATGCTACATACATACACAGCTCTGCTATATTCAACTCTGCTACTTGCGCACACACAAACCTATACATCAGCACGCACATCCCAGCTACATCAACTCTTAGCTCAATTACAACTCACAGATCAGCTACATTAACTCTTAGCTCAGCTACAACACACCCAGATCAGCTGTATCATAAAAACACACACAACTCAACTACAAAACACTCAGCTCAGCATAATAACATGCACTCACACACACAAACACGCTCTGTGTACATTACTATATTTTGATGTTCCTTTCAGGTATTTTACTGAACACATGACCTGTAAGGTCCTTCAACTACGCAGGATGTGCAGCATCCATGCATGTCCTGGTAGCTTTCTCTCCTGCCCTGCACTGATCAGGCAGATCAGTGTGAAGCAGGAGGAGAGTTATAAGGATGCTATGTCAATGTTGTTCTCAATCTTAGAAAGCTGCCCCCTGACTATAAAATGCACAAATGCTTTTCCTCAAACTGTGGAATTTTTTTTTGGATTTTGTATTGTAATGTAAGGTTCAGAAGATAAGAATAAGATTCCATTGTCTTGAAGCATGACTCTCCTCTGTACAGGTCATCCTTTTACTCATATACTGCCTGAAACTAGTAGTGCCATCCTTCTTTGTAGGCACGATAGGTGTATGCAGACAGGATTTTGCCTAAGAGTGTCTTATATTTACAGAGACGCGCTGGTGTTGCTAAGATCTGGCTGGGTGTTACCTTTGCATCCCTGATGACAAAAGCTCCTTCAGCTGTGATTTTTCTGGTTGTTTGTGACCCAGCGTCCAGCTTGGTACACAGTATCTAGTAGAGACAAACGATTAGTCCAGAGGTTGGTACCTCCCTCTCCCTCATTAGATTCACACCACTGGGTATTAATACCTTAGTAATGAATATATACCCTGTTATGATTGGGTCACCGAGGAGGAAAGCAAGACCAAACTAAGCCACAGAAAACCAGAGAGGTTGGTAACTAAGCAGATTGCAGACCCCTGATCCTATCCACACAACTAGCAGTAACCATGGAGCGTACCTACGATGATCCTAGACACCTCGACACAGCCAGAGAACTAAATAAGCCTAAAGCAAGAAAGGGGAAATCTAAACTGCCCCAGAGCAGGCCTCAAAGGAATAGATAGCCCCCAAACATATATTGTCGGTGAGACAAGATGAAAACACAAACTCAGGTAGGAAAATAGACTGAGCAAACGATGGGGCCCACAGTAACTAGACAGGACAGGAAAGGAAAGACTGTCTGCAATCATGCAAAAAACCCTGGTTCAAAAAATGCCCAACACGTCTGATAGAAAAATACTGAAGTCACTAGACTTCACCCACTATATCAGCACTCTGGTATATTCTGAAAGCAGAGCAAAAAGAGGACAATCTAATAAGGGTCAAAAACAAACTGGCACAAGCAGTAACATAAGGATGGAAATTCATCACAGCCCCAGCCGGAGCTGGCTGAACACACAAAACTGAAATAGACAAAACCAGATCAAATGTGAACAATAGCAAAACAATACTTAGCTGAGCATGCAGGGACTGAGCTGGAAACTAAGACCTCAGGAGGCAGGAAAAAATCACCAGCAGGGATAGAGGGAGTCGGCTGTGTTAAATCGAGTCACAAACTCCAGATCTCCAGTCATCCTCCTCATTATCAGGTGGCAGGCCTCTGTTGATTAGATCAGCTCCATTACCTCCAGTAACCACCAGAGGGAGCCCGGAAAGAGAACTCGCGACCCCTCTGTCAATACAACCAGCTCCACTACCTTCACTAGTAACCAGAGGTAGGCCAGAAAGCGAATTCACAACAGTACCCCCCCCTTGAGGAGGGGTCACCGAACCCTCATCCACGCCACCAAGCCGTTCAGGATGGGCCCGGTGAAAAGCACGAACCAATCTATCGGCATGAATGTCAGAAGCAGAGACCCAAGAATTATCCTCCTGGCCATAACCCTTCCATTTGACCAAGTACTGGAATCCCAGTCTAGCCAAACGAGAATCCAATATTTTCTCTACCTCATATTCCACATTGCCCTTAACCAATACAGGGTCAGGAGGCGCCACCATAGGAACTACTGGCTCCACAAACCTCTTCAACAGAGATTTATGAAACACGTTATGGATCTTAAACGTAACTGGAAGAGCCAATCGAAAAGAAACAGGCTTAAGAATCTCCAAAATCTTATAAAGTCCAATGAATCTTGGCTTGAACTTTGGAGACGCAACCTTCATAGGAATTTTCTTTGACGACAACCAAACCATATCACCCACTTTAAACCCCAATGGTCCTATGCCGGCTGGAAAACCGTTGGGCCTTTTCCTGAGAGAGGGACAACTTATCCACAACTTGGTCCCAAATCTGCTGCATTCTCTCTACCACAGTGTCCACACTTGGGCAGGTTGAAGATTCCACTTGCCCTGAAGAAAATCGAGGATGAAACCCAAAGTTACAGAAAAAGGGCGACATCAAAGTGGCAGAACTAGCTCTATTGTTTAGCGCGAATTCGGCCAAGGGCAAAAATGAGACCCAGTCATCCTGATCAGCAGCTATAAAACATCTCAAATAGGACTCCAAAGTCTGGTTTGTTCTCTCAGTCTGCCCATTGGTCTGAGGTTGAAATGCAGAGGAGAAAGATAACTGAATTCCCAGTTTGGAACAAAAAGCTCTCCAAAATCTGGAAACAAACTGGACTCCTCTGTCCGACACAATGTTCTCAGGAATCCCATGCAACCGAACCACCTGTTGTAAAAACAAGGGCACCAACTCTGAAGAAGATGGCAACTTTGGGAGTGGTGCAAGATGAATCATCTTAGAAAATCTATCACAAATCACCCAGATAACAGTCATTCTCTGAGAAACAGGAAGATCAGAAATAAAATCCATTGAGATATGGGTCCATGGCCTCTTGGGCACCGGCAGGGCCATCAACAACCCACTAGAACGAGAACAGGACTGCACAAAATTCCTGACATCACGAGATAAGGCAGGCCACCAAAAAGACCGACTCACCAAATCTCTGGTACCAAAAATACCTGGATGACCAGCCAACGCGGAGCAATGAATTTCAGACATTACTCTCTTCCTCCACTGGTCAGGGACATACAATTTTCCCATAGGGCAACGTTCAGGTTTGTCCTCCTGAAATTCCTCCAGGGCACGTCTCAAATCGGGTGAGATGGCAGAAAGAACTACCCCCTCATTTAGAATGGTAGTAGGCTCAGTCACCATAAGAGAATCCGCAAAGAAACTCCTAGAAAGGGCGTCCGCCTTGACATTCTTAGTGCCCGGAAGAAAAGAGACCACAAAATTAAAAAGCATGAAAAACAAGGCCCACATAGCCTGTCTAGGATTCAAGCGTTTGGCTGAATCAAGATAAATCAAATTCTTGTGGTCGGTGAGGACCACAACTTGATGTCTAGCTCCCTCCAACCAATGTCTCCACTCTTCAAATGCCCATTTCATGGCCAACAATTCCCGATTCCCCACGTCATAGTTACGTTCAGATGGGGAGAATTTTCGTGAAAAGAAGGCACAGGAATTAATTTTAGAAGTCACCGGATCTTTTTGGGACAAAACGGCTCCTGCACCAATCTCAGAAGCATCTACCTCCACCTGAAATGGGAGTGAGACATCAGGTTGCCTTAGAACCGGAGCAGAAGTGAATCTCCGCTTAAGCTCCTGAAATGCCAAGACTGCCTCTGGAGACCAATTCACCACACCAGCGCCCTTTTTGGTCAGATCCGTCAGTGGTTTTACAATACCAGAAAAATTTACGATAGTGGGGGGCGAAGTCGTGCGACTTCAGTGTTTGTGCATCAGACGTGTTGGACTTTTTGCAGGGTTTTTTGCGTGATTGCAGACAGAGTCTTTCCTTTCCCGTCCTGTCTAGTCAGTGTGGGCCCCATCATTTGCTCAGTCTATTTTTCTGCCTACATTTGTGTTTTCATCTTGTCTCACCGACAATATATGTTTGGGGGCCATCTATTCCTTTGGAGTCTGCTCTGGGGCAGTTTAGATTTCCCCTTTCTTGCTTTAGGCTTAGTTAGCTCTCCGGCTGTGCCAAGGCGTCTAGGATCATCGTAGGTACGCTCCACGGCTACTGCTAGTTGTGTGGACAGGATCAGGGGTCTGCATCTGCTTAGTTACCAACCTCTCTGGTTTTTTGTGGCTTAGCCTGGCCTGCTATCCTCCTCGGTGACCCATTCATAACAGGGCGATGATTCAGCTAAGCCCCAGCCGGAGCTGGCTGACCCGCACAAAGACAAAACCAGATCAAATTTAAACAGAATAGCAAATGAACCACTTAGCTGAACCATGCAGAGACAGAGCAGGAGACATCAGACCTCAGGAGGCAATTCTGATCATGAGAAATTGCACTTTATTAGATGTGTTTCAGGCTTTTGTATTTAAATTTTACAGTTTTTTATGGATTGTACATCAATAAAATTTGTCAGATTATAGGTGTGCGCATCAATATTGTATTTCTTCTTTCTTTTCTGTGTCAAAATATGGAAATAATCTAAGACCGCCAGAGAAAGTCAAGCTCTCTACCTCTTCAGCTTAGGGGCCAGAGTCACATTATTAGGATCTCTGGTGGTCCCAGAGGTCGAAACCCCTTTAATAGACAAAATTCTGTCCCCCTATACTTGAGGAGTATATGACATACTAGCTAATTATTATGTTAACTTTAGTGCACAGTTTGTAATCGGCTAGCTTTTAAGCTCCCATATACTAGTGTCAAAGACTGGCAAAATTTTAATATTTTAAATGGGTTGTCCAGGTATGGCATGACACTCTGCAATCACTCTATGTGACTCCAGGCTTGTGAATCCTTACATCATGCCCAGTATTTGCTGTCAGGATTCTCCGGTGCCGGTGGCGAGACAGGGTGGTCATGTGACCACAGATATGTAATATGTATACTTCCAGCCAGATTCTGACTAGACATAAGCGGCTTCACTCAATTCATTTACATTGAGCGAGGCCAGACACCTCTATTCGTAATGTGGCCGGGAGCAAGTGTAAGGCTTGGCCAGGACTGTAGTTGTGGCCAAGGACACCTGTGCTTCTGTGTCTTGGCCTCTCCTCGCCCGCTAGTCAACATACCTGTACCTACAGGTTCAGTTCCTTCAGGACTCTCCCCTTGCATTGAGAGACCTTTAGCACGCAAGCTTGAATTGATTGAGACACAGACCAAAGTAACTTGAATGAAAACATCTTTACTAGATACTGTACTTAGCACATCCATGGTCTATGCAGCATTTACAACAGGCTTCAAAGTTTATTGCTCCTTATCTTTCCCTGCACCTCTCTCACAGTTACATAGCACGGGCCCAGGTCGGACCGTCCCTGATGGTTCCTCTGGATACTCTCTGTACAGCGCTTCTATGGTTAAGCATCCATCGGTCTGTTTCGCTCCAGACTCAAGTTCATTAATTACCGGAGTCTTTTGCCACTGGGAGAGTAAACTGCCCTTCTGTGCTGTGCTATGTGTAGGTGCCAAGTTCCTTCTGTCTGTACTCACTGCTTCTGTGGGGTCCCCCGACCGTTTCACCCCGGTCCTCAGAGTGTCCGCCCACGCAAAGAGCTGCCACATCTTGACGCTTCCTAGGGTTCTTTGCTGTACGGGTCTGCTGTATTCTCTTCCTACTGCTGTGGATGGCTAGGCTTTACTTTCAACATTACAGAGCTGCTGCTGTGTCCTGGACCTATAGCACATGTGGACCATTTAGGCTCTACCGCCCTACTGAACTATTCTAGAAACTATTCCATGGCTTATCAAGCAGCAGCCCCTCCTACATAATAAACCACATGCTAAGTCTATCCACCAACTGTAAATTGTGTGTACTAGGATGCCCCCCATCTAGTGGCCAATCCTACACACTACACTATACTTATACAATGTAAAACAATATACATTTAAAAATAATGGTAATACACCAAGTGATGTAGCAGTACCAATTGAATAGACAGTGGTAATACACTATAAGGGTAGCAGTACCATAATATAATAACATATATATGTTATAGTAATATATTCAATGTCAGGACCTGTTAAGGAGGAAAAGTAAAAGGGGACATCATCCTTCACCCCCTTACACATGCCCATTGCATATGTTCTGTCACATGAATGCCAGGTCTTGCCATCGGCACCGGAGAATCCTAAAAGCTCGCACTGTGCATGATCAATGGATTCACAAGTCTTCAGTTAAGTACAGTCAGTCACTTTTGTGTCAATCCTGGACAACGCCTTTAATACTGTGTAAATATTATTTTGAACATGGTAAAAAAAACTTTGATCACTATATTAATCTATGCAGATAAAATGTGGTGCTCAAGGGTGGTCATTCATTTATATAGTAAAATATAAATATGTGGTTATAAGTATATCTATATTTCTTTGCCAAGTTTCTTTTTATGATACTCAGTCCAGGTAAATAATTGTGCCATCTTCTGTTTTACAGAGACCTGATACAATCATGATCTGCATGGTAATATTACTGAATATTGGCCTGTCTATCCTTTTTGTACATCTACTGACATGAAGAGTAAGTATTACCTTCTAGAGTAAAGAATTAGGACACCTTACATTTTAAGTAATTTATAAGTAATCTTACACATTAAAATGCTAACTTCTTGAAATAAGGATATTTTTTCCGGGTTGTCCGATACATAATAATAAATAATAAATTTTATTTCTATGGCGCCGACATATTCCGCAGCACTTTACATTTCGGAGGGGATTTGTACAGACAATAGACATTATAGCATAACAATAATCACATAGATTATAACAAATACCAAGAGGAATGAGGGCCCTGCTCGCAAGCTTACAGTCTATGAGGAAAGAGGTATGGACCAGCCATAATGTTAAGTGTGTAACAGTACAGACACAGAGGGCTAATGGATGCATAAAGCATGTGGGAACATGATGCGGGGAACTTGGTTATGGTAAAATTTTTGGCTGTGCCACACAGGGATAGATTAGGTTAATGTGTTGAGGCGATAGGCCAGTCTGAATAAATGCGTTTTCAGGGCACGCTTAAAATTGTGGGGATTGGGGACTAATCGTATTGACCTGGGAAGTGCATTGCAAAGAATTGGCGCAGCACGTGTAAAGTCTTGGATACCGGAGTGGGAGATTCTGATTATTGAGAGGATGCTAACCTCAGGTCATCAGCAGAACGGAGGGCGCGGGTAGGGTGGTATACTGAAACAAGGGAGGAGATGTAGGGTGGTGCTGAGCCATGGAGGGCTTTGTGGGTGAGGGTAATAAAGTTTATACTGAATTCTGGAGTGAATGGGTAGCCAGTGTAATGACTGGCACAAGGTAGAGGCATCGGTGTATCGATTGATGAGGAATATGATCCTGACTGCAGCATTCAAGACAGATTGGAGAGGGGAGAGTTTGGTAAGAGGGAGACCGATTAGAAGAGAGTTACAATAGTCGAGACGAGAATGAATAAGAGAAAGTTTTGCAGAGTCAAAAGTAAGAAAAGGTCGAATTCTAGAAATGTTTTTGAGGTGCAGATGACAAGAGCGAGCCAGTGATCGAATGTGGGGATCAAAGGAAAGCTCGGAATCAAGTATGACCCCAAGACAGCGGGTATGATGCTGGGGAGTAATAGTGGAGCCACACACATAAATGGCAAGGTCGGGTATAGGTACATTAGTAGAGGGAGGAAACACAAGGAGTTCAGTCTTTGACAGGTTCAGTTTCAGATATAGTGAGGACATGATGTTAGACACAGCGTTTAGACAATCGCCGGTGTTTTCTAGAAAGGCTGGCGTGATGTCAGGAGAAGAAGCGTATAATTGGGTGTCATCAGCATAGAGATGGTACTGGAAACCAAATCTACTGATTGTTTGACCAATAGGGGCAGTGTGCAAGGAGAAGAGGAGGGGGCCTAGAACCGATCCTTGAGGAACCCCAACAGTAAGGGGAAGGTGAGAGGAGGAGGAACCGGCAAAAGATACAGTAAAGGAGCGGACAGAGAGATAGGAGGAGAACCAGGAGAGAACGGTGTCCTTGAGGCCAATGGAACGGAGCATAGTGAGGAGGAGCTGATGATCCACAGTGTTGAATGCTGCAGAGAGATCCAAGAGAATTAGCATGGAGTAATGACCTTTTGATTTAGCTGTTAGTAGATCATTAGAGACTTTAGTGAGAGCAGTTTCAGTAGAGTGTAAGGAGCAGAAACCGGATTGGAGAGGGTCGAGAAGAGAGTTATCAGAGAGATAGCGGATAAGACGGGAGTGGAGCAGGCATTCCAGGAGTTTAGAGATGAAGGGAAGATTAGAGACAGGTCTATAGTTAGCGGCACAGTTTTGGTCGAGGGATGTTTTTTTAAGTAGTGGATGTATGATGACATGCTTAAATGAGGAGGGAAAGATACCAGAAGAGAGAGAGAGGTTAAATATTTTAGTTAGGTGAGGGGTGACAGCAGGGGAAAGGGACTGGAGGAGATGTGACGGAAATGGGTCACTGATGCAAGTGGTTGGGCGAGAAGATGCAAGGAGCCTGCTTACTTCTTCTGCTATGACTGGTTCAAAATCAGAGAGTGAGATAGATGCAGTGGGGGAGGGAGGACAGTGCATGGTATGAGGTGATTGGGAGATAATTTCCTGTCGAATCTGGTCAATTTTTTCTTTGAAGTAATTGGCCAGATCGTCAGCTCGGAGCTCCGTGGTTGGGTCCTGTACTCTTGGGTTGAGTAGAGAATGAAAAGTGTCAAAGAGACATTTCGGGTTATTGAACAGTGAGGTGATGAGGGTGTTGAAATAGGTTTGTTTGGAGAGGTGAAGGGCAGTGTTGTATGTTCTAAGCATAAACTTATAATGGATGAAATCTTCGTGTAGATTGGATTTTCTCCACAGACGTTCGGCGCACCTGGAGCACCGCTGCAGGAAACGTGTTTGCATGGTGTGCCAGGGTTGTCACCGTCTGTGTTGTGGTGTTCTATTTATAGGGGGTGCAAATTCAACCAGGGCACTTTGAAGTGTTTCATTGTAATGCTTCAGTGCAGAATCAGGACATGAGAGGGAGGAGATAGGGGCCAATGAAGACTGCAAGTTCTTCATAAGTTTCTGGGTGTTAATGGCCTGTATGTTTCTATAAGTTTGGACAGTGGGGGTGACCTGAGCAGCCTGACAGTTCTTGATAGGGAATGAAGGAAGATTGTGGTCAAAGAGCGGGAGAGGGGAGTTTGCAAAATCATCCACTGCACAAAGCCGAGAGAAGACCAAGTCAAGGGAGTTTACGTCTTCATGCGTTGGAGAATTAGTAAGCTGCAAAAGGCCAAACGAAGAGGTTAGAGATAAAAGGTGAGTAGCAGATGGGGAGAGGGGAAGAGCAATGGGGATGTTGAAATCTCCCATGATGAGGGTAGGGATGTCACAGGAGAGAAAATGTGGAAGCCAAGTGGCAAAATGATCCAGGAACTGATGGGAGGGGCCGGGAAGACAATACACCACCGCCACTCGCATGGAGAAGGGGGTGTAGAGTCTGACGGCATGGACCTCAAAAGAAGGGAAGACTAGTGAGGGTAGTTGAGGGATAACCTGAAAGGTACATTTTGATGATAGGAGCAGACCAACGCCTCCACCTGCTCTATTGTCTGATCTTGGGGTATGAGAGAAGTGTAGTCCCCCTTATGAAAGAGCAGCAGCAGCGGTAGTGTCTGACTGCTGGATCCAGGTTTCAGTAAGAGCCAGGAGGTTAAGAGAATTAGAAAGGAAGAAGTCATGGATGAAGGAGAGTTTGTTACACACAGAGCGAGAATTCCAAAGTGCACAATTAAGAGAGACAGATGGCATGCAGGGAATATTAATAAGATTAGAGGGGTTTCTGAGTGTAGCAGTTGGGGGGTTTGACTTTCTATAACATGGGGCACCTGGGTTGGGAGCAATGTCTCCTGCGACTAGGAGAAGGAGGATAGAAAGAGTGAGCAGATGGTTAAGTGATTTGTGAGAACATCTCTGATGTTGAATGGTGGGACTGACTGGATCTGTGCAATTTAACAATGTGAAAAGAGCGTGAGTGCTATACATAGGAGAGGAAAGGAGTGAGGGGCCGATATGGATAGAGTGTAGAGAGTTAATGCCAGGGCGGTGGATGTGTGTGAATGCAGTGGCTAGGATATAAATTACACATAAAATGTCTTGTATAAATATCAAATGTTAAAACCTAACCACCATCATAATTTGCTTTTTTATAAAATTCCCTACTGTTCTCAAAATGCAGTTAATCCCTATATCTGTTTCCTTAATTTTTCCTTTGATGTTCTGTTTGAGACTTAGCGTTCACTGGACCCTAAAATGGGCTGTCATCAGGGGTATAGCCCAGCAGTCACATTATTGGGGAGTGACCACTTCACCACCCCCTGTTGATGTCCCATTTCAGAATCCACAGTGAATGCTGAGAGGCAAACGGACCCTCATAGGAAGTAAAGTAAGAACAAAGGTATGGAAACTAGCTGTGTAGGGAACACAACAAATTACAAAAGTGGCTATGGCTTAAAAATTAATATTTATACAGGTCAATTTAGGTATCGGACCACAATTTTAAGTTAATAAAATTACTTTAGGATTTCTTACTGTTGGCAGTGGATTAATCTCTATACTGTTCAGCCATTCAATTGTGAATATATGTTTATTCAGGAACAAAGATAACACAGCATACAACTGGTATTCCTTATAGCTTAGGATCTTAGCTAGAGTTGAGCGATACCGTCCGATACTTCAAAGTATCGTATCGGATGGTATCGGCCGATCTTTAAAAAAAGTATCGGTATCGCCGATTCCGATACCGGAAGTCCCATTCAAGTCTATGGGACTTCCGGTATCGGAATAAGAAAAACCCTTTCCTGCCCTTGTACAGCCTCTCTGGGGTCTGTACGGGCCTTTCGGGGGGCTGTGCCGGCCTGCCAGGGGGTCTGTGCAGGCTCCGGTGGTCTGTGCCGGCCTGCCGGTGGTCTGTGCAGGCTCCGGGGGGCTGTGCCGGCCTGCCGGGGGGCTGTGCCGGCCTGCCGGGGGGCTGTGCAGGCTACCGGGGGGCTGTGCCGGCCTGCCGGGGGGCTGTGCCGGCCTGCCGGGGGGCTGTGCCGGCCTGCCGGGGGGCTGTGCAGGCTCAGGGGGTCTGTGCAGGCATCGTCCGATGGGACTACAAGTCCCATCGGGCGATGCCTGCTACCATGACAGTGATTGACACATTAGCCAATGATGGGACAGTAGTAGTCCCATCATCCGGCTAATGTGTTAAATGTTAAAAAAAAAAAAAATACTACATACATACTACATGCATGCTACATACATACTACATGCTACATACATACTACATATATACTACATACATGCTACATACATACTGCATGCTACATACATACTACATACATACTACATGCATGCTACATACATACTACATATATACTACATGCATGCTACATACATACTACATGCTACATACATACTACATATATACTACATACATACTACATACATGCTACATACATACTGCATGCTACATACATACTACATACTACATACATACTACATGCATGCTACATACATACTACATGCATGCTACATACATACTACATGCATGCTACATGCATGCTACATACATACTACATGCATGCTACATGCATACTACATACATACTACATGCTACATACATACCACATACATACTACATACATACTACATGCTACATATATACTACATGCATGCTACATACATACTACATGCTACATACATACCACATACATACTACATACATACTACATACATACTACATGCTACATACATACTACATATATACTACATGCATGCTACATACATACTACATGCTACATACATACCACATACATACTACATACATACTACATACATACTACATGCTACATACATACTACATATATACTACATACATGCTACATACATACTACATGCTACATACATACCACATACATACTACATACATGCTACATATATACTACATGCATGCTACATACATACTACATATATACTACATGCATGCTACATACATACTACATGCTACATGCATGCTACATACATACTACATACATACTACATGCTACATACATACCACATATATACTACATACATACAATACATTCATACAATACATACATAGACATACAGTACATATAACATAGAGTAACATACTTACCAATACTTGTCACATTGTTCCCCGAAGCCATTGTCTTTTCCGGAATAAATATTAACATAACAAACCACAAAAATACTCACCCACGATCCGAAGCAGTCCACGAGTGTGTCCCACGACGATCTTGGGTAGAGAACTGCAGCATCAGCTGTTGCTGCCGTTCTCTACGGGCTGCAGGAATCCAATGACGGAAGGTAGGTATCCTTCCGCACTGTATTCCTCCGCCACTTAAAAAAAAAAAAAGTCCCTAGTCTCACTTTATGCCATTGCTGTGTGGGAAATTCCCACGCAGCAATGGCATAAAGTGAGACTAGGGACTTTTTTTTTTTTAAGTGGCGGAGGAATACAGTGCGGAAGGATACCTACCTTCCGTCATTGGATTCCTGCAGCCCGTAGAGAACGGCAGCATCATCTGATGCTGCAGTTCTCTACCCAAGATCGTCGTGGGACACACTCGTGGACTGCTTCGGATCGTGGGTGAGTATTTTTGTGGTTTGTTATGTTAATATTTATTCCGGAAAAGACAATGGCTTCGGGGAACAATGTGACAAGTATTGGTAAGTATGTTACTCTATGTTATATGTACTGTATGTCTATGTATGTATTGTATGAATGTATTGTATGTATGTAGTATATATGTGGTATGTATGTAGCATGTAGTATGTATGTAGTATGTATGTAGCATGCATGTAGCATGTAGTATGTATGTAGCATGCATGTAGTATATATGTAGTATGTATGTAGCATGCATGTAGTATATATGTAGCATGTATGTAGTATGTATGTGGTATGTATGTAGCATGTAGTATGTATGTAGCATGTATGTAGTATATATGTAGTATGTATGTAGCATGTAGTATGTATGTAGTATGTATGTAGTATGTATGTGGTATGTATGTAGCATGTAGTATGTATGTAGCATGCATGTAGTATATATGTAGTATGTATGTAGCATGTAGTATGTATGTAGTATGTATGTAGTATGTATGTGGTATGTATGTAGCATGTAGTATGTATGTAGCATGCATGTAGTATATATGTAGTATGTAGTATGTATGTAGTATGTATGTGGTATGTATGTAGCATGTAGTATGTATGTAGCATGCATGTAGCATGCATGTAGTATGTATGTAGCATGCATGTAGTATGTATGTAGCATGCATGTAGTATGTATGTAGTATGTATGTAGTATGTATGTAGCATGCAGTATGTATGTAGCATGTATGTAGTATGTATGTAGTATATATGTAGTATGTATGTAGCATGTAGTATGTATGTAGCATGCATGTAGTATATATGTAGTATGTATGTAGCATGCATGTAGTATGTATGTAGTATGTATGTAGCATGTATGTAGTATATATGTAGTATGTATGTAGCATGCATGTAGTATGTATGTAGCATGTAGTATGTATGTAGCATGCATGTAGTATGTATGTAGCATGTATGTAGTATGTATGTAGTATATATGTAGTATGTATGTAGCATGTAGTATGTATGTAGCATGCATGTAGTATGTATGTAGTATTTTTTTTTTTTTTTTTTTTTTTTTAACATTTAACACATTAGCCGGATGATGGGACTACTACTGTCCCATCATTGGCTAATGTGTCAATCACTGTCATGGTAGCAGGCATCGCCCGATGGGACTTGTAGTCCCATCGGACGATGCTTGCACAGACCCCCGGACATCAGCACAGCCCCCCGGCAGGCCGGCACAGCCCCCCGGCAGGCCGGTACAGACCCCCACAGGGTGCACAGACCACCGGCAGGCCGGCACAGCCCCCCGGCAGGCCGGTACAGACCCCGGGCAGTCCACACAGCCCCCCGGCAGGCCGGCACAGCCCCCCGGCAGGCCGGCAGAGACCCCCGGAAGGCCCGAAATGACGGCGCATCATGATGCGCACACACCGCGCATCATGATGACGTCAGGCCGTCAATCAACTGAACTTCCGATTCCGATGCCGAATTCCGATATTGAAAAAATATCGGAAGTCGGTATCGGAATTCCGATACAGCAAGTATCGGCCGATACCCGATACTTGCGGTATCGGAATGCTCAACACTAATCTTAGCATCTTATCTGTCAGCTTGCAAAGTGAAAGCAAAACTGCTTCAGCTACCCACACGGTGAACAGGAACGTCCTATTTTTTTTTTTTTTGCTTTTTTTAAAAGTGCTTTACTGACAATATAACACTATTGCTGGAGACAGAAACTCATGCCCTATTAAACAGTAATGAATTTAAATAGTAGTTAATGCAATATATGCAATAATAAGCATTATTCCTTCACCCGCACTCAACAGCTACTTATCCTGTTATCGCATAATAGTTCTGAATTCTTTAAATTTGGCTCTTGGAAGTGGCTTTGGCATAACATCAGCTGTCATCTGGTCAGTCTCACAATAAACAAACTCAATTATGTCACATTCTATCAAATCACGCATGTGATGATGATTAACGTCAATGTGTTTGGTTCTCGCATTGATCTTCTCACTGTATCAAGTTTAATGCATCCTTGGTTGTCTTCATAAATCACTGTTGGTTGAGTTCATGGCTTACCAAGATCGCCTAATTGGTATATCCAAATTACCTCTTGACTTGTATGGGCTGCAGACACATACTCTGCTTCTGTAGATGACAAGGTTTCAAATGCCTGCTAGACCAACATATTGAACAAATCGCCGCTTGTCGATTTACAATTACCAGTCAAGACTGCATGCACATAGCCTGTGAGTTTTACATCTCCTTTTGCAGATATCCTTTATGTCTTGAGTATCGTTCAGATATCAAAGAACTCTCATTGGCATTCCAGTCCTTTTTGGGTCGGTTTTTCCACATATCTGCAGAGAATTCCAATTGTTGCTGCGATATCCGGTCGAGTCATAGTTGCTATGTGTAGAAGTTCCCCCACTCCCTGTTTGCATTTCTCATTGTTAGTTAACAGATCTTCTTCCAACTTTAAGTAGGATAGTTCCTTTGGGTTTGATATACCTTTGACTAATGACTTTTCAAACTGATTCAGCATTGAGTTGATTTTTGCTCTTTGGTTTAAAAGAAGACTTCCATCTTCTTCTCTTTGGAACTGAATTCCTAGATAATAATATAATAATTCACATTTTCAATGTCTTTAGCTTCAAAATGCTGATTCAGAATTTTAGGAATCTTTGCAATTTCTGTTTCTTCTTGATGGACCGTAATCATATCATCCACATATAAGAGAATATATGTCCAATCTCTGTACTGTTCAGCTGTTCAGTGAATATATATTTATTCAGGAACAAAGATAACACAGCTTACAACTGGTATTCCTTATAGCTTAGGATCTTAGTATCTTGTCTGTAATTTTGCAATGTGAAAGAAAAATGTGCTTCAGCTACACACACAATGAACAGGAACGTCCTTTTTTAACAATGCATTATTGGCATTATAACACAATTGCTGGAGACAGAGACTCATGCACTAGTAAACAGTAATATATAGTAGCAATATATACAATAATAAGCTTTATTCCAATACTTATAGTACCTTGAGATGCCAAATCAGAATATTATCATAAACTGCAATTGTAAAACTTTTCTCTGTCTTACACTGCTTAAAGGGGTAATCTCATCTAGACATCTTCTTTCTATATGCCCACTTTGGGCATGTGGATGTCACGGAGGAGCATCCCAAGTTCAGGACCCCCCTTTAAGATAAATCTCACAACCCCACTATTCTGGTAGAATTACACGCAGATCTTGTGACTTGTGATTGTGTTTTTTTTTCTATCAGGAATGACAGATCCTTGGATTTTCCAATCAATCTTTCTGATGCAGGACGAGAAGTTATCAGGACAACAAAGCCGATTTGCGCCTTGACAGACAGTTGAGAAGATGAGTGATATTAGACCGATCCTTCCAAGTTCTATTCCAGCAATGGATTTTACTTCTTTCCTCTGTCGCACTGCACTGAGGTGTTCCACCGTCTTGTTTGCAAAGAAAGAATATAGAGTTGAGGTATATCACAATGACAAAAAGTAAAAAATAAAAAAATACAAAAAGAATAAAAAGTATCTGTGAATAAGAGCTCAGAAACTTGGGTCTGCGGATTTCTTCCATGGACACATTGACCACCTGAAGCCATGGAGAGCACTAACCCAATGCACAAGTGTAGCTTTTGTGTTTGGACAGGTTACTGGGTATTTATTTTCTGTGTGCAGGGTGCAGGTTGGCAATCGCCTATTGGAGGAAGCAGACATGTTTACACGTTTTCATGCTATATAACAATGTAACACCGTGATCCAACCCCATGTCTTAAAGGATAGAATTTTCTAGATAGACTTTGCATGTGTGACTGTGGTTTGTCCTAGAGATGTTTTTACAGAACTATACAATACATACTGAGGTGCACATTGGAGTCTGTTGTTAACGCGTGGGAGAAAAAAAATAAAAACATTGCACTTTCAGCGCATTGAACCCCATGTTCCCTGGAATGTTCTTTTAATTCATCAGGCGCTGGGATCTGCTGATCAGACAGCTATCCTGGATGTTGCATGGGTTTGGCGAGTAATTATAGTTTAGTGAGCTGTTTGCTATTCAGTATTTGGTAGTTGAATTTTGCCGCTTAGATTTTTTTTAGATATCTAAGATGTTAGATACATTTCATACTATGATAGATTGGTAGATGGACAGATAAATAGAAAGATAGATTATGCTTCTGTTCTTGCTTTAATCCCTAAAAGACTCTAATTATCTGTCTTCTATTAATCTCATCTCTATCTATCTATCCATCTATCTATCTCATATAAGAAAAGCAGGCAGAACTCCAAAAAATTAAAGTGAAGAAAGGGACATTATTAGCCCATCTGGTGTGGTGACGTTTCAGCTGTGAACAGCCTTTCTCAAGCCAAGAGAAAGGTCGCTAATAAAGTCCCTTTTTTCACTTTAATTTCTTGGAGTGCTGCCTGCTTTTCTTATATGTTATCTATCTATCTATCTATCTCATAACTATCTATCTATTTATCTATCTATCTATCTCATAACTATCTATCTATCTATCTATCTATCTCATAACTATCTATCTATTTATCTATCTATCCCATATCTATCTATCTATCTATCTATCTATCTATCTATTCCATATCTATCTATCTATCTATCTATCTATCTATCTATCTATCTATCCCATATCTATCTATCTGGATGTTAACCCACAGAAGGGGCACACAATATGTAACATATGCAATGCCAATGTAAAAGAGCCTGCAATGTTTTCAACGGTGACCTTCTTAAAAATCTTTATAAAAGTAGCTATATGGGATCAAAGTTGCTTTTTGATTGACACAAGTTTCAGATTGTAACCATCAGAACTGTTTCCACACCAGAATCATTGTGCTTTCCAAGCCTATGAAATGACCACCATGTTGTGTTTTTCCAGTCAGAGCAGGGAGTCTCCGGGAGCTGTGCCTTTTAGAAAAAGGCTCCAATGCACATAAGACAAAAGCCCGCCAATTTTGGTGGGATTGGCCGACCATTTAATATGTATTGGTCCCTCCCAATTCATCTCCGACAGAATAGGCCAGGGAAGAAAAGGTTGAATCCTTTAGTTCGTTGCGAAGATGACCCACTGCCAGAAGTGTTTGGCAGCGGCTTTCCCATAGGGAACACAGGAACGCTCGTCTAAGACAAGCATTCATGTGTATTGGAGAATCGGGAGAAACAACGTCTAATCTAGATAGACAGCTCCCTTATGTGTACGGCCAACTTTAGACTCAGAAGACCTTTAGTTACAAAGCTTGTGGACAACAGAAAAAAACCCTCTGCTTTCATTGTAGCAACTCCCTGCCAGCTCCTGGGAAATTCTCAGAGTAATGCTGTCATATATGTCATGGGCCATCATGACCAGCACCAATTTATTAAAAAAAGACATTCAGTGAAAAAAGGGATTGAGCACACTCTGTGGGAAAAACATTGTGTCCTACTGACAACACTTCCTGTCTCTGTTCTGATATATTTATGTTATCACGGACCCTGGGCCTCCAACTTCTTACATTGATATTGTGGTCCACAGACTTGTCTGAAGGAGTTTTCAGCTGTCATCAAAGACCAGTTGCCCCAGGCAGTGGCATATACAATAGATTAACCCAAAACAGAGATTATGGTGCCAGATTTTATCTCCCAGGGTAGAAGTGCCCAGTGTTTGCTTTCCACTTCCATGAACCTCTGTCATAAGTTGAATCTTGTTCCATTTTTTATCTTTAAAGGATGTATTCCAGGAATATTTTTTTTTTTACGGTGGGCCTAAAAATTAACAGTCAGTTAGTTGCTAACTACCTGCTTGTTCTATCCGGCACCGGTCAGGGAGGTCACTGCCGGGTCCTGCCGGCGATTCAGCTGCTCCACGTCAACAAAGCAGCTTCTCCTCTTCTGGTCTGCTCTGTCGATGGGGCGTGGCTGATGGTATCATGTTGAATGACAGCTGGCTCACCACTGTTAGGCAGCGGAGAGCCGACTGTCAACCAACATGAGATCGGCAGTCACGTTCCCTCATAAGAGCGGAGCTGATGAGAAGCTGCTTCTACAGTATGTCGACGTGACGTCGTCAGAAGAAGCTGCTGAATCGCCAGCAGGAGCAGTCCGAGACCGCTCTGTGCCAGCAAAGATTGGCACAATAGGTACGTAGTTAGCAACTTACCTACCTGTTAGTACTTAGACCCACAGTAGAAAAAAATTAGTCCTGTATAACCCCTTTAAGAAAAATTAATCCTCATGTAATTAATAAAAATACTAAAAAACTCCACAAAACTGATCAGTACATCCTGACAGAATGAGTAAAATATGAACAGGAGCTGTGACTGCAATAATTTACTATAAAAAAAATGCTGCAGCAAACTGCACGCTCTAAGCTATACGAGAGCATTGAATATATGAATTTTGAACTATATAACAGTGAAGCAGTTCAAAATTCATATATGAATATTCATTGTTCATATACTGTATATCTTAGAGCATTCAGTTTGCTGCTGCACTTTTTTTATTGTATATTATTGTTATTAATATTATTATATAATTATTTTTATTATAGATAATGTAATTATTACTTTTTTATGTACACTAGTGCAGTCTCAGCAGCTTGCCCCTATTCACATTTGACTCACATTGTAAGGACAACACCTTATCCGAGCGAGCTCAGCTCACTCATCACTAGTCACCACTCATCAACACAGAAATCGAAGGAATTGCTGATTCAGCGCTGTGGTCCTTCCAAATTTTTCCCCTGCACAGCAGTACTCCCGGCCACCCCTCTGTGCAAGGGACAGCAGCACAGCTCTATTCAAGTGAAATAAGCCAGCAGCAGTTTGCTGAAAAGCCATGGGGCCAAGAGCACTGCCTTCAGGGAAAATTTAGAAGCGGGCACAGACTGAATCAAAGCTACTGCCCCTTAAAGGGACTCTGTCAGCAGACTTTTGCTATTTCATCTGAGAGCAAGATAATGTAGCCAGATTCCATGTATGTGTCACTTGCTCAGTTTCAATACAATTATTGTTTTATTAGCAGGATATTATCAGGAGTACAGTGTGTCACAAGCAAGGCAGTCAGGCTAATCTATATAACTCCACCCCCACCACTGATTGGCAGTTTACTGAAAATGTACACAGGAAACTGCCAATCGGGTTATACAGAGTTCAGCATTCATAGCTCTGCTACATCTACAGCAGAGAAAGCTGGGATTTTATCAAAACTACAGCAAGCAGCCCAGTAAGTGATACATCTCTGAAATCAGGGTCTACTTTATGCTGCTCTCAGATTCCAAAGGAAAAACCTGCTGACCTATTCACCTTTAATTTAATGGAATGGTTGGGTATCCTGAGGTTGTAACCCTATTGATTGATATGGGCATTTCTTAGCATCACGTGACCAATTTTCAAGATGAATATATATAACCTTTTGTTGACTTTTATCTCCAGCAAAGCTGAAAAAAATATGTGCAAATTTCTTCACACACTTCGTGATGTTATATGAGAAAGTCGAGACATGAATGTGATGATATTATATGTCAGAATATGTAATCTGGAGATGATGAGGGTCCATGTTGGGGAATATGTGCCAGATCATCATATATTATACACATGGTATGGAACATCTTGGGTTATGTACAGAACTAGGAAATGGTGTGAAATATAGAATGTCCCTGTTTGCAAGAAATATTATATTGGCTGTTGATAGGTTCTATTTGTTTATAGGGAATCTGTCACCCCATTTTTGGCCTATAAGCTGCGGCCACCGCCATCAGGGCTTATCTACAGCATTCTGCAATGCTGTAGATAAGCCCCCGATGAAACTTGAAAGATAAAAAAAACACGTTAGATTATACTCACCAGGGGCAGGGGCGGGTGCGGTGGGTGTCGCGGTTCGGTCCAGCACCTTCCATCTTCATACGATGATGTCTTCCTCCTTGCTTCTCCCTCGGCTCCTGCGCATGCGTACTTTATCTGCCCTGTTGAGGGCAGAGTAAAGTACTGCAGTGCGCAAGCGCCGGGAACGGTCAGAGAGGTCCGGCGTCTGCGCACTGCAGTACTGTGCTCTGCCCTCAACAGGGCAGATAAAGTTCGCCTGCACAGGACCCAAGGGAGAAGCAAGGAGGAGGATGGCTTCGTTAGAAGATGGGAGGCGCCGGACCGGACCGTGACACCCACCGCACCCGACTCCGCCCCCATGAGTATAATCTACCGTGTTTTTCTTATCTTTCAGGTTTCACCGGGGGCTTATCTACAGGATTACAGAATGCTGCAGATAAGCCCCTGATGGCAGTGCCCGCAGCTGATATGCTGAAAATGGGGTGACAGATTCCCTTTAAATGCAAAAAATGTTCGTACTCCAAGGAGATCATGGTGAAAGCAAGTGAGTTTTATTCACCCATGTCCACTCACTTTTTTTAATTTATTTAGTAGAGGTTTGTATAGTGCTTCTTTCTTTCTTTCTTTTTCTTTCTTTCTTTCCTCCTAACAGATACCAGCCTATTTTTTTGTAATAACAATTATGATTTTTTTGCCCCCCCATGATAAAAAAATGGTCTACCAGAACACTGGAGCGGTAAGTGTTGTCATAAGTTCACATGAGACATGTAATTTCATTGGAAATTATGTTGCAAATATATTAAACACACTAAATTGGGAGATACTTTGTGATACTTCTACTTTAAAGGGCTTCTAAAAATCGAGTATATTCAGTGATGTTTTCTTTACTCAGACATCTGATACCAATATATTATGCTGATTTATACCCTCTTTATGTACTTTTAAATTTGTCCAAAAAAATTAGATTTTTGGGTTTCACCTCCCACAATTACCATTTTATGATCTAAATAACGTTATATTTGTTTTGTATTTTTCTATACATTGTAGTCACTAGTTCCTCAGTATATAAATCAATGCAGAGTGTAATGCTAAATATCAGCTACTGATTGGTTATATACTCATGATGTGGCTGGGTGGGCTTATTTTATATCTGTACTCCTACTGCATTTCAGTTACTGTATTTTTTTCTTTTTTTTAGTATTCATTTTGTGCTAAATAAAAATAAATTGCTTTTTTTTCTGTAAAACGCATGCTTTAATATATTATTGTAAAATGACCCCAAAATTTAGTGACAATGAGTTTGCAGGATGACCGCAGTAAACTTCTCTTTTTTTTTTAATATGGGAATGAATTACCGTTATATTTACTTGAAAGAAATTATTTAACCCTGTTACTCCCAGAAAAAAGACGTATTATTTTGGTTTTATTTGTCAAAACTGTCTAAAGGAGTAAAAAAAGTGACCTTTTTGCCCATAGCAATCAATCACATTGCAGCATCCCCATCACCACAGCAGTATAAGAAATTAAATCTGAGCTCGATTAATTACTATGTTCAAAATGGCCAGTCTTCATAAAGTTTATCTTGGAAAAAAATGTGTGCACTGGGTGGTATTGTATTTGTTATTCATTACATGTTATGCAAGATAGATTAGTTTTTGCTGCTTTGGATGGTAAACCGGACTTACCTCCCAACATTAAAATCCCTATTCAAGATTTAAAGCTCTGCCCCAATCTACACGGTAAAGCCCATAAACCTTAAAAAAATGGTCATTTTTTGGTATTTTTGCATAAGCTCCACCTCTTTTGAGGATCATTTTTGCAGGACAATCCCTATAAAAGCAAGACTGTTGAGAGGTATGTACATTTTTCGAAAATAATAGTAAATATTGGAAAAAAGTTTGGAAATACCATAAATTAAAAAGCAACCCTATGGTTGAAGCCTATCTATTCACACGTTCAATATTTGGTCAGTATTTCTCCTCATTATGTGTAAGCCAAAACCAGGAGGGAAAACGTCAGAGGAAAAGGATAATAGAAACCCGTCACCACTTCTGTATTTATCACCCACTCCTGGTTTTGGCTACAAATACGGAGGTAAAATACTGACCAAATACTCAACGTGTGACCGTGCTCTGAATCTCCAATTTGTTGTATACTTTTTGCTTCCTGTTTTTTGTCAATGTAAAAAAAAAATTCATTGTAGACAATGGAATGTTTTTGTGACGGTCTCATGGCGCTTATAAGATAGATTTATAGGAGATGTGAATAAAATGTGCTTAACTGTATTTTTTTTCTTTTTTTTTAACTGTATTAAAGCTATCATATTGCTTAATAGCTTATTTCAGTGTGAGAATCAACAGAGATTTTTTTTTGTGTGTGTGTGTGTGTGAAAGTCCCTTATTATTCTTTAAGTTATGTTAAACATTTGAGGTGACATAATATGTTATGCAAATGCAGCATTTTTAGGAGACTCCACACAATATTATGCTTTAACCCCCTGCTGACAGATGACGTACTTTCCCATCCATGTGCCCTGGGACTTAATTCCCAAGGACAGGATAGTACGTCATCATAGATCAGCGGAGCACCACTGATCATGGCCGAGTGTCAGCTGATTATCACAGCTGAAACCCGGCACTATGTGCCAGGAATGGTCACGGACCAGCCCGGCACATTAACCCCTGGCACATCAAACATGATCGCAGTGTACCGGGGGGCATAGGTAAGAATCATGCAGGGAGGGGGCTCCCTGGGTGCTTCCCTGAGACCCTCGGAGCAACGCGATGTACTGCGTCGCTCCGAGGGCCTCCTCCCTGCAGGCCCCTGGATCCAAGATGGCTGCGGGGGCCTTTGGGGTCTTGCTTTCTCATTGCCTGCTGGGAGCAGGCGCTGAGAAAACCTCCTGCAGTGCCTATGTAGTAATGTCCCCTCTGGGACAATATAATAAAGTAAAAAAAAAAAAAAAGTGTAAATAAATAATACAAAAATATTCCCTAAAAAATTCTTTTTTTTGTAAAAAAAATCCCAAAAAGAAATCAAGAAAAGTATACGCATTTAGTATCGCCGCGTCCGTAACGGCCTGCCCTATAAAACTGTCCCCTTTAGTGGACCCCTTAAAAAAAAAAAAACGAGGCTAAAAACAATGCTTTATCATCATACCGCAGGACATGTGCAATAACGCGCAATCAAAAAGACAGATATGAATAAACATGATACCGCTGAAAACATCATCTTGTCCCGCAAAAAACGAGCCATCATACAGCGTGATCAGCGAAAAAATAAAAAAGTTATAGCTTGCAGAATAAACTGATGCAAAAATAATTATTTGTTATATAAAATTGTTTTCATTTTATAAAAGCGCCAAAACATAAAAAATGATTATGAAGTATCGCTGTAATCGTACTGACCTGAAGAATAAAACCGCTTTATCAATTTTACCACACGTGGAACGGTGTAAACGCACCCCCAAAAAGAAATTCCTGAAAAGCTGGTTTTTGTTCATTCTGCGTCCCAAAAATCAGAATAAAAAGTGATCAAAAAATGTCATGTGCCCGAAAATGGTACCAATAAAAATGTCAACTTGTCCCGCAAAAAATAAGACCTCACATGACTCGGTGGGTCAAAATACGGAAAAATTATAGCTCTCAAAATGTGGTGATGCAAAAACTATTTTTTTGCAATAAAAAGCATCTTTTAACGTGTGACAGCTGCCAAACATAAAAACCACCATAAATAGTAAATCAAACCCTCCCCTTTATTATCCCCTTAGTTAGGGAAAAATAATAGAATTAAAAAAAATGTATTTATTTCCATTTTCCCACTAGGGTTTGGGCTAGGGTTAGGGCTGGGATTAGGGATAGGATTGGAGTTAGAATTGGGGGATTTCCACTGGTCAGGTACATCAGGTGCTCTCCAAACGCGACATGGCGTCTGATCTCAATTCCAGCCAATTCTGCGTTAAAAAAGTCAAACGGTGCTCCTTCTCTTCCAAGCTCTGCCATGCACCCAAACAGTGGTTCCCCCCCACATATGGGGTGTCATCCCACTCAGGACAAATTGCACAACAACTTTTGGGGTTCAGTTTCTCCTGTTACCCTTGGGAAAATAAAAAATTGGGGGCAAAAATAACATTTTTGTGGAAAAATTATGATTTTTCTATTTTTATGGCTCTACGTTATAAACATCCAAAGTGCTCACCACACATCTATATAAGTTTCTTGGAGGGTCTAGTGTCCAAAATGGGGTCACTTGTGGGGGGTTTCCACTGTTCAGGCACATCAGGGGCTCTCCAAATGCGACATAGCGTCCAAACTCAATTCCAGACAATTCTGTGTTGAAAAAGTCAAACGGCGCTCATTCTCTTCCGAGCTCTGCCATGCACCCAAACAGTGGCTTACCCCCACATATGGGGTATCAGCTTACTCAGGACAAATTGCACAATAGCTTTTGGGGTCCTGTTTCCCTTGGGAAAATAAACATTGGGGGTGAAAAAGATCATTTTTGTGGAACAAAGATGATTTTTTAATTGTACGACTGTACTTTATAAATTTCTGTGAAGCCTTTGGAGGTTCAAAGTTCTCACCACACATCTAGATAAGTTCCTTGGGGTATATAGTTTCCAAAATGAGATCACTTGTGGGGAGTTTCCACTGTTTAGGCACATCAGGGGCTCTCCAAACGCGACATGGCGTCCGATCTCAATTCCAGCCAATTCTGCGTTGAAAAAGTCAAACGGCACTCCTTCCGTTCCGAGCTCTGCACATATCAGGTATCAGCGTACTCAGGAAAAATTGCACCATAACATTTATGGTCCAATTTCTCCTGTTGCCCTTGGTAAAATAAAAAAATGAACCTGAAGTAATTTTTTGTGAAGAAAAGTTAAATGTTCATTTTATTTAAGCATTCAAAAAATTCATGTGAAGCACCTGAAGGGTTAATAAACTTCTTGAATGAGGTTTTGAGCACCTTGAGGGGTGCAGTTTTTAGAATGGTGTCACTTTTGAGTATTTTCTGTCATATAGACCCCTCAAAGTGACTTCAAATTTGATGTGGTCCGTAAAAAAAATGGTGTTGTAAAAATGAGAAATCGCTGGTCAACTTTTAACCCTTATAACTTCCTAACAAAACAAAATTTTGGTTTCAAAATTGTGCTGATGTAAAGTAAACATGTGGGAAATGTTATTTATTAAGTATTTTGTGTGCCATATCTCTGTGATTAAAGGCATGAAAATTCAAAGTTGGAAAATTGCGAAATTTTCAACATTTTCACCAAATTTCTGTTTTTTTTCACAAATAAACGCCAGTTATATCAATGAAATTTGATCTCTAGCATGAAGTACAATATGTCACGAGAAAACAATGTCAGAAGGATCCATGGAAGCGTTCCAGAGTTATTACCTCATAAAGGGACAGTGGTCAGAATTGTAAAAATTGGCCCGGTCATTAACGTGCAAACCACCCTTGGGGGTTAAGAGGTTAAAGGAAACGTTTCATCAGAAAACTTGTTGTTTAAATCAGATTTTTATGATAACTGTAATTTTGTAATTAATTCAATAATGGTTGACTTGTTTTTTCATAGCACGATCTATATAAAAAAAACAGCAATTTTCACACTTGCCTAATTTAAGACTCCTATTTCCTGCTTGGCACATGTATACCAACTACTATGACTATGGATCCTGTGTTACTGTATATAAAGGAAAATACATTTTAAAGGGAACCTGTCACCAGGTTTCCCCATATAAAGTACGGCCAGCACCTGTAATAAGCTCTGTGTTACAGCATTCCAGAATGCTGTACATACTGTATGTCCTTGATCTGACATCTCTTCTCTGCTTATCGCTGGCCTCCTTCCCTTCTTCATGTGGATGACGCATCCTACGTCACCCATAGTATAGAGTGCAGAGCAAAGCACTGTCCAGTGGCCGCTAGACCAGAGGCTTGTGAATCTCCTCCTACATGACGGCATCCTTGGCACCCCTTTTGATTAATAGATCTAGCACAACATCATCATTGTGGCATTGTGTGAAGCACCCATGATGTCAGAACCGTGCCTACTAATCAAGTGAAGCATCGGGGATGCTGGAAGGTAGGAGTAGACTTGCAAGGCTGGGGTCCTGCAGCCACGGACTACTGACATGGATGCTTGACCAATGTTTTGCTGATCATTTTGGTCAACACTTAATAGTGATATTGAAAACTGAAAAAAAAAAAGTAACAAAAATTAAATTAAAAAAATACATTTAAAATCTAGATCATTTTCTGATCCCATATTCCCTTTAAGTTTGCAAAAACTTATGGAATTGGGATTAAATCTTTTGGACAGAGAAACGAGGCAGACTTTATGGTGCTTGTATGTAACAAGGTGGTTCGGGGTGGTAGTCAAAGCCGAGTCAACTAAGCCACAGTCAGTGTACACCCCGGCACCTTGTACAGAAATAGGCAGGACAGATGCAATCCCAGACACAGCTGCAGTACAACAGGGAAACAGTTTAATTAAAAGGATGAATAAAGTGCAACAATAACTTCCTGCTCTCTCCCTAACGACCTCCACGGCCATACCCACAGCAGCCACGGCGGCCGAAAGAGAATGTAGTCCGTATGCTGGAATCTGGACACTTGAAGTCCCTTCAGCGAGGAACTTACACAGTCCTTGTGCCCGTTGTGCTGCCCAAAGGTCCGTGGCAGCACCCTTTCCCCTCCTGGGGTCTGGCAAGGCTTCCAGGTTAGCACCTGCCCTGGGCAAATGCGTCAGGCTCTGAACTGGAAGCAGGAGCTTCCTGCTCCCAAGAAGCTGCAAGTCCAGCCCACAAAGTTAACCTGTGCTGGCCCTGCCGCTAACACATATAATAACATTGCAGGCACAGCACAATGATACATATCACAATTCAATACTACAGTAACATACCTCACAGTAAACGTATTATGTTCATAGGTGCACCATCCGGGTACAACACAGGAGAGAGAGAGGGCAAGCAACGAGGTTCTCCGCCACCTCCTTATACTGTACATGATAGTTTTCAAGGCCGGTCTCACATCATTATAGAATAGGTTTACATCTCAGCCTGTCATTGGATGTAGTGTTCCAAATTTCTAACAACATAGTGAACTGCCCTAATCCAAAACTGGCCATACACATTAGAGAAAAGTAACATTTGTTAAAAGAATGTTAAAGCACCATTGCAGCTTTTTTTTTTACATTGCAACGCTGGTATACTGTCCTCATACACATTAGCAGGGTGTGCAGTGAGACATGTAGCTAAACCCCCTGTCTTCTTTAAGAAAAAGAGGCTGTAAAATTGTAACCTTCTTTTATTGATTGCAGATATGACAGGAAAGGGTGAAACTATAGGATGCAATAACAGGAGCATTTCAGAATATATAACTGCACAGAGCATAAAATACAGATAGTCTGCAATACACAGTAATATGAGGTAATACAAAGGTACCATGAGGTAATACATAGGTTCCATGAGGTAATACATAGGTAACATGCTGCTGTTTCTTTTTCAATAGCAAGTTTCTGTAATGTTGCTTCAAGGCGCGCATTCTCTTCATCCAGGCATGCTTGTTGGAGTGCTTTTTCTGCATCCAGTGACGCTTTTTCCACATCCAGATATGCTTGTTGGCGGGCTTTTTCTGCATCCAGGGATGCTTGTTGTAGTTTCAATTCTATCTCTTGCTCAGCAAAGGTGCTTTTTGCTTTTGCCGCTTCAGCTTTTGCATGGGCAATAGCGGCGGCATTGCTGACGGATGATGTCTTGGAGGAACCAACTCGTGATCTCGTCTTGAAAGAGGAAGCTCGTCCTTGAGACATGATTCAACAGTTTGGCGACCACTGTGATATCCCTTTGTCAGCTCTGCATGGATAATGGCGGGCTCCGTATGGTCCGATTATTTGGTCCGATCGTTAGGAGGTTGCTGCAATATCCGTATGCAATAACCGTATGCTTGGATAATGGCGGGCTCTGTAACGTCAGATCTTCTGAGCTTGTTCTCAGCAGTTGTTTCACTATACTGTCCTCATACACGTTAGCAGGGTGTGCAATGAGACATGTAGCTAAACCCCTTGTCTTCTTTAAGAAAAAAGAGGTTGTAAAATTGTAACCTTCTTTTATTGATTGCAGATGTGACAGGAAAGGGTGGTATAATGGTATATATATCATGTGCTAAACTACACATAATGGTCTCGTTACCTCAGGATTTTGTATACATGCGCACCATGTTTGTCTGGTCATGCTTCATTAGTAGTGCTATAAAAAGAAAAGAATACCAACATTTATACTGAGATATATCGCGAATGGTCCATATTTGTCTTGTCAGATGTCATTGGACGATGTGCAATAATAAACTGTTGAACGCTCACATTATTTCGTGCTTGGTTCTTTCTAAAATGAAGGCCAAAGATATAACCATGTTGCCCCTAGATCCTTAGATACAGAAACTGTGTACAGTTTGTCCTTTAGACCCTGTTCCCACATGAAGTGAATACTGCATTGCTTTTTTTTCGCAGAGAACTCCTGCACCAAAAATACATTAAATAAAGAGGAAAAGGCATAAAAAATGCAATAATCATAGAAGGTTGTTATTGCATAATATGTAGCGGACACCTGCAGAATAAATGTGGCTAAAAAAATGCTGCATTTATGCTACGTGAACATGACATTAAATGGCCTTTTTTATATACTCCAAACTCCTGGAGGTAGCGCCTTTAGGCTAAATATCTGCTATGAGTATGTGTTTATAGAAATGCCCTCTGTACTCAGTTTACACAACGTAAACTGACTTGCGGTGCGCGTTTCCACAACATGTTAATTTCTCTTGCGTTAAATTTGCATTATGTTTGTAGATTTGAATGAGACGAGAAAAATTCATAGGAAAAAAACGCAGATGCGTTTCCAATGGAAATAGTCCACAAATAGAAACCTGAAAAACACAAAAAGAGAGAAATAAAAACAAGGCACTGTCCCTCGTTCACCAATTTAGAAATAAAAAGTTACCGTGCATGTCCAACGTAGCCAAGCGATTATCACAACGTTCCACGAATTCGACCCTGACAGCTGTAAATAGCGCTACTGAAGCCCTTCAACGTTCCCAAGCATTATAATATCCGATTTATTTACCTCATTTATTATAATGCTCACCCAAATGCTGCCTCCACACAGAGTAAGGTATCCCTATAATCAATTCCTCCACACAATTTGCCCCATAGTACCTCTCACAGTATGATGACCTCACACTGACCCCAGCAAAGTATGATGTCCCCATTGTGCTCTCAACACAGTATGATGTTCCCACAGTATCTGCAACACAATATGATGTTCCACAGCACTCCTAAAACACTATGATGCGCATAGTACCCCAACACAGTATGATGTCCCCACAGGAGCTCCCAACACAGTATGATACACCCATACAGCATGATACCCCTACAGTAACCCTCAGTTCCCTCACACATTTAATAATTCTTCCACAGTGACTCATCCACAGTATGATTATCTTACAGTTCCCACCACTTACAATATGAAACCCCATCAGCTCCCCAAAGCATTGCTCCAGCCAATAATTTGTGTGGACTAAGATCCCCAGGCTTACTGGTGGAACAGAGAGTTGATGGCTTCCTGTTCCACCATTGTATTCTACTGAATTCATTGTATTCAACTGTTTCTGCATCCTGAGGATGCAGGTACAGCTGAAATTGAGATAGTGTGAGGGGCGCCAGGGCCGTAGTCGTGGCCTGCAATGATACACAGTTTGACATTTTCTGTCCCTGTGCTGTCCCTTGCCTCCATAGGAACGCTGCCTGGTCACACTGCACTTCCCAGCATCGCAGCTATCCGTCTGACCAGTATTACTAGCTTTAGGAGTTCCCAGTCCGTTTCGCCCCAGACACTCAGGTGTCTGCCTATGTAGCCAATGATCTGTCCTGCATTCCTTCTCTTTTCCGGTGTTTCACTACTCTTAAGCCCTGGACATGCTGGGCTCCTTGATTAACATTACGGGGTCCACCCGCCCTGTCCGGGCTCTCAGGCGCTACTGACTAAAATGTTGGGAACTTGCTGGCTTACCCATGGTTGGCCCCTCCTATGTTAACTATTTACTCTATCCTGTATACTAATGTGTCCCCATCTAGTGGACTTACTTACATGTTGCACTTTCCCTGCTAATCATACATATATACATATATACAATGCGCTACCCAATAATATATGTGGCGCGCCAGGGGAGTCCAGTTGCCACAGAGATACTGCACCTCACCCAGAGGTGTGGTTTCCCACTTCCCAGGTAAGGAAGAGGCACCTGACAGGACTCTAACACCTGCACCCAACAACACCCCATAGCAGCAGGGAATCTGGATGTACCCTACAGGAGGAGGATCTCAATCCTGCCTGGGTAGTAAAGGGTGTTGGGAGGTGGGTGGAGCTAGTAGGATGAGAGCGAAGAGAGTTTAGTGAAGAGTCTGTCAGGAGGTGAGGAAGTGGAAGGACATGTGTGAAGCAGCTCCCTGTCAGGGTATGTGCACACGTAGTTTTTTGGGTGTGCGGATTTTGGAGAGAAAATCGCAGGTAAATCCGCAGGACTGCGGTTTTGCCTTTGGTTTTGCCCTGCGGTTTTACACCTCATAATGGATGAGGTGTAAAACTGCAGCGTTTCTGCACCAAACAATTGACATGCTGCGGATTGTAAACCGCAGCAAAACCGCGAGGAAAAATCCGCAGCATGTGCACTGCGTTTTTTTTTTCCATTGAAAATAAAGGTACTGTACAACGCAGCAGAATCTGCTGCGTTTCCGCAGAGCCAAAACCACTGTGGAAACGCACCAGATTTCACTACGTGTGCACATACCCTCAGGAGGAGCTGCGGGGAAGGAAAGAGACAGAAGGAAGCTCCCTTTAACAGTAAAAAGAAAGCATTTAAACTACTAAAGCAGGATGGCACCGTTGAAGCTCTAAAAAACTATAAGGAGAAAAATTCTTTATCTAAAAAAATAATTAAAGCTGCCAAAAAGGAAACAGAGAAGCATATTGCTAAGGAGAGTAAAACTAATCCCAAGCTGTTCTTCAACTATATCAATAGTAAAAGAATCAAAAGTGAAAGTGTAGGCCCATTAAAAAATTGTGAGGAAAGTATGGTTGTAGATGAAGAGGAAAAAGCTAATATATTAAACACCTTCTTCTCCACGGTATTCACGGTGGAAAATGAAATGCTAGGTGAAATGCCAAGAGACAAAGAAAACCCTATATTAAGGGTCACCAATCTAACCTATGCAAATTGCCTCTTCAGAAAGAAAGAGGACTTTTACTCTACAGCGCCACCTATTGGTAGTAGCGATCCTACAAGTCACAATCAACCCTTTAACGAGTCTTGTAGTATGACTTAGGATACAAGCCAAATCAGAATCTCAATTTGCAGACACGGTGTTTCGAGCTGTTGGCTCTCGTCAGTGCAAAGTATGAGATCTGATTTGGCAAGGTGAGAGGCTCTGGACTAGGGTCTAAGAAGTAACGTTTCTCCTTGCGGAGAGTGACATGCCAGCTGTGGCTTGTCAAGGTAAGGAGACTTATTCGCCGTGCAATGCTCCTCTGGGAAAATAATATGCAAATTGCCTCTTCAGAAAGAAAGAGGACTTTTACTCTACAGCGCCACCTATTGGTAGTAGCGATCCTACAAGTCACAATCAACCCTTTAACGAGTCTTGTAGTATGACTTAGGATACAAGCCAAATCAGAATCTCAATTTGCAGACACGGTGTTTCGAGCTGTTGGCTCTCGTCAGTGCAAAGTATGAGATCTGATTTGGCAAGGTGAGAGGCTCTGGACTAGGGTCTAAGAAGTAACGTTTCTCCTTGCGGAGAGTGACATGCCAGCTGTGGCTTGTCAAGGTAAGGAGACTTATTCGCCGTGCAATGCTCCTCTGGGAAAATAATATGCAAATTGCCTCTTCAGAAAGAAAGAGGACTTTTACTCTACAGCGCCACCTATTGGTAGTAGCGATCCTACAAGTCACAATCAACCCTTTAACGAGTCTTGTAGTATGACTTAGGATACAAGCCAAATCAGAATCTCAATTTGCAGACACGGTGTTTCAAGCTGTTGGCTCTCGTCAGTGTAAAGTATGAGATCTGATTTGGCAAGGTGAGAGGCTCTGGACTAGGGTCTAAGAAGTAACGTTTCTCCTTGCGGAGAGTGACATGCCAGCTGTGGCTTGTCAAGGTAAGGAGACTTATTCGCCGTGCAATGCTCCTCTGGGAAAATAATATGCAAATTGCCTCTTCAGAAAGAAAGAGGACTTTTACTCTACAGCGCCACCTATTGGTAGTAGCGATCCTACAAGTCACAATCAACCCTTTAACGAGTCTTGTAGTATGACTTAGGATACAAGCCAAATCAGAATCTCAATTTGCAGACACGGTGTTTCGAGCTGTTGGCTCTCGTCAGTGCAAAGTATGAGATCTGATTTGGCAAGGTGAGAGGCTCTGGACTAGGGTCTAAGAAGTAACGTTTCTCCTTGCGGAGAGTGACATGCCAGCTGTGGCTTGTCAAGGTAAGGAGACTTATTCGCCGTGCAATGCTCCTCTGGGAAAATAATATGCAAATTGCCTCTTCAGAAAGAAAGAGGACTTTTACTCTACAGCGCCACCTATTGGTAGTAGCGATCCTACAAGTCACAATCAACCCTTTAACGAGTCTTGTAGTATGACTTAGGATACAAGCCAAATCAGAATCTCAATTTGCAGACACGGTGTTTCGAGCTGTTGGCTCTCGTCAGTGCAAAGTATGAGATCTGATTTGGCAAGGTGAGAGGCTCTGGACTAGGGTCTAAGAAGTAACGTTTCTCCTTGCGGAGAGTGACATGCCAGCTGTGGCTTGTCAAGGTAAGGAGACTTATTCGCCGTGCAATGCTCCTCTGGGAAAATAATATGCAAATTGCCTCTTCAGAAAGAAAGAGGACTTTTACTCTACAGCGCCACCTATTGGTAGTAGCGATCCTACAAGTCACAATCAACCCTTTAACGAGTCTTGTAGTATGACTTAGGATACAAGCCAAATCAGAATCTCAATTTGCAGACACGGTGTTTCGAGCTGTTGGCTCTCGTCAGTGTAAAGTATGAGATCTGATTTGGCAAGGTGAGAGGCTCTGGACTAGGGTCTAAGAAGTAACGTTTCTCCTTGCGGAGAGTGACATGCCAGCTGTGGCTTGTCAAGGTAAGGAGACTTATTCGCCGTGCAATGCTCCTCTGGGAAAATAATATGCAAATTGCCTCTTCAGAAAGAAAGAGGACTTTTACTCTACAGCGCCACCTATTGGTAGTAGCGATCCTACAAGTCACAATCAACCCTTTAACGAGTCTTGTAGTATGACTTAGGATACAAGCCAAATCAGAATCTCAATTTGCAGACACGGTGTTTCGAGCTGTTGGCTCTCGTCAGTGCAAAGTATGAGATCTGATTTGGCAAGGTGAGAGGCTCTGGACTAGGGTCTAAGAAGTAACGTTTCTCCTTGCGGAGAGTGACATGCCAGCTGTGGCTTGTCAAGGTAAGGAGACTTATTTGCCGTGCAATGCTCCTCTGGGAAAATAATATGCAAATTGCCTCTTCAGAAAGAAAGAGGACTTTTACTCTACAGCGCCACCTATTGGTAGTAGCGATCCTACAAGTCACAATCAACCCTTTAACGAGTCTTGTAGTATGACTTAGGATACAAGCCAAATCAGAATCTCAATTTGCAGACACGGTGTTTCAAGCTGTTGGCTCTCGTCAGTGCAAAGTATGAGATCTGATTTGGCAAGGTGAGAGGCTCTGGACTAGGGTCTAAGAAGTAACGTTTCTCCTTGCGGAGAGTGACATGCCAGCTGTGGCTTGTCAAGGTAAGGAGACTTATTCGCCGTGCAATGCTCCTCTGGGAAAATAATATGCAAATTGCCTCTTCAGAAAGAAAGAGGACTTTTACTCTACAGTGCCACCTATTGGTAGTAGCGATCCTACAAGTCACAATCAACCCTTTAACGAGTCTTGTAGTATGACTTAGGATACAAGCCAAATCAGAATCTCAATTTGCAGACACGGTGTTTCGAGCTGTTGGCTCTCGTCAGTGCAAAGTATGAGATCTGATTTGGCAAGGTGAGAGGCTCTGGACTAGGGTCTAAGAAGTAACGTTTCTCCTTGCGGAGAGTGACATGCCAGCTGTGGCTTGTCAAGGTAAGGAGACTTATTCGCCGTGCAATGCTCCTCTGGGAAAATAATATGCAAATTGCCTCTTCAGAAAGAAAGAGGACTTTTACTCTACAGCGCCACCTATTGGTAGTAGCGATCCTACAAGTCACAATCAACCCTTTAACGAGTCTTGTAGTATGACTTAGGATACAAGCCAAATCAGAATCTCAATTTGCAGACACGGTGTTTCGAGCTGTTGGCTCTCATCAGTGCAAAGTATGAGATCTGATTTGGCAAGGTGAGAGGCTCTGGACTAGGGTCTAAGAAGTAACGTTTCTCCTTGCGGAGAGTGACATGCCAGCTGTGGCTTGTCAAGGTAAGGAGACTTATTCGCCGTGCAATGCTCCTCTGGGAAAATAATATGCAAATTGCCTCTTCAGAAAGAAAGAGGACTTTTACTCTACAGCGCCACCTATTGGTAGTAGCGATCCTACAAGTCACAATCAACCCTTTAACGAGTCTTGTAGTATGACTTAGGATACAAGCCAAATCAGAATCTCAGTTTGCAGACACGGTGTTTCGAGCTGTTGGCTCTCGTCAGTGCAAAGTATGAGATCTGATTTGGCAAGGTGAGAGGCTCTGGACTAGGGTCTAAGAAGTAACGTTTCTCCTTGCGGAGAGTGACATGCCAGCTGTGGCTTGTCAAGGTAAGGAGACTTATTCGCCGTGCAATGCTCCTCTGGGAAAATAATATGCAAATTGCCTCTTCAGAAAGAAAGAGGACTTTTACTCTACAGCGCCACCTATTGGTAGTAGCGATCCTACAAGTCACAATCAACCCTTTAACGAGTCTTGTAGTATGACTTAGGATACAAGCCAAATCAGAATCTCAATTTGCAGACACGGTGTTTCGAGCTGTTGGCTCTCGTCAGTGCAAAGTATGAGATCTGATTTGGCAAGGTGAGAGGCTCTGGACTAGGGTCTAAGAAGTAACGTTTCTCCTTGCGGAGAGTGACATGCCAGCTGTGGCTTGTCAAGGTAAGGAGACTTATTCGCCGTGCAATGCTCCTCTGGGAAAATAATATGCAAATTGCCTCTTCAGAAAGAAAGAGGACTTTTACTCTACAGCGCCACCTGTTGGTAGTAGCGATCCTACAAGTCACAATCAACCCTTTAACGAGTCTTGTAGTATGACTTAGGATACAAGCCAAATCAGAATCTCAATTTGCAGACACGGTGTTTCGAGCTGTTGGCTCTCGTCAGTGCAAAGTATGAGATCTGATTTGGCAAGGTGAGAGGCTCTGGACTAGGGTCTAAGAAGTAACGTTTCTCCTTGCGGAGAGTGACATGCCAGCTGTGGCTTGTCAAGGTAAGGAGACTTATTCGCCGTGCAATGCTCCTCTGGGAAAATAATAGGCAAATTGCCTCTTCAGAAAGAAAGAGGACTTTTACTCTACAGCGCCACCTATTGGTAGTAGCGATCCTACAAGTCACAATCAACCCTTTAACGAGTCTTGTAGTATGACTTAGGATACAAGCCAAATCAGAATCTCAATTCGCAGACACGGTGTTTCGAGCTGTTGGCTCTCGTCAGTGCAAAGTATGAGATCTGATTTGGCAAGGTGAGAGGCTCTGGACTAGGGTCTAAGAAGTAACGTTTCTCCTTGCGGAGAGTGACATGCCAGCTGTGGCTTGTCAAGGTAAGGAGACTTATTCGCCGTGCAATGCTCCTCTGGGAAAATAATATGCAAATTGCCTCTTCAGAAAGAAAGAGGACTTTTACTCTACAGCGCCACCTATTGGTAGTAGCGATCCTACAAGTCACAATCAACCCTTTAACGAGTCTTGTAGTATGACTTAGGATACAAGCCAAATCAGAATCTCAATTTGCAGACACGGTGTTTCGAGCTGTTGGCTCTCGTCAGTGCAAAGTATGAGATCTGATTTGGCAAGGTGAGAGGCTCTGGACTAGGGTCTAAGAAGTAACGTTTCTCCTTGCGGAGAGTGACATGCCAGCTGTGGCTTGTCAAGGTAAGGAGACTTATTCGCCGTGCAATGCTCCTCTGGGAAAATAATATGCAAATTGCCTCTTCAGAAAGAAAGAGGACTTTTACTCTACAGCACCACCTATTGGTAGTAGCGATCCTACAAGTCACAATCAACCCTTTAACGAGTCTTGTAGTATGACTTAGGATACAAGCCAAATCAGAATCTCAATTTGCAGACACGGTGTTTCGAGCTGTTGGCTCTCGTCAGTGCAAAGTATGAGATCTGATTTGGCAAGGTGAGAGGCTCTGGACTAGGGTCTAAGAAGTAACGTTTCTCCTTGCGGAGAGTGACATGCCAGCTGTGGCTTGTCAAGGTAAGGAGACTTATTCGCCGTGCAATGCTCCTCTGGGAAAATAATATGCAAATTGCCTCTTCAGAAAGAAAGAGGACTTTTACTCTACAGCGCCACCTATTGGTAGTAGCGATCCTACAAGTCACAATCAACCCTTTAACGAGTCTTGTAGTATGACTTAGGATACAAGCCAAATCAGAATCTCAATTTGCAGACACGGTGTTTCGAGCTGTTGGCTCTCGTCAGTGCAAAGTATGAGATCTGATTTGGCAAGGTGAGAGGCTCTGGACTAGGGTCTAAGAAGTAACGTTTCTCCTTGCGGAGAGTGACATGCCAGCTGTGGCTTGTCAAGGTAAGGAGACTTATTCGCCATGCAATGCTCCTCTGGGAAAATAATATGCAAATTGCCTCTTCAGAAAGAAAGAGGACTTTTACTCTACAGCGCCACCTATTGGTAGTAGCGATCCTACAAGTCACAATCAACCCTTTAACGAGTCTTGTAGTATGACTTAGGATACAAGCCAAATCAGAATCTCAATTTGCAGACACGGTGTTTCGAGCTGTTGGCTCTCGTCAGTGCAAAGTATGAGATCTGATTTGGCAAGGTGAGAGGCTCTGGACTAGGGTCTAAGAAGTAACGTTTCTCCTTGCGGAGAGTGACATGCCAGCTGTGGCTTGTCAAGGTAAGGAGACTTATTCGCCGTGCAATGCTCCTCTGGGAAAATAATATGCAAATTGCCTCTTCAGAAAGAAAGAGGCTTTTACTCTACAGCGCCACCTATTGGTAGTAGCGATCCTACAAGTCACAATCAACCCTTTAACGAGTCTTGTAGTATGACTTAGGATACAAGCCAAATCAGAATCTCAATTTGCAGACACGGTGTTTCGAGCTGTTGGCTCTCGTCAGTGCAAAGTATGAGATCTGATTTGGCAAGGTGAGAGGCTCTGGACTAGGGTCTAAGAAGTAACGTTTCTCCTTGCGGAGAGTGACATGCCAGCTGTGGCTTGTCAAGGTAAGGAGACTTATTCGCCGTGCAATGCTCCTCTGGGAAAATAATATGCAAATTGCCTCTTCAGAAAGAAAGAGGACTTTTACTCTACAGCGCCACCTATTGGTAGTAGCGATCCTACAAGTCACAATCAACCCTTTAACGAGTCTTGTAGTATGACTTAGGATACAAGCCAAATCAGAATCTCAATTTGCAGACACGGTGTTTCGAGCTGTTGGCTCTCGTCAGTGCAAAGTATGAGATCTGATTTGGCAAGGTGAGAGGCTCTGGACTAGGGTCTAAGAAGTAACGTTTCTCCTTGCGGAGAGTGACATGCCAGCTGTGGCTTGTCAAGGTAAGGAGACTTATTCGCCGTGCAATGCTCCTCTGGGAAAATAATATGCAAATTGCCTCTTCAGAAAGAAAGAGGACTTTTACTCTACAGCGCCACCTATTGGTAGTAGCGATCCTACAAGTCACAATCAACCCTTTAACGAGTCTTGTAGTATGACTTAGGATACAAGCCAAATCAGAATCTCAATTTGCAGACACGGTGTTTCGAGCTGTTGGCTCTCGTCAGTGCAAAGTATGAGATCTGATTTGGCAAGGTGAGAGGCTCTGGACTAGGGTCTAAGAAGTAACGTTTCTCCTTGCGGAGAGTGACATGCCAGCTGTGGCTTGTCAAGGTAAGGAGACTTATTCGCCGTGCAATGCTCAATCTAACCTAAGAAGAGGTGCAAATCCAGCTAAATAAGATTAAAATAGATAAATCTCCGGGTCCGGATGACATACACCCACGAGTACTAAGAGAACTAAGTAATGTAATAGACAAACCATTATTTCTTATATTTAGAGACTCTATAGCTACGGGGCCTGTTCCACAGGACTGGCTCATAGCAAATGTGGTACCAATATTCAAAAAAGGCTCTAAAAGTGAACCTGGAAATTATAGGCCAGTAAGTCTAACCTCTATTGTTGGTAAAATATTTGAAGGGTTTCTGAGGGATGTTATTCTGGATTATCTCAATGAGAATAACTGTTTAATGTCATATCAGCATGGGTTTATGAGGAATCGCTCCTGTCAAACCAATCTAATCAGTTTTTATGAAGAGGTAAGCTACAGACTGGACTAAGGTGAGTCATTGGATGTAGTATATCTTGATTTTTCCAAAGCGTTTGATACCGTGCCACACAAGAGGTTGGTACACAAAATGAGAATGCTGGGTCTGGGGGAAAATGTGTGTAAATGGGTAAGTAACTGGCTTAGTGATAGAAAGCAGAGGGTGGTTATAAATGGTATATTCTCTAACTGGGTCGCTGTGACCAGTGGGGTACCGCAGGGGCCGGTGTTGGGACCATTTCTCTTCAGCATATTTATTAACGATCTGGTAGAAGGTTTGCATAGTAAAATATCGATATTTGCAGATGATACAAAACTATGTAAAGCAGTCAATACAAAAGAAGATAGTATTCTGCTACAGATGGATCTGGATAAGTTGGGAACTTGGGCCGAAAGGTGGCAGATGTAGTTTAACAATGATAAATAAACGTAAGGTTATACACATGGGAAGAATGAATCAATATCACCATTACACACTGAACGGTAAACCACTGGGTAAATCTGACATGGAGAAGGACTTGGGGATCCTAGTTAATGATAAACTTACTTGGAGCAGCCAGTGCCAAGCAGCGGCTGCCAAGGCAAACAGGATCATGGGGTGCATTAAAAGAGGTCTGGATACACATGATGAGAGCATTATACTGCCTCTGTACAAATCTCTGGTGAGACCGCACATGGAGTACTGTGTACAGTTTTGGGCACCGGTGCTCAAGAAGGATATAATGGTACTAGAGCGGGTACAAAGGAGGGCAACAAAATTAATAAAGGGGATGGGGGAACTACAATACCCAGAGAGATTAGCAAAATTAGGATTATTTAGTCTAGAAAAAAGACGACTGAGGGGTGATTTAATAACCATGTATAAGTATATAAGGGGACAATACAAATATCTCTCTGAGGATCTGTTTATACCAAGGAAGGTGACGGTCACAAGGGGGCATTCTCTGCGTCTGGAGGAGAAAAGGTTTTTCCACCAACATAGAAGAGGATTCTTTACAGTTAGGGCAGTGAGAATCTGGAATTCCCTGCCTGAGGAGGTGGTGATGGCGAACTCAGTCGAAGGGTTCAAGAGAGAGGCCTGGATGTCTTCCTGGAACGTAACAATATTGTATCTTACAGTTATTGTTAGGTTCTTTAGAAGGACGTAGATCTGGGGATTTATTCTGACAGAATTTTATAGGCTGAACTGGATGGACTATTGTCTTTTTTCGGCCTTACTAACTATGTTACTATGTTACTAAGAGGGAAGGGATCCTAGAATTGCGGGCAGCGACCATACTGTCCGTGGGTCTCGTTCCACGCCGTCTGACGTCAAGTGTAGGGATCACATTGCAGTATAGGGACTGTGAAAAATGAGCATGAATGAACTCATGGAGATCAACATTCAACACTGCGGAGACACCACCACATGTTTCTCAACGCAGTGATTCTAGAGCAATGCCCCCATCCCTTAATTCGAAATATGCAAAAACATGCAAAACACAAGCCGCGGAGACACCATCACATGTTTCTCAACGCAAGCAATGACTAGCCAGGTCTTTCCCCGGGAAGGAACAACCACGGGAAGGGCAGTCTCCAATGAAGGAAACCACCTATGCCAAAACATGGTATCCATCCACAGACAGCTGTTTTTTTTTTTTTTAAAACCATTCAGGTTAGTTATAAACAACTCAATATAAGCTCATCAACTTAAATGTCATTGTTTCAACTCTCATCATCATGGTTCATATTTATTTTAGTATAAAAAACCAAGGGTATACAAAAAAGACATCCTGAACATCAATAAACATCACTAAAATTGATATTTGATCAGGTGCTGCTGCCATTTTTTAAATTTCCAGACACCCTCTGCATCAGAGCCACCACCGGCTTCGCTGTCTAATTTATAAATCAAGTATAATCTAGAAAGGATCAGCCGGACACACTTATTCACAGATACATGCTTCTCTTTGAAAATTCCTAAATTCCTCACATCCCACAAACTCTGCATCACACAAGTCGTAATTAACCATAGGATTCTTTTTTTCACATGACCACATGCACCAATTCCAAACATCGCAACACGCCAGTCAATAAAACTCACACCTGCTAACTCCTTACACAACCCACCTACACACTTCCACACACTGCACGCGTAATCACAGTCCCACATAGTATGCCACACAGTCTCACATCCACTACATCCTTCCCTCGGGCACACATCAGTTCTGGTCAGACCTCGTCTCTTCTGAACCTGTCGCACAGGCAAAATATTGTGCAAGGACATCCATACAATATCCCTTTGTCTATTAGACATTCCGTGTGTTCCCAAACTCTTCCATGCAACCAAAACTTCATTCCCTCTCAGCCCCACAATATTACATTCCACATCATTCTTACGTATTATTTTCCTCACATTCTTAGCCATTCTAAAATCATTCATCGGTACACTCAGCAAATCATGCTTCCTCACAAACTTCTCAATCACCTCATACCAGACCGGACACTTGAAAGCAACAGGCACTCTAGCATCCCTCTTTCTCCAAAATAAGCCATATAACATCCAACCAGCAGAATAACTTGCCATATACGCTCCCTTATTTCCTTTATTCAGCAAAATAACAACAGTTTTGATATACTGAAGCCCCAGAAAAATCTCTATGTTTGGAAAGGCCATGCCACCATGGTGACACGCCTTGAAAAGACTCTCTCTCTTAAGTTTCTCTATTTTACTGCTCCAGAAAAAAGTAAAAACTAACTTTTCCACTCTTTTTATTTTCCTACATGACGGTGGAAAAACTGTTGCAATAAAAAGCAAAATCGGAAGAATCACCGCTTTTATGACCAAAATCTTACCACTCAAGGTCAAGTCTCTCAGTCACCAAAAATATAACTTACGCTCTATGCGCAATCCACACTCCTCCCAGCTCTCCTTACCTTCCAAGTCCTTATTAAATAATACTCCCAGCACTTTGATAGCACCCTCCTCACACTTTACCCCCTCCATTTTAACCCTGTCATCCCCAAAACATTTAAAACTACATTTATTCCAATTCACTCTAAAGCCAGATGCATCACAGAAAAACTCCAGAAGCAATTTAACCCTACTCATAGACGCAACACTTTCACTCACAGCCACAACATCATCCATATATCCAAGAACTTTCACATGTTTCCCACCACTCCCAGGTACCAACAAACCTTGCATCATTTTATCACTTCTCACCAAGCACAACAAAGGTTCAATCACACATACAAACAAGACAGGGTACATGGGACACTCCTGCCTTACACCAGACTTAATATTCACTTTCTCACTCAACCACCCATTAACAAGAAACTCTCTTGACACACAATCATACAAAGACATTATCCCATTCACAAATTTTTGAGGAAATCCCATTCTATCCAGAACTTTAAACAAAAACACATGCGAGACTCTATCAAACGCTTTCTCAAAATCAATTGACAGAACCATACACTTCCGTTTCCTTCCCATGCAGTCTCCAATCAAATCCCTTAATAACAATAAGTTATCACTCATACTTCTACCAGGCACAGCACACACTTGATCCTCATCCACAACACTTCCAATCACCTCACGCATACGATTCGCCAACAATTTGCTATAGATTTTGTAATCTGCGTTCAGCAATGTTATAGGTCTCCAATTCTCTAAACACTTTCTCTCACCTTTCTTATGCACAAGCACAACCACCCCCTCTTTCATTGATTCACACAACTTACCACTCTCCCACATATACTTACATATCTCAGTCAAATCAGCACCCAGAAAATCCCACTCCTTCACATAGCATTCTACCGGCAATCCGTCTTTACCTGGAGTCTTATTCTTTTTAGCACTCTTCATCACATTTTCTACTTCTTCCATAATTACGTCCTCATTCAAAATATCACATTCTCCACTATCCAACTTGTCCTCTAACCCATTCAGCACTTCTGAAACAAGACCAGAATCAATCCATTTTTTATCATATAACTTGCTATAGAACCTATTCAACTCCTTTATCACATTGTCACCTGACACACACAAACCATTGCTATCCAGGATTTTGTCCATATCAACCTTTCTCCCATTCATTTTCTTAAAAAAAGAACCTTGTGCACTTTTCATCTTTCTCAAGATGTTCTATTTTGGTGCGATAGATGATTTCTTTCCCTTTTCATCCATAACACTCTTTAATTCACTCTTTGTCTCAGCCAGCAGATCAGACACATCCATGCCAATTTCTCCACACTTCCTTAACCAGTCTAAGCGCCTGTTTAAATCATTAAATCTACTCCGATAAATAGCAGCTTTTTTATAGCCCCACTTTTTGAAGAATTTTTTGCAACACACCTTAACCCAGTCCCACCATTCCAGTACACACGCAAAATCCCTCTTACATACTCTCCACTCCTTATACTTTATTTTTAATTCATTCATCACATCCTCATCTTCTAACAGTCTTACATTCAGCTTCCAAACCCCACCCCCATACACACGGTCATCAATCGCACTAAACACACCTCTCAAACAGTCATGATCAGAAAAAGGTACAGCATTTTGTTCAAAATTCATACACAACATATTTTTGGAAAACAACATTTTATCTATCCTGGATGCAATACCACCCCTATCAGCATGGTACGTTGGCGGTGGTGGGATGCCAAATTTCAGAGCAGCAGCATCTAGAAGGGAAAAATCAGAAATAAGATCGGATAACTTTACCAGTTATGTCACAATTCCCTTCTGTGATGCAATTAAAGTCTCCAACTGAAACTGTAGGCATTTTGCCCGGAAGAAACAAACTTAATTTTTCCAAAAGAGCCAGACGCTAGTGATGGGCGAGTCCTAAATTACTCGGAATCGCTTGACTCTAGCGAGTCCGAGCCCGGGACTCGCTACTCGTTGCGAGTCTAGCGAGTCCAATGTTAATGAATGGGGAAGCGAGTCTTAGCGAGTAATGTGCGATTTACAAATCGCAGATGTGTCTCGGAAAGCGCTTGCATTGGCGATTTGTAAACCCCACTCGCAACAGTTTGTTGCTGCTGTGTCCGAGTCCAAACTCGCATTTGTTTGTCTTATTTAGCGCCGATGAGGTGAGGGAAGCGATTTTCTCTAGCACACACCATGCTTTGAGCAAACAGGAAATAATCCGAGTCGAGTTGACATACGCACACACACACACACACAGAGCAATACAGAGCAATCATGGCCCGTGTCACTGTCAACACGCTGCAGTTGATTGATCTGGTGGAGGCTCGGCCCCTGCTTTGGCTCCCCACTGACCCTGCCTATGGGCATAACATCCAGCGGACTACAGCCTGGAGGGAGATCGCTCAAGTGATGTTCCCTGCACTGCTACGGCCACGACCTCGTCCCTTTGCAACCTCTTTTTTGGGAAATTGTGGTTTTTGTGACATTGTTGACAAATGCACAGTCACCGAGATGGAGTTAGGTGGTGCTGTAGGCGTCACTTGCTGGCGGGGTAAGTGTGTGTGCTGACACCTAGCAGTGAAGCTGCACACTAGTCCCTGCACTGTGCACTGCACTGTAAGGCTTGATCCTCCCTGCCTGCCTGCCTACAGTCTACACAGTACTCCTCTGTCCTCCTGGTAGCTCTCAGAAGAGCTGTTTGGGTTTAATATAAGGAATCTTGAAGTTTCCCTACACTAACTGACAATCCCTATGATCTGCTCAAGCATCTACCTCACCCTGCTCTATCTCAGATCTCTCAGGAATGTAGAGGAAATGGCGGTGGAAAAGGCTTATATACAGCCTCGCCTCTCATACATGACATAGGCATCACGATGGACAGAAGCCAATCATAGTCCTGCCACAACCAACATTACTGAATATGATTGGCTAACATGCTTGTCCATCTAAAAAAGTTTTCTGACCTAACACGCTAGGCTGTCTCGGAAGCTTTGTAGGAACATAACAGATTCTATATTTGCGAGTCCCGAATCCAGTATACAGGACTCGGGATTCGTAGACTCGCTCAGACTCGTTCACAATCGCTGTGTGTTGACATAGGCTGTCTTGGAAACTTGTAGGAACATAACAGATTCTGTATAAGCGAGTCCCGAATCCAGTATACAGGACTCGGAATTGTAGACTCGCTCAGACTCGCTCAGACTCGCTGTTGACAGCGATGTGATATAGCGAGTCTAGCGAGTGAGAAAAAACAAAACTAGGATTGCCATTGACTTGCATTGGACTCGTTACTGTGCGAGTAATCACTGGGAGACTCGCCGAGTAACGAGTCCAGCGAGTCCCTTACTATTCGCCGAGTAACGAGTCCTAGCGAGTAGACTCGCCCATCCCTACCAGACGCTCCTTTTTCCTGTCGTGTCCTGATGGACAGTACACATTAATAATTCTAGCCCGCCACCCCCTATAACTAACATGTGCAATTATACATCTACCTACCTCTACCACCGTGTAACTATCTAAACTAATCTCCCTGTTACCCATTAATATCCCTACACCATCATTCCTATTAACACATGAGCCAGACCATACATGCTGTCCGTAAGGCCAGTCCTTATCGCTTGGCACGTCCACAATCCCACATTCCTGAAGACAAAAGATGTGAGCATTAGTGTTGAGCATTCCGATACCACAAGTATCGGGTATTGGCTGATATTAGCTGTATTGGAATTCCGATACTTAGTTCCGATACTTTTTTCATATCGAATACCGGAATCGGAAGTTCCCATAATGCTAGGAGCCCGCTCGATTTGATTCAGCCAATGGAGATCCTCAGAAGTGTGGGCACATCCTGTTAGGCATGTAGGCATGTTAACTACTGGCATGGCTGTGATTGGCTGCTGAAATGATGTCATGATGCACTATAAAAACCGCTGCAGCCGCCATTTCTGGCCACTCTGCTGTGAATTCAGTTAGGGACAGGCTGCTGTTGAAGACTGTGAGGGACAGTTAGAAATAGCGATCATCCAAAATATCTATTGCTCTACCCAGGCTACATAATCCACCACTGTAGCATTTTTGTAGCCCAGCAGCGCTGTTTTAATAGCTGTCTGCAAGGGCTGTGTGAGTGCAGACCCACGCTGTGTAGTGTGTCCTGCAGGCACGTCTGCTTGTAGGCCGCCCAGCGTGTGTCTCTGCCTCATACACATTTTTCTTTTATTGCTGCTTTTTTTTTCTCCTCTATAGTGTGCTTCCATACGTATCCATATACGTTGGTTGCAAACACTAAAGAAGTGGACAGCGGAGCCTTTCAGCAGCCTTTCAGTGCTATAGCCCATTTCTCTGCACTGTTTTTGGCTGTCTGATAGGTCTCTCTGTGTGTGAGTGCAGCTCACGTTGCAGTGTGTTCTACAGCCACTGCTAGCTGTAGTCCGCTCAGCGTGCGTCACTGCCTCATACATAGTCCTTTTTTTGCAGCTAATTTAGCCAGATTTTTGCTCCTATATTAATACAGGAAAGATGTATATCTTTGTACCGTGTTAGCCAGTGGATAGAAAAATATTCAGGATTGAGAGTCCTCAGTGGTTGATACCTTTTAATGGCTAACTGAAAAGATGGTAACACATTGCAAGCTTTCGAGACTACTCAGGTCTCTTCATCAGGCTAGACTAATGTGACTTCAGATTTTGTATTAGTCTAGCCTGATGAAGAGACCTGAGTAGTCTCGAAAGCCTGCTCCTATATTAGTGTGCTTCCAACCGCATCCATTGTCATTGGTTGGTTGCAAACACTATATAGGATTAGATAGAGGAGCCTTTTTGCTGGCTTGTGCCCTTCAGGGCCAGCCAGACTAGTATCACCCTATTTTTTGGAGCCTCATCAATTGCATTGTAGGTTAGCTTCCTGCATTGTAATCGCTCCAAAAAGTTTGTGATACTATAGCTTTCAAACTTTGGTCACATCCTTTTCTTTCCCCCCCCCCAAAAAAAAGGAAATAAAGTTCACCAAACACTCCACTTTACAGTTGTCTAGGCCACATTAGATCATATTAAAGTGTAGTACACACACTCTTAGCCAAATTAGTGTTTCTTATACTGGTTAGCAGGTGTTCAGGAATAAGAACACTAAGCCACCCCTTTTTTACTTTTCTGCCTATCTTTATCAGTCTACCAAGATGAAGAAGGCAGGGAGTAAGGCACGTGGTCGTGGCCGTGGAGTTTCAGCAGGGAGAGGATGGGGGGATTCAGCAGGGAGAGGACGGGGGGATTCAGCAGGGAGAGGATGTTGGGATTCAGTGTCTGCTGCGGCCACCAGTGACCCGGCATCCCCCACTTTTACCAGGCAACAGTCCTTCATGCGCAGCTTTGTAGGACCTCGCAGTACCCCACTGCTGCGTGATGAACAAATTGAAGCCGTTGTCGGATGGATGGCAGCTAACGCATCCACTTCAATGACTTCCGCATCCTCCCAAGGCCAGAGCACTGAAGAGCAACCATCTGTCTCTTCACCACCTGCCAAATTGCCCAGGCAGTCTGAGAGCCCTGGACAGGAGCCATCACAATCTTTACTTCTGTTCTCAGAATCTGTTGGCTTGGAAAGAGGTGGCCAGCCAAGCAGCATTCTAGAGCGTGAAGAAGAGGGAGTATGCAGTGATGTGCAACTGCTTTGTCCCTCTGAATCTGAAGAGGTGGGTGGGCCAGTGCCTATTGTCAGCACACCTCAGTGCTCATCTGATGATGATGAGACTCAGTTGCCAATTTCTGGTGCGTACGGTGCTGGCGAGACAACCCAGGACCAGCCGATGCTTGAAGAGGGGAGTGGAGATGATGAGGTCCTTGACCCATCATGGCGTCAGCCACAGGAAGGTGGTGGGAGCAGCTCTGAGGAAGAGATTCCCTGAACAGCCAAAAGAGGAGGGAGAGGGCGGGGGCAGACTTGGTTGCCTGTAGCCTCCACTTTGGCACCCGTGAGGAGCAATCCTCTTCCAAAACACAAAACGGGCGCTCCCAGGACTTGTAGTGCGTGGTCTTTTTTTGACACAGTTGCAGATTACATTTGCTTTGTCAAATGCAAGCTGTGTCATCAGAAAGTGAAACGAGGGAAAAATGTGAGCAACCTCAATACCACAAATATGTGGAAACATGTGCGTACCAAGCACGAGGTGGAGTTACACAGACACACTGAAGATGTAGGCCAACCTTCAGCAGCACCTACCACCTCTTCAGCTCGTGTTGGGGCCTCTTCCTCCAGCTCACACACAGCTGGTTCGGCTTCCTCACTGGGACGCCATGGAAGAACCACTGCCACTGTTGTCCAGAGACCCAGTGAAATTCCACCCACTGAACCACGTTCGCAGTCATCATCACACTCCCAGGCCACTCACCAGCAATCGGCAGCACAGGCATGGGAGAAAAAGCAGCCATACTCGGCAAACCATCCCCGAGCACTGGCTCTGAATGCCGGCATTGCCAAACTACTGGCCCTTGAGATGCTGTCATTCAGGCTGGTGGAGACTGACACCTTCCGGAACTTTATGTCATTGGCAGTTCCACAATACAATGTGCCCAGCCGCTTTTATTTCAGCAGGCAAGCCGTCCCTGCCCTGCAAAAGCATGTGGAGGGAAAAATTAAAAATGCGCTACTAAATGCCATCAGTAGCAAGGTCCACCTGACCGCCGATGCGTGGACCAGTAGCCATGGACAGGGACGATACCTCTCCCTCACTGCCCATTGGGTCAATGTTGTGGAGCCGGGTACAGATCTGGAGAGTGGCTCTGTACGTATTCTGCCAATTCTGCCAAGGATTGCAGGAATGCAGTCTGTACATATTGAGTCCTCCTCCTACTCTAGTTCCTCAGAATCAGCACTGCGTGAGCCTGTTAGGCCAGATATGAGCACAGGTGTGGCCAAACGTCAACAGGCCGTCCTTAAATTAATTTCTTTGGGGAATCGGAGCCAAACACAGCACAGGAGCTCTGGAATGCCATCAAGCAGGAGAGCGATGTGTGGTTTGTGCCAGCGAATCTCCAGCCAGGTTTGGTAGTGAGTGACAATGACCGAAATCTAGTGGCAGCTCTGGGCCTAGGCAACCTCACTCACATACCATGTCTGGCACACGTGCTCAATTTGGTCGTGCAGAGCTTTCTGAGGGACTATCCGGATCTTGATGCACTGCTGCACAAGGTTCGCCTAGAGTGTGCTCACTTGCGGCGTTCCAGCATGGCAAGATCGCGCATTGCATCTCTGCAACGCCGATTCCGCCTGCCAGAACATCGCATCATATGTGACCTCCCCACCAGGTGGAATTCAACGTTACATATGTTGGAGCGGTTGTGTGAGCAGCAGGCAGCAGTAATGGAGTACCAGCTGCATCAGGCGCAAACAAGTCGAACTGTGCGCCGGACACACTTCACCACCACTGAGTGGGCCACTATGAGGGACATCTGCCAAGTTTTGCGTGCCTTCGATGACTCCACGCGGATGGCCAGTGCAGATGATGCACTAATCAGCATGACTGTCCCCCTCATCTGTCTGCTTCAAAAAACCTTACAAGCACTAAGTGAGGAGGTTTTTGAAGAGGTCGAGGATGAGCAGTCAGAAATGCCATCTGCTTCTGGCAAGTCTGCGCAACGTGCTTCCACACAAAGGCCCAGGCAGGGGACACTTAGTGAGGAGGATGACGAGGAGTCAATGGAGGAGGAGGAACACATCTCTCCAGAGGAGGGAGGTACACAAGGCTCTAGTAGTCAGTGTGTACAGCGAGGGTGGGGTGATGCTGAGCAGGCAGAGATGCTGCCTCAAGCTGGGGACAGCGTTTCCGGTCCAGTTGGCAGTCTGCAGCACATGGTTGATTTCATGCTGCAGTGCTTGTTAAATGACCGCCGCATCGCCAACATTCTCCACACGGCTGATTATTGGGTGTACACCCTCCTAGATCCTCGCTACCGGGACAACTTACAAAGCCTCATACCACAGTTGAACCGGGAGCGAAAAATGCGGGAGTACCAAGAAACACTTGTGCAGGCCATCATGTTCTCCATTCCCCCCGCAAGTGTTGCTGGTAGTGCTTTTCAAAGCAGCCATGTGGGTAGAGGCAGTGGACGTAACTCTGCACAAAGAGGTAGCAGAGGCAGTGCCGCAGGACAAGGCAAGGCCAGTATGGCCCAAATGTGGAAAAGTTTTGTGGGACCGCCACAAACGGCTACACCATCACATACGGCTCCAGTCAGCAGGAGGCAACGTTTCCGTCAGATGGTGACAGACTACTTGTCGTGCCCTGTTAGTGTTCTCCCAGACGGCTCTTCCCCGTTCAAGTATTGGGTCTCTAAGCTGGATACATGGCCAGAGCTTAGCCAGTATGCATTGGAGGTGCTGGCTTGCCCTGCTGCCAGTGTATTATCGGAACGTGTCTTTAGTGCTGCAGGTGGTGTGGTAACAGACCGTCGCACGCGACTATCCGCCGATAATGTTGACCGGCTTACTTTTCTGAAAATGAACAAGGCCTGGATCTCACCTGAATTTGCCAGTCCTCTTCCAGAATAAATAATTGGCTGGCAACAGGATCCAGGTCTCCTGTTGTGTTCATGTTTCTATGACCTGAACTTTATTTACTGGGCTACAGCAACACCCGTTGTTGCTCAGAAGTGCTGTCCACACAGACAAAACACTCGCTCATGTGTAAGTGGGGTTCGGTAACGTCAGCTGATCCCCTGCTGTGTGTACGGCAAATTCTCCTGCTGCCTACAACTTCTGACTACCTCTGATTTAATATGTTCTCTGATTTGCCCTCTGTCTCCACTCTGTTTTGAGTATTTCCTCCGGCCTACAACACCGCCTGTTTCTGCTCTCAAGTGCTGTCTGCACAATCCACACTTGTTCCTGTGTAACCTGGGTCCTGTAACATCTGCTCATCTCCAGAGGTGAGCACGGCAATGTCTCCTGCTTTGTCTACATTCCCACTACTTGTAGTGGAAATGTGGACAGAGCAGGAGACATTGGCTGACTCACCTCTAGGGAGAAGCTGCTGTTACAGAACCCCAGTAACACAGGAACAAGTGTGGGTTGTGCAGACGGCATTTCAGAGCAGCAACTGGCGTGGTTGGAAGCCAGAGGAAATACTCGAAACAGAGTGTAGACAGAGGCCTAATTGGAGTACGTTGACAGTTAGTAGTAGTCTAGAAACAATCGCAAACTGCCACCAAGTAGGCCTCGGCCTACTACCTGATTTTCCCTGGGCTCCGACACCGCCAGTTGGTGCTCAGAAGTGCTGTCCGCACAGAAAAAACACTTGTTCATGTGTAAGTGGGGTTCGGTAACGTCTGCTGATCCCCTGCTGTGTGTATGGCAAAGTGTCCTGCTCCGTCCAAACTCAAAGTACCTCAGATTTACACCTGGCTCCAAGTAGGCCTCGGCCTACTACCTGATTTTCCCTGGGCTCCGACACCGCCAGTTGGTGCTCAGAAGTGCTGTACGCACAGACAAAACACTCGCTCATGTGTAAGTGGGGTTTGGTAACGTCAGCTGATCCCCTGCTGTGTGTATGGCAAAGTGTCCTGCTCCCTCCACAGTCAAACAACCTCAGATTTACACCTGGCTCCAAGTTGGCCTCAGCCTACTACCTGATTTTCCCTGGGCTCCGACACCACCAGTTGGTGCTCAGAAGTGCTGTCCGCACAGAAAAAACACTTGTTCATGTGTAAGTGGGGTTCGGTAACGTCTGCTGATCCCCTGCTGTGTGGAGGGCAAAGTGTCCTGCTCCGTCCAAACTCAAAGTACCTCAGATTTACACCTGGCTCCAAGTAGGCCTCGGCCTACTACTTGATTTTCCCTGGGTTCCGACACCGCCAGTTGGTGCTCAGAAGTGCTGTACGCACAGACAAAACACTCGCTCATGTGTAAGTGGGGTTCGGTAACGTCAGCTGATCCCCTGCTGTGTGTACGGCAAACTCTCCTGCTGCCTACAACTTCTGACTACCTCTGATTTAATATGTTCTCTGATTTGCCCTCTGTCTCCACTCTGTTTTGAGTATTTCCTCCGGCCTACAACACCGCCTGTTTCTGCTCTCAAGTGCCGTCTGCACAATCCACACTTGTTCCTGTGTTACCTGGGTCCTGTAACATCTTCTCATCTCCAGAGGTGAGCACGGCAATGTCTCCTGCTTTGTCTACATTCCCACTACTTGTAGTGGAAATGTGGACAGAGCAGGAGACATTGGCTGACTCACCTCTAGGGAGAAGCTGCTGTTACAGAACCCCAGTAACACAGGAACAAGTGTGGGTTGTGCAGACGGCATTTCAGAGCAGCAACTGGCGTGGTTGGAAGCCAGAGGAAATACTCGAAACAGAGTGAAGACAGATGCCTAATTGGAGTACGTTGACAGTTAGTAGTAGTCTAGAAACAATCGCAAACTGCCACCAAGTAGGCCTCAGCCTACTACCTGATTTTCCCTGGGCTCCGACACCGCCAGTTGGTGCTCAGAAGTGCTGTACGCACAGACAAAACACTCGCTCATGTGTAAGTGGGGTTTGGTAACGTCAGCTGATCCCCTGCTGTGTGTATGGCAAAGTGTCCTGCTCCCTCCACAGTCAAAATACCTCAGCTTTACACCTGGCTCCTAGTAGGCCTCAGCCTGCACCCTGATTGTCCCTGGGTTCCAACAACGCCAGTTGGTGCTCGGAAGTGCTGTCCACACAGAAAAACACACTCGTTCATGTGAAAGTGGGGTTCGGTAACGTCAGCTGATCCCCTGCTGTGTGGAGGGCAAAGTGCTGCTGCCTCCAAATTGTAACTACTTCAGATTTAAACATTCTCTGATTTGGCCTCTGTCTCCACTCTGTCTCTAGTATTTCCCCTGACCTCCAACACCGCCAGTTCCTGCTCACAGTTGCCGTCCACGCATTCCACACGTGTTCCTGTGTTACTGGGGTTCTGTAACGTCAGCAGATCCCCCAATGTGTGTCCGCCACTGTCTCCTACGCTGTCCACCTTCCCACTGCAAGCGGTGGGAATGTGGACAGAGCAGGAGACATTGGCAGACACACATCAGGGGATCTGCTGACATTACAGAACCCCAGTAACACAGGAACACGTGTGGATTGGGCAGACGGCTCCTGTACGCATAAACTGGCGGTGTTGGTGGTCAGGTGAAATTATGGAAACAGAGTGGAGACAGATGCCTAATTGGAGCACGTTGACAGTCTGTTGTAGCCTACAAACAATCAAAAACTGCCACCAAGTAGGCCTCGGCCTGCACCCTGATTGTCCCTGGGCTCCAACAACGCTAGTTGTTGCTCGGAAGTGCTGTCCACACAGAAAAACACACTTATTCATGTGAAAGTGGGGGTCAGTAACGTCAGCTGATCCCCTGCTGTGTGGAGGGCAAAGTGTCCTGCTCCCTCCAAAGTCAAAATACCTCAGCTTTACACCTGGCTCCTAGTAGGCCTCGGCCTGCACCCTGATTGTCCCTGGGTTCCAACAACGCCAGTTGGTGCTCGGAAGTGCTGTCCACACAGAAAAAAACACTTGTTCATGTGAAAGTGGGGGTCAGTAATGTCAGCTGATCCCCTGCTGTGTGGAGGGCAAAGTGCTGCTGCCTCCAAATTCAAACAACGTCTTATCTTAAACTGCCTCCAAGTAGGCCTCAGCCTACAAAATGACAATCCCTGGGCTCCAACATCGTCAGTTGTTGCTCGGAAGTGCTGTCCACACAGAAAAAAACACTTGTTCATGTGAAAGTGGGGGTCGGTAACGTCGGCTGATCCCCTGCTGTGTGTACGGCAAACTCTCCTGCTGCCTCCAAAGTCAAAATAACTCCGATTTACACCTGGCTCCTAGTAGGCCTCGGCCTGCACCATGATTGTCCCTGGGCTCCAACATCGTCAGTTGTTGCTCGGAAGTGCTGTCCACACAGAAAAAAACACTTGTTCATGTGAAAGTGGGGGTCAGTAACGTCAGCTGATCCCCTGCTGTGTGGAGGGCAAAGTGCTGCTGCCTCCAAATTGTAACTACTTCAGATTTAAACATTCTCTGATTTGGCCTCTGTCTCCACTCTGTCTCTAGTATTTCCCCTGACCTCCAACACCGCCAGTTCCTGCTCACAGTTGCCGTCCACGCATTCCTCACGTGTTCCGGTGTTACTGGGGTTCTGTAACGTCAGCAGATCCCCCAATATGTGTCTGCCACTGTCTCCTGCGCTGTCCACCTTCCCACTGCAAGCGGTGGGAATGTGGACAGAGCAGGAGACAGTGGCAGACACACATCAGGGGATCTGCTGACATTACAGAACCCCAGTAACACAGGAACACGTGTGGATTGGGCAGACGGCTGCTGTACGCATAAACTGGCGGTGTTGGTGGTCACGTGAAATCCTGGAAACAGAGTGGAGACAGATGCCTAATTGGAGCACGTTGACAGTCTGTTGTGGCCTTCAAACAATCAAAAACTGCCACCAAGTATGCCTCGGCCTGCACCATGATTGTCCCTGGGCTCCAACAACGCCAGTTGGTGCTTGGCAGTGTCTTTGGCACGGGTACTCCCTGTTGCCCAGCCTGTTTTCAGCACGCCTGCTGTTTCCGGGTAGTGTCAAGGTCACTATGCCACCAATCCGTTGTCCTCTCGTCTTGCGGCCGGGTTAGCCGACTCTACGGTGCCTGCAGTTTAGGTGACTCCTATGTGGGCTGCGGGAACTGGCACTGAATGCTGGATCTGTAGTGCCAATGGGACATGGACCCCCTGTAGGACTGTGGGTTTCGGTAACTGCGGCCGGCTTGCGGCCTAGCTACTTTGCTTTGAATGGGTACCTTCTGCTACCCATCCGGGTGCCAGCACTGTCTGCTGGTTCTCGCCACAGCCTTTGGCCTAGGTGCCTCCATCTCGGTATCCGAGGTCCAGCACCGTCAGCTGGTCCTTGGTAGTGCTTTTTAGCACAGGTACCTTCTGCTTAGTAACCGTGGTCCAGCACCGTCAGTTGGTCCTCGGTAGTGCCATTGGCTCTTGTTCCTTCTGCTACCCATCCGGGTGCCAGCACTGTCTGCTGGTTCTCGCCACAGCCTTTGGCCTAGGTGCCTCCATCTCGGTATCCGAGGTCCAGCACCGTCAGCTGTTCCTCAGTAGTGCCATTGGCTCTTGTAGCTTTTGCTACCCATCTGGGTTCCAGCACCGTCAGCTGGTTCTCGGCAGTGTCTTTGGTACGGGTACTCCCTGTTGCCCAGCCTGTTTTCTGCACGCCTGCTGTTTCCGGGTAGTGTCAAGGTCACTATGCCACCAATCCGTTGTCCTGTCGTCTTGCGGCCGGGTTAGCCGACTCTACGGTGCCTGCAGTTTAGGTGACTCCTATGTGGGCTGCGGGAACTGGCACTGAAGGCTGGATCCGTAGTGCCAATGGGACATGGACCCCCTGTAGGACTGTGGGTTTCGGTAACTGCGGCCGGCTTGCGGCCTGGCTACTTTGCTTTGAATGGGTACCTTCTGCTACCCACCCGGGTTCCAGCACTGTCTGCTGGTTCTCGCCACAGCCTTTGGCCTAGGTGCCTCCATCTCGGTATCCGAAGTCCAGCACCGTCAGCTGGTCCTTGGTAGTGCTTTCTAGCACAGGTACCTCCTGCCTAGTAACCGTGGTCCAGCACCGTCAGCTGTTCCTCGGTAGTGCCATTGGCTCTTGTAGCTTTTGCTACCCATCTGGGTTCCAGCACCGTCAGCTGTTCCTCGGTAGTGCCATTGGCTCTTGTAGCTTTTGCTACCCATCTGGGTTCCAGCACCGTCAGCTGGTTCTCGGCAGTGTCTTTGGCACGGGTACTCCCTGTTGCCCAGCCTGTTTTCAGCACGCCTGCTGTTTCCGGGTAGTGTCAAGGTCACTATGCCACCAATCCGTTGTCCTGTCGTCTTGTGGCCGGGTTAGCCGACTCTACGGTGCTTGCAGTTTAGGTGACTCCTATGTGGGCTGCGGGAACTGGCACTGAAGGCTGGATCCGTAGTGCCAATGGGACATAGACCCCCTGTAGGACTGTGGGTTTCGGTAACTGCAGCCGGCTTGCGGCCTGGCTACTTTGCTTTGAATGGGTATCTTCTGCTACCCATCCGGGTGCCAGCACTGTCTGCTGGTTCTCGCCATAGCCTTTGGCCTAGGTGCCTCCATCTCGGTATCCGAGGTCCAGCACCGTCAGCTGGTCCTTGGTAGTGCTTTTTAGCACAGGTACCTTCTGCTTAGTAACCATGGTCCAGCACCGTCAGTTGGTCCTCGGTAGTGCCATTGGCTCTTGTTCCTTCTGCTACCCATCCGGGTGCCAGCACTGTCTGCTGGTTCTCGCCACAGCCTTTGGCCTAGGTGCCTCCATCTCGGTATCCGAGGTCCAGCACCGTCAGCTGGTCCTTGGTAGTGCTTTTTAGCACAGGTACCTTCTGCTTAGTAACCGTGGACCAGCACCGTCAGTTGGTCCTCGGTAGTGCCATTGGCTCTTGTTCCTTCTGCTACCCATCCGGGTGCCAGCACTGTCTGCTGGTTCTCGCCACAGCCTTTGGCCTAGGTGCCTCCATCTCGGTATCCGAGGTCCAGCACCGTCAGCTGGTCCTTGGTAGTGCTTTTTAGCACAGGTACCTTCTGCTTAGTAACCGTGGTCCAGCACCGTCAGTTGGTCCTCGGTAGTGCCATTGGCTCTTGTTCCTTCTGCTACCCATCCGGGTGCCAGCACTGTCTGCTGGTTCTCGCCACTGCCTTTGGCCTAGGTGCCTCCATCTCGCTATCCAAGGTCCAGCACCGTCAGCTGGTCCTTGGTAGTGCTTTTTAGCACAGGTACCTTCTGCTTAGTAACCATGGTCCAGCACCGTCAGTTGGTCCTCGGTAGTGCCATTGGCTCTTGTTCCTTCTGCTACCCATCCGGGTGCCAGCACTGTCTGCTGGTTCTCGCCACAGCCTTTGGCATAGGTGCCTCCATCTCGGTATCCGAGGTCCAGCACCGTCAGCTGGTCCTTTGTTATGCTTTTTAGCACAGGTACCTTCTGCTTAGTAACCGTGGTCCAGCACCGTCAGTTGGTCCTTGGTAGTGCCATTGGCTCTTGTTCCTTCTGCTACCCACCTGGGTGCCAGCACTGTCTGCTGGTTCTCGCCAGTTTCTCAGCCTTCTTGTACCTTCTGCTACATTTCCAAGATAAAGCTTTTTGAAATTGTCTTTGGTAATCCTTATTGATCTCCATGACGACGACCCTGATGACGACGACCCTGAAGACCACACCAAAGAAGACCAGAAATATGACCCTAAATAATAAGACCAAGAGGACAAAGAACATGAAGACAACCACCAAGATACAGAACAAAAGACAGAAGAACAAGAAGCAGAAGAAGCAAAAGCAGAAGAACAGAAAGCAGAAGAACATTAAGCATAAGACTAAAAATCAGCATAGAAGAAATCAAAATTATAAGCAGAAGAAGACTAAGCAGTAAATGGGGGTGAGTCCGTTCCTCCTCGTGGTGCCCCTGGAAAATGCCTGCTGCTGCAGGCCAAACTGAACGCGGACAAATCCTGTTGTAAATCTTTAGTGACAGGCAGAACGTAAGGTGTAATCTTATAACTTTTATAGATAAGTACTACAGGAATGCCTGTCACCATAAGAAAATGAAGACAAAGAAGAATAGGAAGAAGATGAAGAAATAGCATATTAAAATTAATAATAGCTGAATAAGAAGAATATGAAGAATGGAAAAAAAAATTAATGGGAAGAAGATGAAGAAGAAGAAGATGAATAAGGTGAAGAAAAAGTTGATGAAAAAAATGCTACTGCTGCGGATCATGAAGGAGAAAGTGTGGGAGAAGTACAAAAGAAGGTGAAAAGCATGGAAGTTGTGAAACATACATATCTGACAAAATATAAAAAAGGTTAACATAGTCAATATCTTTTTAACTCCGAACGTCTTGAAAAAAAAAATTGGAATTAATGCTATGCCATGTGATTTGAATAAACCACTATGCCTTTAATGTCTCCTCCACCTCCCACAATACATTCTACATGATTCTTATTTGTTTTCAATTATGTAGAATTAGCCAACAAGGAAATAAAGGGCTTTTTTTAATTTTGATACCGGAAGTCCCATTGACTTGAATGGAACTTCCGGTATCGGAATCGGCGATACCCGATATTTTTTTCGTATCGGGCGATACCATCCGATACGATATTTTTGGGTATCGAATGGTATCGCTCAACACTAGTGAGCATTCATCTGTTTAATATAATCTAGAACGATTGCCCTCCTGAATTTAGATCTAATTTGCCTGACATTCAGGGACGCAATGCCCCAACCAGATGGGGAGCCATAACAAGACTGTGTTATTTACATGACGACAAACACGCCACTTCCTCTTCAGCCGTTTTTGTCTTCCATTTGGAACTGCAACTCCTCGAATCTGTTTACGTCTGCGGGAATGCCTAAAAAAGCATTGGTGTCTGGAGAGAAGGCATTCTGAGGGTAACTACGTTCACTTACCAGACTTAAACCAACTTCACCGGGGTCTGCCCAATCCGTTCTAGGCTTCTTACAGGAAGTTCCAGACTCCTCGTCCTCAGAAGACCTCGCAAGAGTGAAGTCACCTTGATCTCCACAACTGGCCAACTCCTCCTCAGTAGCAAACCAAGATACACTGGGGGTATTACCAAGAGTACCTTCCAACTCCCCCCTCCCCACAGACATCAGACTGATGAGGGAGCTCACATTCAACATCAGTAGCTTCCAAAACTGCCACCTCTGGGCTGGGAGACTCCGTTTGGGGCAGGGCCTCCTCATGTGCATCCATGATTTCAGGTTCCTCAATAACTTCCGGGTCTGAAACCTGTGGAATGTCAACAACAGCAGCAGGGGGTGTAGCTGTCCCACCTGAGACCTCAGCGTAAGACCTAGGACTGATCCTGGCCTTACAGTTCCGATACTTTGTGACATCGGTGGCTGAGCCCACCGATGCCTCTTCTGCGGCGGTAACCGCCAATGCCGCTCCCCACCGCCGCCCCCCCGGCGGCGCGCGCTCTCACCCGGTCTTCCACGCTGCTGCGTCCCCACGCTCTGTTCCTAGGTCGCGGGCGCGCGCCCGCCCGCTCCCTTCATCCAGCGGTGGGCGTCGCTGAAGGCGGGGCCTACCGTCCACTTCCTGACCAGTGGGTACTTCAGGCGTCCTCTCTATGGGGAGGACGCCTGATGATTGTGTGGCAATCCCTGCACTCTCTGGCCGCTATAGTGTCCCTATAGTAACTCTGTCTGTCCTGTGTCCTGTTCAGTTCTCTCCCATCAGCCCTGTATCTTCCCCTGTTCCCCTCTGTCTGCCTCAGCCTGGTTCCTTAAGTCCTCTCTTCCAGTGCCCCTGCTGCCTGTCTTATGGGCTCCCTGTCCTAGGCCTTTCTCCCATCCTCCCTTCCGTGCCTCGTTCCTCCGTACTCCCTTTCCTCTGGTAGCAACGTCCTGCTACCTTTCTACTACTGCCTGTTTTCCTTGGTTACCCCGTCCCGGTTCCCTGGTCTCTGTTCCATCTTGTCCTTGAGCCGTCCCTCTTGGTACCGGCTGTCGCGGTTCTGCCCCCTGCGGTTCTGCCCCTAACGATCCCTGTATAGGGGTCGGTCTTCACCTGGCGTGCTCGGCCCAGGTGCTCCAGATCCGCGATCCAGAGGGTCTACTCTCGGACGTTCTCGGTTCCTGAACGTCACAGTATCATCAGGCCATGGATCCCGCCGGTGCCGCGGCCGCTACACAGAAGGAACTGCTCTTTCTATGTGAAAACCAGACACGGATTATGTCCTTCATGAAATCCATGGACACCTGGCTGTCTGCCCTGCAGACCTCTGACCCAGGGCACGCTCCCCTCTTAGCTAGTCTCCAGCAGGAGCTCGCGCAGCAACGCGATGCTCAGTCTCACATCTTGGGTTACATGGCGTCCGTCGATGATCGACTGCTTGCCTTGCAGTCCTCGGCGGCCGCTTCTACCTCTCCCCGGGACGCAGCCCCATCCCCGCCCCCTCGTCTGGGAAAGCCTCCCAGGTATGGCGGAGATCCTAGGTTGTGTCGGGGCTTCTTAAACCAGTGCAGTCTGCACTTTGAGCTTTTACCCCAGCAATACCCCACAGATCGCGCCAAGGTGGCGTTCATTGTATCCCACCTTGAGGGAGAGGCCCTGGCCTGGGTGAACCCTTTATGGGAGAGGGATGACCCTATAGTCTCTAGTATCAGGAACTTTCTGGAAATATTCCGCAAAGTATTTGACGAACCCGGACGCGTGGCATCCTCTATGGAGGCCCTTCTTAACCTCCGCCAGGGTTCCCTGACTGTGGGACAGTACGCCATCCGCTTTCGGACATTATCGTCGGAGCTGGGGTGGAATAATGAGGCACTTGTGGGAGCCTTTTGGAGGGGTCTCTCAGGTAAAATCAAGGACGAGCTTGCCGGGCGAGATACCCCTACCACCCTAGAGGATCTCATATCCCTGGCCACTCGTATCGATCTGCGGTTTTTGGAACGCGCTCGTGAATCGGCTAGGGAGAAAAGGCCCTTTAGGCTCTATCAGGCTCCTATTCCACGCTCCTTTGCGCCCTCCACTAGCGCCGCTCCCGAGCCCATGCAGGTTGATCGTATCAGGCTGTCCGAACAGCGACGCAGGGAAAGGATGACGAACGGTCTCTGTCTGTATTGCGGAGGGGCCAATCACTTTGTACGCACCTGTCCTGAGAAACCGGGAAACGCCTCCACCTAGGTCAGGTAAGAGAGGTCTGCCTAGGTGATCAGAGTTCCTCTCTGCCCCTTACCCTTTCAGCTTTAATCATTGCAGGTCGGGAGCGTAGATCTGTGGAGGCGTATGTGGACTCGGGTGCGGCTGGTAATTTCATCCGGCAAGAAGAGGTTGACAAGCTCCAGATTCCGGTCGTTATCCTAAAAGACCCACGCACCATCACCTCCGTTGACGGCAAACCTCTCCCTGACCCCGTCACCCGGGTTACAGCCGAAGTAGACCTGCAAATTGGAGCACTTCATCTCGAGAGGATCGCCTTTTACGTCCTGCCGCAATTATCTCATGCCATTCTCCTTGGATTACCCTGGCTCAGGCTGCACGAGCCGGTTGTTGACTGGCGCTCTGGAGAGATTCTGCGCTGGGGTCACTCCTGCCAGGAACGTTGCCTGCGGTCCATCATCTTTCCTCGTCCGCTGCCCAAGCCTGTCGAGCTCCCGGGCCTTCCCGCACCGTATCACGCGTATGCTGATGTCTTTAGCAAAAAAGAAGCGGATTCACTGCCTCCGCACCGGGTCTATGACTGCCCTATCGACCTGATTCCCGGGGCTACTCCTCCTAGAGGGAGAACGTATCCTCTATCCCCAGCAGAAACCACGGCTATGACGGAGTACATTCAAGAAAACCTGGCCAAAGGGTTCATTCGGAAGTCCTCGTCCCCTGCAGGCGCAGGCTTTTTCTTTGTTCGGAAAAAAGACGGATCACTCCGACCGTGTATTGATTACCGGGGCCTGAACAGCATCACCGTTAAAAATCGATACCCGCTTCCGCTCATCCCTGAACTCTTCGACCGGCTGAGGGGGGCTCGGGTCTTCACGAAGCTGGATCTGCGGGGAGCTTATAATCTAATCCGGATCCGTGCAGGGGACGAGTGGAAGACGGCCTTCAATACCCGGGATGGGTATTACGAATATTTAGTCATGCCGTTTGGTCTCTGCAATGCTCCAGCCGTATTTCAGGAATTCGTTAACGAGGTGTTCCGGGATCTACTGTATTCCTGCGTGGTGGTGTACTTAGATGATATCCTCATCTTTTCGCCCGACCTATCCTCTCATCGGAGAAGCGTTCGCATGGTCCTGCATCGCCTACGGGAGAATCACCTCTACGCCAAGATTGAGAAATGTCTCTTTGAGCAAACCTCGTTGCCCTTCTTGGGTTATATAATCACGGATTCCAGCCTGAAGATGGACCCAGAGAAGCTCTCAGCGGTGCTCAAGTGGCCTCGTCCTGTTGGTATAAAAGCTATCCAGCATTTCCTCGGATTCGCAAATTATTACCGACAGTTTGTGCCTCATTTTTCCACAGTGACCAAACCCATTACGGTCTTAACCCGTAAAGGAACCAAGTCTAACAGCTGGTCTTCCGAGGCGGAAGAGGCCTTCCTTGCCTTGAAACGCTCTTTTTCATCAGCACCAATCTTACATCGCCCGATGGTCAGTAGGCCTTTCGTCCTAGAGGTGGATGCCTCCTCCACGGGAGCCGGGGCGGTGCTTTCCCAGCAGACTCCCTCTGGACGGCTGGCTCCCTGTGGGTTCTTTTCCAAGTCCTTTTCACCGGCAGAGTGCAATTACTCAATTGGAGACCGGGAATTGCTGGCCATTAAAATGGCTCTGGAAGAATGGCGGTACCTGCTTGAAGGGGCGGTGCACCCCTTTACTATCTTCACTGACCACAAGAATTTGGCCTATTTGCAGTCCGCTCAGAGACTCAATGCCAGACAAGCCAGATGGGCTCTATATTTTTCTCGTTTTGATTTTAAGCTACAATTCCGTCCCGGCAATAGGAACATCAAAGCGGATGCCCTCTCCAGGTCCTTGCAATTGCCTGAAGGGGATGAGGGTCCTTCTTATATTATCGAGCCAGCCAAAGTTATCACCGTGGCTCCTGTGAATTTCTCTTCCCCTCCACCAGGCAAAACCTTCGTTCCCCAGAATAAACGCTCGGAGGTGCTGTGCTGGGGGCACTCCTCTAAGGTTGCCGGGCACGTGGGTACCAAGAAGACCCTCCTGCTTCTTTCCCGTTACTACTGGTGGCCCTCCCTTCGCCAGGATGTGATGGACTATGTCGCCTCCTGCACGACCTGTGCTCAAAACAAGGTTCCGAGAACCCGGCCTCCAGGTCTTCTTCACCCCTTACCGGCTCTGGAGGCCCCATGGCAGCAAATCGCAATGGATTTCATAACGGACTTGCCCCGCTCTGCTGGATGCACTTCCATCTTAGTCGTAGCAGATCGCTTCTCCAAGATGGCCCATTTTATACCCTTGCCCGGACTACCCTCAGCCCCAAGGTTGGCCGAGATCTTCATCCACCAGATCTTCAGGCTACATGGCCTTCCTCAGCGGATTGTATCTGACCGTGGGGTCCAATTTACCTCTCGATTCTAGAGGGCTCTCTGTCGGCTTATGGGCACATCTCTCGACTTCTCCTCCGCTTATCATCCACAGACCACAATTTTTTTTTTGGCTCATCTTTCATCTTTTTAAGAAATCTCAAGATGGAAGAGGCCAGGAGCCATTTGGTGAGCTGCATTTCTTGCTACATGTTCACAGATTTACCAGTGGAAAAGCCAAACTTCACATGCCACAAATGCAAGCTTGTGTCCCTGTTGGAGGAAAAGTTGCAAAATCTCGAAGAGAGGTTAGCTACGTTGAAGATCATTAAGGAAGGTGAAGAGTTCTTGGACAGAGCAGAATTATCTCTTCATGTTACAGAAAGAGAAGAAATTCAAAGTGCACCTGAAGAAACAGAGGAATGGAGACATGTGACCCAGAGAAGCAGGAGGATCAGGAGGCAGTCAGCACCCATACTGCTCAGAAACCAGTACCAGGCTCTCACGCAGGAAAACGATGAAGAAATACATCAGGATAAGACTTTGCCAACAAACAGCAACCTTGTACGCCTTCAGAGTCCTCCTGGATGGAGAAAGAAAAATGTTGTGAAGAAGAAACGGAGAGTGGTGGTCATGGGGGATTCCCTGTTGAGAGGAACAGAGGCCGCTATCTGCAGACCGGATATAACTTCAAGAGAAATGTGCTGTCTTCCAGGTGCAAAAATTAAAAATGTGTCTGACAGGATATCAGGACTCTTCAGACCTACAGATGACTACCCATTCCTGCTACTACATGTGGGGACAAATGACACCGCAAGAAATGACCTGGAAACCATCTGCAGAGACTTTGAAGACTTAGGCAAGAAAGTGAAAGAACTGGGAGCGCAGGTGGTCTTCTCTTCCATCCTCCCAGTGGATGGCCATGGAACAAGGAGGTGGAATAAGATTCTGCAGGTGAACAACTGGCTACGTCGATGGTGCCGTCAGCAACGATTTGGATTTCTGGATCACGGAGTGAACTACTTATACGATGGACTACTTGCTAGAGATGGGGTGCACCTTACGAAGACTGGAAAGCAGGTATTTGGAAGTCGCCTTGCTACACTTGTAAGGAGAGCTTTAAACTAGAACAACATGGGAAGGGAAGCAAAAGACCAGAAAAAGCCATACACCTGACAAATGCTACTGAGAACTCTGCTATTAGAAGTGGAAAGGAAGAACAAAGACGAAAGAATCTAATTAAAAAAAAAATTGGAGAAAGAGAAACCAATCACAAACTAAAATGTTTCTATACTAATGCACAAAGCATGGGCAACAAACAAGGAGAATTGGAACTACTAACACAGGAAAAGAAATATGATGTCATTGGAATCACTGAAACTTGGTGGGACAATACACATGATTGGAATACAAGACTAGAAGGATACAACTTATTTGCAAGAAACAGACTTGATAAACGAGGAGGGGGTGTCGCTTTGTATGTTAGAAACGCGTATATCTGCACAGAGATTGAAGCTTCAGAGACTGGGAGTTCTGTGGAAACTGTTTGGGTAAGAATACAAGGACAGAACAATGGAAAGGACACCATTGTAGGCATTTACTACAGGCCGCCTGTGCAAGCTGAAGATATGGATGAACTCTTTATGCATCAAATGGCCAAGTTCTCCAAAAAATATGACATAGTTGTCATGGGAGATTTCAACTATCCAGACATTTGTTGGGAATCTCTCTCAGGCAAAACTAACAGGTCAAGGAAATTCTTATCCTCTCTTGCTGACAACTTTATCTTCCAAAAGGTAAAGGAGAATACAAGGGGAACTGCTACCTTGGATCTAATCCTTATAAACAGGGAGGAAATGGTTGAGGAGGTAAAAGTGGCTGGGACCCTAGGAGGTAGCGACCATGCTATTTTAGAATTTTGGATAACTAGAGGCGGAAGACCTGTGAAGACTCAGACGTCAAGGTTAGATTTCAGAAAGGCAGATTTTAAGGGATTCAGAAAGAGAATTGGAGGGATCCAATGGCTGGATATCCTTAAAGACAAAAATGTCCAGGAAGGATGGGAAATCTTGAAAAATGAAATTCTCAAAGCACAGTTGTTAACAATTCCGAAAAGAGGGAAGAATAGGAAGCATTTAAGGAAACCAGGATGGATGAACACAGAACTTAAGCACATGCTAAAAAGGAAGCAAAAAATGTTTATAAAATGGAAAGAAGGAGGCATATCTAAAGAAGAATATAATGCTGTCTGCAGAACCTGCAAGGCACAAATCAGATTAGCTAAAGCTGAAAATGAATTGAGGCTTGCAAGAGATGTCAAAAGCAATAATAAAGGATTTTGGGGATATGTCAAAAGTAAAAGAAAAGTCAAAGATGCTATAGGATTTTTACAGGATGAAAATGATGAAATGGTAAGACAGGATGTTGAAAAGGCTGAACTTTTAAATTCCTATTTTGCATCTGTTTTCTCTCAGAAAGGAAATGTAACATCAACTGCTATTCACTGTCCTATTAAGGGAATAGAAGAATCCAGGATATCTATAAACAGAAAGATAGTGAGGAAACACTTAGCTAACCTAAATGTATTCAAGTCTCCAGGTCCAGATGAATTACACCCCAGAGTACTGAAGGAGATAGCAGAAGAAATTTTTGAACCCCTCTCCATAATCTTTGAAAATTCTTGGAGAACAGGAGAAGTGCCAGAAGACTGGAGAAGAGCAAATGTTGTTCCTATCTTCAAAAAGGGGAAGAAGGTGGACCCAGGCAACTATAGGCCGGTGAGTCTGACTTCTATACCAGGAAAGATCTTTGAACAAATTATTAAACAACATGTTTGTCAATACCTGGATAAGAATGAAGTGATTAAACAGAGTCAGCATGGGTTTGTAACTAATAAGTCATGTCAGACTAATTTAATTTCCTTCTATGATGGTATTACTGATTGGGTGGATCAAGGAAATGCTGTAGATATAGTATATCTTGACTTCAGCAAAGCATTTGACAAAGTCTCTCATACAATCCTTATTGAAAAAATGACTAAGTATGGAATGGACAAGGCAACTGTTAGGTGGATTCATAACTGGCTTAGTGATCGGACCCAAAGAGTGGTCGTAAATGGCTGCACATCCAGTTGGAAGAATGTCTCAAGTGGGGTACCACAGGGCTCTGTCCTGGGCCCTGTATTGTTCAACATCTTTATCAACGATTTAGATGAAGGAATTGAGGGTAAACTGATTAAATTTGCTGATGACACAAAGCTAGGAGGGATAGCTAATACTAGAGAAGAGAGAGAGAGGATTCAAAAAGATTTAAATAAACTGGAGAAGTGGGCAGCAACTAACAGAATGGTTTTTAACAGGGAGAAATGCAAAGTACTACATCTGGGCAATAAAAATGAAAAAAGTATATATAGAATGGGAGGAATAGGGCTAAGTGACAGCACATGTGAAAAAGACTTGGGTATACTAATAGATCACAGACTGAATATGAGTCAACAGTGTGATGCAGCAGCAAAAAAGGCAAATGCAATTCTAGGATGTATTAACAGAAGCATACAGTCTAGATCACGTGAAGTAATTATTTCCCTCTACTCCTCTTTGGTCAGACCTCATCTGGAATATTGTGTCCAATTTTGGGCACCACATTTTAAAAAAGACATCAACAAACTGGAGCAAGTTCAGAAAAGAGCGACCAGAATGGTGACCGGTCTGCAAACCCTGTCTTATGAGGAAAGGTTGCAGGATTTGGGAATGTTTAGTTTGCAAAAGAGAAGACTGAGAGGAGACTTAATAGCTGTCTACAAATATCTAAAGGGCTGTCACATTGTAGAAGGATCAACTTTATTCTCATTTGCACAAGGAAAGACTAGAAGCAATGGGATGAAGCTGAATGGGAGGAGACACAGATTAGATATTAGAAAAAACTTTTTGACAGTTAGAGTGATCAATGAGTGGAACAGGCTGCCACGAGAAGTGGTGAGTTCTCCTTCAATGGAAGTCTTCAAACAGAGGCTGGACAGACATCTAACTGGGATGATTTAGCGAATCCTGCTTTGAGCAGGGGGTTGGACTAGATGGCCCAGGAGGTCCCTTCCAACTCTACGATTCTATGATTCTATGATTCTATGACCAATGGGCAAGTGGAACGGATTAATCAGGTTCTAACAACCTACCTACGCCACTTTTCCAACGCCCATCAGGACAATTGGGTCTCTCTCCTACCTTGGGCAGAGTTTGCTCATAATAATCATCCCAGCGAATCCACCACCAAGTCGCCGTTCTTTGTAGTCTCTGGTCAGAACCCGGGGGTTCCGCTACCCTTCTTTTCGTTATCAGGAGTTCCCACAGCAGATACTCTTGCCATGGATTTTTCGCAGATCTGGAAAGAGACCAGAGAAGCCCTCGTGAAGGCCAGCACCCGGATTAAGAAGCATGCGGACAAAAGACGCAAAGATCTTCCGCCGTATCGTCCGGGCGACAAAGTTTGGCTGTCGACCAAGCATATCCGTCTAAAGGTTCCTGCCTACAAGTTAAGTCCCCGATACATCGGGCCTTTCAAAGTACTTGGACGCATTAATGAGGTGGTGTACAAACTGAGGTTGCCGGCTTCACTTCGAGTCCCTAACGCCTTTCATATCTCGCTCCTGAAACCTGAGATTCTGAATCGGTTTCAACCTACCGCCACTGCTTCTCCTTCACCAATTGGGGCCGGAGACGTCTTTGAAGTGAAAGACATTTTGGCTATGAAGAGAGTTAGGGGGAAGACTCTTTTTCTCATTGACTGGAGGGGTTTTGGTCCTGAGGAAAGGTCCTGGGAACCTCGAGAGAATGTTAATGCCCCTCTAATACTGAAAAAGTTTTTGGCCACCCTCAGAAGGGGGGGACGTAAGGAGGGGGGTACTGTGACATCGGTGGCTGAGCCCACCGATGCCTCTTCTGCGGCGGTAACCGCCAATGCCGCCTCCCCGGCGGCGCGCGCTCTCACCCGGTCTTCCACGCTGCTGCGTCCCCACGCTCTGTTCCTAGGTCGCGGGCGCGCGCCCACCCGCTCCCTTCATCCAGCGGTGGGCGTCGCTTTAGGCGGGGCCTACCGTCCACTTCCTGGCCAGTGGGTACTTCAGGCGTCCTCTCTATGGGGAGGACGCCTGATGATTGTGTGGCAATCCCTGCACTCTCTGGCCGCTATAGTGTCCCTATAGTAACTCTGTCTGTCCTGTGTCCTGTTCAGTTCTCTCCCGTCAGCCCTGTATCTTCCCCTGTTCCCCTCTGTCTGCCTCAGCCTGGTTCCTTCCGTCCTCTCTTCCAGTGCCCCTGCTGCCTGTCTTATGGGCTCCCTGTCCTAGGCCTTTCTCCCATCCTCCCTTCCGTGCCTCGTTCCTCCGTACTCCCTTTCCTCTGGTAGCAACATCCTGCTACCTTTCTACTACTGCCTGTTTTCCTTGGTTACCCCGTCCCGGTTCCCTGGTCTCTGTTCCATCTTGTCCTTGAGCCGTCCCTCTTGGTACCGGCTGTCGCGGTTCTGCCCCCTGCGGTTCTGCCCCTAACGATCCCTGTATAGGGGTCGGTCTTCACCTGGCGTGCTCGGCCCAGGGGCTCCAGATCCGCGATCCATAGGGTCCACTCTCGGACGTTCTCGGTTCCTGAATGTCACATACTTATGGCCCTCCTCACCACAAGCATTACACATAACAGGATTTGTGCAGTCTTTTGCCATATGGCCAGAAGCATTGCAATTCCTGCAAGTTGGCATCTCCTTGCAACTATCCTGGGTATGCCCGAAATTTTTACACCTCCTGCAATACATCGGGGCATCTGGAAAGAACAATAAAACAGTATTTTTCCCAATTGAAAAATTAAGAGGGGGGTAATGGATGCCTCCCGGGCCTTGGGGATCCATCCCAAATCTCACAAAAAATTTGTACTTCCCAGTCCAGAGCCCTTCTCCATTCAGGACCCTGTGGGAGTACTGAACATAAATGCAATGTCTTTTCAAAAATAAAGCAATGTCCTCCAGGGAGACAAACAGGCTGTGCATGAAAACTACAAGTGGGATATCTCCCTTAGAGTACAGAACAGTAAAGGTAAGACCTTCCAGCAAAGGATTTGCCACTCCATTTTTCAGGGCAGTAAACAAATTCTGGCAAGCCGCCATAGAAGATAGCATCAGTACATACCTGCCTTCTCTCCTAAACTCCTGCAGGCATATTATATCAGACTTCCGAATCTTCAGGATGTCATAAAACACCATGTTGACCAAATATCCCAGGGAAAAATGCAACTTCTTATCTTCAGCGATGTCAATCCTGAATCCATTTTTGACCCGGCTATCACCGGTCCCAGAGAATTGAAGTCGGACTCCCATCATCCACAATTCCAAGGATTTCCTCCCCGAAACCTCCTGGCTGTCTCCCAAAAGCAGCGACCGGCTTAAGCCACTGAAGTGGCGATGCCGGAAGGCCAAGAGACAATACTCAAGGTATTCAGGAAACTCCACACCTCATCAGTGTAGAGTAGGAAACTGGCTAGTAGGAGCAATGCCTAGTAAAAGACTGTGAAATATGAGGATGAATGAACTCATGGAGATCAACATCCAACACTGCGGAGACACCATCACATGTTTCTCAACGCAGTGATTCTAGAGCAATGCCCCCATCCCTAATGGGAAATATGCAAAAACATGCAAAACACAAGTCTCCACGGCTTGTGTTTTGCATGTTTTTGCATATTTCCCATAAGGGATGGGGGCATTACTCTAGAATCACTGCGTTGAGAAACATGTGATGGTGTCTCCGCAGTGTTGGATGTTGATCTCCATGAGTTCATTCATCCTCATTTTTCATAGTCTTTTACTAGGCATTGCTCCTACTAGCCAGTTTCCTACTCCACACTGATGAGGGGCAATATCCCGAAACAGCTGTCTGTGGATGGATACCATGTTTTGGCATAGGTGGTTTCCTTCATTGGAGACTGCCCTTCCCATGGTTGTTCCTTCCCGGGGAAAGACCTGGCTAGTCATTGCTTGCGTTGAGAAACATGTGATGGTGTCTCCCCGGCTTGTGTTTTGCAGTATAGGGACTGGCCGTAAAACTAGTGGAGTGAACAACGGACTCAGCTAGATCATCCAGAGACTACGAGCATTGCAAGTGCTGCAGCCAAATACACAATCATTCGCTGAAAAGGTAGACACATTGGATCCAGGGACTTAGAGGTTATTCCCGACAAGATCCGAGTTTGCTGGCTTGGGACACTGCTTGAGAAGGTGTTGGACAGGAGGGAGGAAATCGGCACAGTGAGATGGCCAGGAAGGCACACATTGAAGGGAGTCCTGTAAGGGTGTTCTCCATCTACCTGGGAGTTTGCTGGACCCCTCACCTGGAGGACGCAGCATCAAGTGGGCATCGCCGGCTCTTGAGAACTGTGAGTAAAGCTTTGGAAACTGCATCTACTGTGTGGCCTGAATCCTTTCCATCTTGTCTGCCACCCACTGCAATCCAATATCTACCACCACCACCATCTAACTTTTAACCACACTGCCCTGGGGACTAGCTCCACCTATGGGAAGCTGAACCAACTCTGCTGCATTACCACCATCCCCAGCGGTCAGAACTGCAGTGTCGGCTATCACCTTTATTGCCGAGTAGCACAGGTGGCATCACAAACTTATCTACACATAGACTTCATTCCTCATCAATTCTTATTTTTCATGGACACTCAGGGCCGCGAACCAGGTCACTGTTGCCGTGACACATCTCTTTAAGATAATAGTCACACAAATCACTACACGTATTCAGACTCGCTCACAGGTAACTCAGGATCAGTTGGTATATAACATTTCATCATATAATGTCTACTAATGAGATGTCTGCACTTCAAAAGGGTCTTTCCTTTTGTCCAACGCCTAGGTTTAATGAATTTACCTTAGATCAGGAATTGCATCGTTTTTTCAGATCTTTACGGTTGAAGGTTCATTTTGCTAAGGATCCATCTACCACACAAAATTCTTCAATTAATACTCTATCTGATTCATGTCCTAATATGGATCAATTTACATTAAAGGAATTGAATTTATATAAGCCTAGTAGTTATACCCGTCCGAGGTCATATCATCCAATAGAAACCAACGGTATATTGGTCTGGTTCAAAAGGACATTAGTAATCAACTACGGTTGATTCATAATGGCCGTTATCGGATTTTGAGTAACATATCTAAAATTGAACGTATGGCCATAGATGGCCTTTTTCAAAATAAACAGCTCATCATCAAACCAGCCGATAAAGGTGGTTCAATTGTGGTGATGGATAGACAATATTATGTTAAGGAAATCTGCTCACAACTCAACAATACTGATACTTACCTTCCCTTGTCCTCGAATCCTTCTTCCTCCATTGCAATGGAGGTTCGTAGTACTGTTCAGCATTTTGTATCACGGGGTGTTATTGACACTAAGTTGGGTGATTTTTTGATCAATTCTTATCCTGTCACACCTGTATTTTATACACTCCCTAAGATACATAAAAATCTGACACACCCTCCGGGGAGACCGATTGTTGCATCCACAAATTCATTGTTGTCACCTTTATCTATGGTCCTTGAAAAAATTCTTTCTCCACTTCTTCACCTTATTCCTTCATGGCTTAGGGACACATCACACTTTTTGTCCTTTATTAAAGAATTGAGAGCAATTACTACTAATTGTTATCTAGTTACCCTGGATGTAACGAGTTTATATACTAGTATTAGCCACGAAAAGGGGATTTTTTCTGTTAAGAATTTTCTTAATAAGAATACTGAATTTAGCACAGAGAAGAAAGAATTTTGTATATCTATGTTAACTCTTGTTCTGACAAAGAATTTCTTTTTGTTTGAGGATAAGTTCTTCATTCAATTATCAGGTACAGCAATGGGCTCTAATGTGGCGCCTCCCTATGCCAACATCTTTATGGCAGAATTTGAATCTGAATTTGTCTATACCCACATCCTCTTCCAACAATATTCCGTTCTTTGGAAGAGATATATAGATGACATATTTCTCATTTGGTCTGGTGATTTGAATTCTTTGGAGATATTTGTTCAAGATATTAACTCTAAAGTTGGGGGTTTATCTTTTACTATGCAATACAATGGGGAGTCTATTCCTTTTCTTGACACCAGGGTCATCAAAAATATTGATGGCTCTCTTTCCACTGATTTATTTGTCAAACCAACGGACAAAAATAGTCTTTTACATTTTACGAGTTGCCATCCCAAACACATTAAAAAATCTCTCCCCCGATCACAATTTCTACGGATTGAACGTATTGTGACAGATAATCACATTCGCACTATTCGTTATGCCGAAATGAAATCTAAATTCGAATCTCGGGGTTATCCAGATTCGGTATTGTCCCTTCCATCTTCGTCTACAGTTAAATCGATTACCAAAGTTAACAAGGTGGCCTTTGTCAATACATTTCATCCTTTTATGTATTTGTTCCATAAGATCATTCGCCAACATTGGCCCTTTCTCTCTGAGTCCTACCCTCACATTTTGGAATTCCAAGTTCCTCCTTTGATTTGTTACAAGAAATCTCCTAATTTACGAGATTTGTTGGTTAGGGCAGACATTGGTAGTTTACGTGACTTCAATAGACAAAGGTTACTTAGACCACAGCGCAATGGGACTTTCCCTTGCTTACATTGTTTACAATGTTCTAACATTACGAAGGGGGACACATTCACCCATCCTAGATCTGGGAAGATTTTTTCTATCAAAAATTACCATAGTTGTGATTCTACTTACGTAGTTTATTTGATTAAATGTCCGTGCGGTCTCGGATATGTTGGGGAGACTACCCAGCATATCCGAGACCGCATTTCACAACATAAGTCAACCATTAGGTGCAAGAGAACTTTATTACCGATTCCAGCTCATTTTATTGCTTATAATCACCGTATCTCCCAACTACGCTACCAAATTATAGAAAGTGTACCGTTGGCTAGACGGGGGGGCAACAGGGTACAGAAATTGAAAGAAAGAGAGGCATATTGGATATACACTCACTGGCCACTTTATTAGGTACACCTGTCCAACTGTGTGTTAAGACTTAATTTCTAATCAGCCAATCACATGGCGGCAACTCAGTGCATTTAGGCATGTAGACATGGTCAAGACAATCTCCTGCAGTTCAAACCGAGCATCAGTATGGGGAAGAAAGGTGATTTGAGTGCCTTTGAACGTGGCATGATTGTTGGTGCCAGAAGGGCTGGTCTGAGAATTTCAGAAACTGCTGATCTACTGGGATTTTCACGCACAACCATCTCTAGGGTTTACAGAGAATGGTCCGAAAAAGAAAAAAAATCCAGTGAGCGGCAGTTCTGTGGCCGGAAATGCCATGTTGATGCCAGAGGTCAGAGGAGAATGGGCAGACTGGTTCGAGCTGATAGAAAGGCAACAGTGACTCAAATTGCCACCCGTTACAACCAAGGTAGGCAGAAGAGCATCTCTGAACGCACAGTGCGTCGAACTTTGAGGCAGATGGGCTACAGCAGCAGAAGACCACACTGGGTACCACTCCTCTCAGCTAAGAACAGGAAACTGAGGCTACAATTTGCACAAGCTCATCGAAATTGGACAGTAGAAGATTGGAAAAACGTTGCCTGGTCTGATGAGTCTCGATTTCTGCTGCGACATTCAGATGGTAGGGTCAGAATTTGGCGTAAACAACATGAAAGCATGGATCCATCCTGCCTTGTATCAACGGTTCAGGCTGGTGGTGGTGGTGTCATGGTGTGGGGAATTTTTTCAGGGCACTCTTTGGGCCCCTTGGTACCAATTGAGCATCGTTGCAACGCCACAGCCTACCTGAGTATTGTTGCTGACCATGTCCATCCCTTTATGACCACAATGTACCCAACATCTGATGGCTACTTTCAGCAGGATAATGCGCCATGTCATAAAGCTCGAATCATCTCAGATTGGTTTCTTGAACATGACAATGAGTTTACTGTACTCAAATGGCCTCCTCAGTCACCAGATCTCAATCCAATAGAGCATCTTTGGGATGTGGTGGAACGGGAGATTCGCATCAGGGATGTGCAGCCGACAAATCTGCGCCAACTGTGTGATGCCATCATGTCAATATGGTCCAAAATCTCTGAGGAATGCTTCCAGCACCTTGTTGAATCTCTGCCACGAAGAATTGAGGCAGTTCTGAAGGCAAAAGGGGGTCCAACCCCTTACTAGCATGGTGTACCTAATAAAGTGGCCAGTGAGTGTATATGCTTCAAACATTGGAACCTTTCGGTCTCAATCGTGAATATGAAGTCTTTCACTAATTTTTCTTAGCTTGGTGGAATTGATGTATCCCTTCTTCTTTATTATTTTGAGATTTATTATCTTATGGTTATAATGTTGATCGGTGATGTATTTTGAATGTATTATTCTGAATATGTTTTTATTAATATTTTTTGTTTTTGTTTCCACAGACCTAATCATGGGAGTATGGTACTCACCTTCTGGTTCTAATTTTCATTATCAATGATTGGATATTAAATATGACTTATTACATATGAATAAATAATAAAAAATTCCCCTTTTTTTCCCAAAAAAATTTTTCAAAAAATTTTTTTCAAAAATTTTTTTCCTTTATATCTTTTATTTTTTTCTTTTTCTTCAAAGATTATTTTCCTTTTTCTTATTTTTCTTTTTCCTTTTGCATGTATACACATCACTTTTATATATGCCCACATTGCTGCGCCGCTATGTATTTATAGTGGATGGTGCTCATTATGATACTTACTATCATCAGATTTTATTATCTGCCTCCCAGGCGCATTTATAATACTTTTTCTATATAGTATGTTTATTCACATAGTGGACACACATATTTACTGCGTCTAATACGAACATTCCATAGATATTCTTTACAGATAATTGCTTTCAATATTTCGCTGGCTATCAAGCCTTTCTTCTGGTCTGAACATGCCCCACTTCCGTCTTTAGTGCAGGACGACGCATGTGCACATACACAGATGTCTCATACATCGTTTATTTCTCTTTGCTTTTTCTGACATGCCACATTTCCGTCCTGACTGATGGTCTCCTCACGCGCCTTTACCGCTAACTTATCTTTTCAGCTGCTCCACATTTTCCTAATTAAAATGCTTTAAATAGTTTCATTCACTGGTGTTCTATTCACTTCTCCCTTGACTGCGGCGCTGTCCTGTTCTCCGCTTATCCTGCTTAGAGGTTTGTCATCTGGAATTGATTGCTTCACAATAATGGTGGTGTATATAATATGTTTTTTATGGACTTGGTTTCATTTGGCAAAAACCTTTTTTTTCCTTTCCCTTTGGTTACACAGGTATATACAAAAATTTTTTTATATATATTTTTCCTCTTTCTATACCACACTGGTGAGATACCAGAAACTGCCTTAGGTTCTAGTGAATTTTTTGACCTTTTTGTCAATATGTTTTTTTCTGCTCAATGTGAACTGCCTCCAATGATGGACATCAGAACTATCTATAACTTTGCTATTTGAGTGATATGTCTACAATATCATAGATTTAATATTGATATATAAATATGTATCAGTCAGTAATTCATTTATTTTGTATAATAATTCATATTTTGTATAATAATTTATATTTTGTGATTTGGTGTTTATTTTTTGTTTTACCGAGATAAGATACCCTTGAAAAAGGCTAGTAAAGCCGAAATGTTGGGTGATTTGTGTGACTGTTATTTTCAATAAAATAATCAAGCATATCAAAAAAAGCTCTTTCAGCCTCAGGTTATTATTCTTATTATCAGAATTCTGTTCTTCCTGACGGCTTGGTTGTATCTTTCCCATTTATCATCATATACATCACTTTAAGACACCGGCCCGGTACCAAGTAACACACTGCCCTGAGGGGGTGCTCCATATACATATAACAGACATTACAACACCAACAAGAGCATCACATAATCTTGGTACACCCCTTACAATATCAGGCAGGTGGGGGGAAGGGGGTTAAGGTATTGGTGCTGATTGATAGTATGAGAAAAGTTTTTAAAAAAATGGCAAGTGGGGGGCAATCCTTAGCTCGAGCCCAGGACCTCATTTTCTACGAAACAGGCCACACTCATATCATTCCAACATAGTTCCATTTTCCAAAGCTTCATGTCATCTGCTCAAGCCATCAAAATATTTAATTTTTAATAAGGAAGTTCAGCTGTCCACCTTAAAGGGAATCTGTCAGCAGGATTGTGCACAGTAACCTACACACAGTGTTACTGTAGGTCGGCATCGTTATAGTGAATAAAATGATACCTTTGTTGATGAAATCTGTTTTGTGCTTCTTTTTTAATCCTTATTTTTGTTTTTAATAATGAATAGTGATGAGTGAACATGCTCGCCACTACTCGTTACTCGTCCGAGTATCGCTGTGAAGCGATGGCCAAGGGACCACCACAATGCAGGGAGACTATGGTACACAAGATGAGATGCAAACAACAAAGGGTCAATTTATTGACAGGCAAGGAATGCAGTGTTAGGAATGTGCAAAACAGGGGTATGCAATGAAAACAGACAACTTACAAGAGTGATATTCTTTTGCTGGGCCGTCACAATGCACAGTGCACCAACTATCACAGATCAGGATATTTATCCAACAGGCAAAACAACACAGTAAAGTACAGTATACAGCTACTCTAACTATAGCCTATCTGGCCTCTGCTACACCGGCCACATGGCTGCCGTGCTCTGTCTAATGCAGCCTATCCTAAGCCCTAGCATGTGCACAGAAGGGATTAACACTCACAGTAGCGTTGGTATCTCAGTCCAGTCCAGGGGCCCCTGCAGTTTTGCAAGATGGTGCGCACATCTTCCTGGAAGCTCTGTGTAACGTGGTCTTCTCCTTTTATGAGGATCCCTAGATGCTCCTAGAAACGGTCGATTCCCTCCTCTGGATTCCTTTCTTGTATTTCTTCGTGGCTCCTCACGGCAACACAGGAAAGCCACCTTGTTATCCCCATAACAGTTTACACAATTTTCCAAGTTCCATAAGTCTCAGGCTGTATGTTCTTTTCCTCACAGCTCCAGGCATGTCAGTCTGCTGCAGAAAATCTCGGCTCTGAACACACACACACAGAAAAGCAGCCCCTCCCCTCTCCAGTGCTGGCAGAACAACCCACAGTCCTTTCTGCAGGGGAGAGCAGAATGTCCCATTGCTCTAACCAAGGATTGTGCTATCTCTTAAAGTGGCAGCTTGTCTCTACTGTCTATAGCAACGTACCCCCTTAGAGCTGTACTCACGGTACTAGGTGAGCACCGAGCATTTCCGGGATTGTTCATCGGGAGCTCGGGTCCCCGCCCTGCATGTTTGGCGCTCTTTAGAGTGCTAATCAACATGCAGAGATTGTCTGCCACGCACTGTAACGCCACAGCCATCTTTGTTGTGGTATTACAGTGATTGGCTAGCCGCACAGAATCATCAATCAGACCTGGCGCCGCCCTGCTTGACGCAGTCGCCTCCAGAATCAGACAGTGTAGGGAAAGTCGCTGCTGAGATAGGGAGAGATTTGTGCTTTTATGAGTTAGTGTGGCTATACCATTGTTGAATCCACATATCCAGCTAAACCAACAGTCTTTCTAAGGACTAATTACGGGGTATATACAGTAGATTGCAGTTCTAGGTAGGCAAGGGAGGGTATGTGGCTACATACATATCAGTGCAAGGCATTCAGGCACTATATGTGGGTATATAGATATCACTGGATACATCAAGAGGGTCCATTCCATTACTGTCTGCAGCTGCTGCCTATTACATATATTGACCGTATATACCTAGCCCCAGGGGTCAGTGGCTAGGAATATTTTTTTTTGCATCTTAATCCTGATTATTTTATTTCAAAGCAATCCAGAACCCCCATTTGCTTGTTGATACTGCAGAATACAGACAGATCCTTTTGATAATACAGCGTCAAAATCTAGCAATTTTAAATGAGTTAGCCCGTCCCAGGCATCACATCTGAGTGTGCAGAAAAATCTAGCATTTTTTGTGGTACTGTAGAATTTATTTTAGTGTCTTATACAATTTTTTCACACCATTTTTCTGTTAAAAAATATTTAGCTACAGGGCAGATACTTTGTGTTTTGTCCGCCACACGGATCGCATATCATTGCACTCAAAATGTTGTCATTTCAGGTTTCCATAGAATTTTTTTGTTGCGTCATAGCCTGCTTATTGACACAATTTTGTTGGTCAAAAAAAAAAAATACAGGGAAGATGTTTGAAAGTGGGCTATCTCCATTGGACGCCTGATCTATCTGTGGGCTACAAATTGTGGCATTTCAGGCCTACATTCACTTTTTTTGCTGTGTCTTAGCCTAGTTCTATAGACTATTTTGGGGTAAAAAATAAAAAAATACAGGCCACGTATTGAACAGTGTGGTATCTCCGTCTGACTCCTCATCTATCTGTGGCCTGGCTACAAATTGTGGCATTTGAGGGCTCCATTCAACTGTTTTTGCTGTATCTTACCCTAATTCTATACAGTATTTTTCTGTGAAAAAACCCAAAATACTGGCCACATATTGAACAGTGTGGTATCTCCATAAGTCGCCTGATCTATCTGTTGGCTACAAATTGTTGCATTTCAGGCCTACATTCACCTTTTTTTTGCTGTGCCTTACCCTAGTTTTATAGACTATTTTGGGTAAAAAATAAAAAAATACAGGCCACATATTGAACAGTGAAAACGAAAAGCAAAAAACACAAATAAAAAGTAAAAAATAAACTGCAAATAATGCATAAAGGTAATAATAATAATAAGGCTGAGTTCACACGTGGCGTTTTTTTCGCGTTTCCGCGGCGGTTTTAACCGCGCGATTTTGCCGCGAAAAAGCGAAAAATAAGCATCCCATGCATTCCTATGGGATTCCGCAATGCTGTGCTAATGCTGCGGTAAAAACCGCAGCATGCTCATTAATTTGCGGAATCGCGGCGATCCTGCACCCATTGGAATGCATTGTTCCGCTTACTTCCCGCATGTGGCTGTGCACACCATGCGGAAAGTAAGCAGAACAATTGCGGATGGTACCCACGGTCCGGAGGAGAGGAGACTGTCCTCCGGGCTCTGGGTACCATATCCCTGTAAAAAATAGAATTTAAAAATAAAAAATATTGTTATTCTCACCCTCCGACGTCCCGCGCAGTCTTCCCGCTTCTCTTCACACTCTCGTTCCCAGTAGTCCTTTGCGAAAATGCCCGCGATGGCGTCCGTTCTCGCGAGATCGTGAAGTCTCGCGGTCATCGCGAATTACCGCGAGACATCACGATCCCGCGAGAACGGACGTCATCACGGGCATTTTCGCAAATGATTTCTGGGAACGGATGCGCGGGACTTCGGAAGGTAAGAATAACACCATTTTTTATTATTTTTTACATTCTATCTTTTACTACTGATGCTGCATAGGCGGCCTCAGTAGTAAAAAGTTGGTCACACTCGTCAAACACTATGTTTGACGAGTGTGACCAACCTGTCAATCAGTTCTCCAAGCGATGCTACAGATAGCTTGGAAAACTCTAGCATTCTGCAAGCTAAATACGCTTGCAAAATGCTAGTTTTTCCGCGGGAAAATCGCGGGAATTTAAAATGCGATTTCCCTGCGGAATGGAATTCCGGAATTCTCGCGGTAATTTCCGCGAGAGTTCCGGTACGTGTGCACTTAGCCTAAGGGCCACAAATCTGTGGGCTACAAATTGTTGCAGTTCAGGCCTACATTCCACTGTATTTGCTTTGTTTTACAATAGTTATTAACACCAGTTTGATAAAAAATATTTCACTTTTCAATTTATAGATAAGAGCCTCTCGCCCGGTCCATTTGAAGTGGGGCAAGATGAGATTGCATGTAGCGATGCCCAAATATTTGAGCAACCACGCTCACACGAAGGCGACGGTGCGAACATGTCACAACAGGTGGACGATGATGAAACACAATTGCCAGAAAGTCAGGAGGAGGACCAGGGTGCGGAAGTGGAAGCCAAGGTGGTGGATGATATAGTAACTGATCCAACCTGGCAGGACGACATGCAGAGCAAGGACAGCAGCACACAGGGGGAGGGAGGCGTAGCACCCCAACAGACAGGAAGAAGCAGTGTGGTGTCCGCAGACAGAAGGCGGGCAACCGTTCCTCGTAACACCAAAATGACGGAAGTTGGCAGTACAACTGTTAGGTCTTCTTGAGTCTGGTTGTTTTTTAAAGACTCCAATCAAGCCATTTGCACCACCTGCCATGCACACATCAGCAGGGGTAGCAAAACTACTAGTCTGACCACCACCAGCATGATCAGGCACATGGCAGCAAAGCACCCAACTTTGTGGGCCGAACACAAGGCTCCAGGAACAGTGTCTGTGGGTGAAAACACTGCTTCTTCCACTGTTGTGCGTGCAAGCCAATCCCCTGTCCACGTTGTATGCCAAGATGCCTCCTGCCCTGCACCTGTCTTTGCCCACACTCAACTACCATTATCATCAAGCACGCCACGTCCTTGTCCCAGCGTAGCCTTCAGTTGTCCATACCCCAGTCATTGGAACGCAAGCGTAAATAAGCAGCCAATGCCCCACAGGCCACAGTACTAAATTCACACATTCCTTGTCTGCTTGCGCTCAAAATGTTGCCTTTTAGGGTCATGGATATGGACGCTTTCCGCAACCTGATGGCGGTGGCCGTCCCAAGGTGCTCTGTCCCTAACCGCAACTATTTCTCCCGGTATGCCATCTCAGCATTATGCAAGCACGTGTCCCACAACATTACCCGTGCCCTGAAGAATGCTGTTACTGGGAAAGTCCACCTAACCATGGACACGTGGACAAGTGCTTGTGGGCAGGGACGCTACAGCTCACTGACGGCACACTGGGTTAACATAGTGGAAGCCGGGACCCAGAGGGACCTTGGGATGGAACACGTCCTCCCGACGCCAAGGATTGTGAGCCCTACGTCAATCAGGGTTGCCCCCACAATCTACAGCTCCTGCACCTCATCCTTCTCCTCTTCAGCCTCCATCTCCAAAATTACCACATCAGTCACAAGCTGGAAGCACTGCAGCACTGACTCAGCCAAGCGTAAACAGACTTGACTGAAGCTAATATGCTTAGGTGACAAACCGCACAATGCTGAAGAGTTGTGGACAGCTCTGAAAGAGCAGGCAGATGTGTGGCTGGCACCGCTGAACATTCAGCCAGGCATAGTTGTGTGTGACAATTGCCAGAACCTGGTGGTGGCTCTGAGGCGAGGCGAGCTCACACATGAGCCTGGCCCATGTGCTTAACCTCGTTGTTCAACGGTTTCTCAAAACCTACCTGGAGCTGCCGGATCTGCTTGTCAAAGTATGCCGCCTATCTTCCCATTTTAGAAAGTCAATTCCAGCTTCCACCACCCTTGCAATGCTTCAGCAGCATTTGCAGATTCCAGCTCACATACTGAAGTGTCAAGTCCCCACACATTGGAACTCAACACTGCACATGTTGGAAAGGATTTGTGAGCAGAAGAGGGCAGTTGTTGACTACCAGCATCAACAAGGCCATCGGTATTCAGTTCTGACTCCACACATAAGACCTCAGGAGTGGACATGGATGTCAGACATATGTACCATCCTAGAAAACTTTGAGGAGTCCACCAAGATGGTGAGCGGCGATGATGCCATAACTAGAGTCAACATCCCACTTCTCTGTCTTCTGAAACGCTCTGTGCTCACAATCAAAGAGGTGGCATTGCAGGCTGAGCACGATGAGATGAAGCAAGGACAGCATACAAGGTGATTATGCACAGACTAGCGTCATGTCATCCCAATGTGGATTGGTTGACAATGAGGAAGAGGAGGAGGAGGAAGAACAGGAGCTACTTTCATGCTCTATAGACAGTACTACAAGCACAACTGTCATACCGTCTGTTCAACGTGGATGGCTTGTGGACAGGGAGGAAGAGGAGGAGATCATGGTCAGTCGTCTTCTTGGCGAGGACACGGAAGACTTGCCTGTTAGCAGTCTGCCATGCAAGGCTGACTTTATGTTACGCTGCCTTTCCCGTGACCCTCGTATTGTCAAAATTCTGGCTGACAGTCATTACTGGTTGAACAGGTAGTTGCAGCCAACAGCACACAGATGAATAAATAGAATGCACGCTCCAAAGATCCCAGGGCCCAACAGGATGAACGGCTCACAGAAAACATAAAGAAGGAGCAGAATTCGTTCCAGGTGAAGAAGAATCTTTTGATTTTATTCTGCCATCAATAGATACGTTTCGACCATGACATGATCTTTATCAAGTACTGGTTGGTGACACTTCTAGACCCATGCTAGAAGGAGAGCTTTCGATCTCTTCTTTCAGAGGCAGACAGGTGTACTAAAATATTGCAGTACCAGAAGGCCTTTGTTGCAGAATTATTAAAAAAATTCCGATCTATAAATGCTGGTGGAAGAGGTCACAGTTCATTGGACAAAGAGTACAGGCGAGAGAGACCCAACTCCAATCCAGCAGAGGCAGGGGAACACTGGCAAAGTTCTGGGAGAGTTTTCTCATACCCTCCCATCGCAGTGGCCCTGAGGTGCTGGGTACTCTCACAAGGAGTGCAAAGTTTTGGAAGATGGTGAAGGAGTACCTTGCTGACCGTACCAATATCCTCCAAGATTCCTCTGTGCCTTTTAATTATTGGGTCTCAAAGCTGGATACATGGCATGAACTGGCTCTCTACATGTTAGGGACAGCGGAACGCGCTAAACATAAAATAATAGAAAGTGCGTTCGCCGCCCGGGGTCCACCGTGCAGAGGTGTTAAACTGCTGCTATATAATGGCAGACGCACAATATGGCGGTATATCGCACACGGGTTGAACGCCACCCGGTGTGCACTGGGCATATTCTGTTAGCTTCACAGAGACACCTTAAACATAAACATAAGTACTGAGCCTGTTGGACTCACAGGTCTCAGAGAAATGCACGCACGGTATATGGTCACAGGAGCTGAGCCCAAGGCAGAGGGACAGAGTCCGTCTAGACCTACCGTGTGTGCGGTGTCGCTATCGCGGATGCCCACAGGTGCTGGAGACTGTAGCGCGGCGACTGACACAGCCGCTATGCGACAGTGCCCAGGAGGGGCGCACTGTCGGACGCTAGTTAGGTGATGATATGCACTGTGGCCTGTAGCGTGCCACTGACTGGCGCTGACTCTATGACTAAGTCCCTATCCACACACGTAATATCAGAGGGAGGGGAGTCTTAGTGAGTCATTCGCAGGTTCATGCATCCGTCATCATTCAGACATGTAGCAAGTAGAGTCTATACTAGCGCATGGCCGAGCGGCCATGCGGGCCTTTTATAGCCGTGCGCTTCCGGGACCTTCCAGATCTCTGAGATGGACCAATCAGATCAGGAGAAGGACCTGAGCATGTGACTCCCGATCTCCTCTGGGAGATCGTCCCGTGAGCATGCCCAGTAGCGCGGCGAGAGGACTTAGCCTCTGGAGTGGCTTGCTGTAGAGCAGGCTGCGCAACAACCAGACCCAGAGAACCGATCTGAGCAGGGCGTCTGGATTGCCGAGATTGCTGTGCAGGTCCCTGAGAGGTCAGAGGGGAATGGGAGACCGCTGGTTGCATGGCTCTGGATTCCTGCTGTGCAGCTGCAGGAACCTGACACCTAACATTACCCCCCTCCTAGGGCCCCCCTCTGAGCCTCGCTATACTCAAAGTCTGCGATCAGGCGTGGAGTGTGGATGTTCTCCACTTGCTTCCAGGTCCGGGCCTATGGACCATGACCCTTCCAGTCCACCAAATAAAATTTTTTGCCACGCACAATCCTGCATCCCACAATGGCGTTAACCTCAAACTCATCCGAAGACAAGTCTGATAAGCCGGCAGGTGACTTGGAGAACCGGGCCATGTGAACAGGTTTGAGAAGGGACACGTGGAAGACATCAGAGATGGCCAAATGTGGTGGAAGAGCCAGGCGGTAGACCACTGAGCTGATTCGCTCGAGAACCTTAAAAGGTCCGATGTATCGCAGCGCGAACTTGGTAGACTCAGCCCGCAGCTTGATATTTCGAGCAGAGAGCCATACCAAGTCGCCGGGGGAAAAGGTTGGAGCGGGACGCCGATGTGTGTCGGCGGACGCCCTTCTTCTTTCTTTAGAGGCTCAAAAAAAAAAAACAAGGGTTGCCGTGACGTGGCGGGATGGCTTGTACATTATTTTGATCAAAATTATGTTTACTAAATACCCTTATTATTATTACCTTTATGCATTATTTGCAGTATACATTTTTAACTTTTTAGTTCAGGATATTTGTGTTTTTTGCTTTTTGTTTTCTCTGGTTAATGGTCATGTGTTAATATGCACTTACATTGTGCATACACATTAACTTACTTTTCTCAGTTCAGATTTGTTTTTTATTCATTTCATTGTGCATTCAGTGCATATATGGGTGTGACCGCCCTCTTTCTGAGCTGGGAAAGCCATCCAGTCTGGCCTAAACTGTTACTAGTGGTTCAGCCGCTCGACCCTTGTTCACATTCACGCCACTTGGCAAGTGAAAAGGTTTTAAATACTAGAGTAGGGACTGTCCCACAAGGGTTGCCGTGACGTGGCGGGATGGCTTGTACATTATTTTGATCAAAATTATGTTTACTAAATACCCTTATTATTATTACCTTTATGCATTATTTGCAGTATACATTTTTTACTTTTTAGTTCAGGATATTTGTGTTTTTTGCTTTTTGTTTTCTCTGGTTAATGGTCATGTGTTAATATGCACTTACATTGTGCATACACATTAACTTACTTTTCTCAGTTCAGATTTGTTTTTTATTCATTTCATTGTGCATTCAGTGCATATATGGGTGTGACCGCCCTCTTTCTGAGCTGGGAAAGCCATCCAGTCTGGCCTAAACTGTTACTAGTGGTTCAGCCGCTCGACCCTTGTTCACATTCACGCCACTTGGCAAGTGAAAAGGTTTTAAATACTAGAGTAGGGACTGTCCCACAAGGGTTGCCGTGACGTGGCGGGATGGCTTGTACATTATTTTGATCAAAATTATGTTTACTAAATACCCTTATTATTATTACCTTTATGCATTATTTGCAGTATACATTTTTTACTTTTTAGTTCAGGATATTTGTGTTTTTTGCTTTTTGTTTTCTCTGGTTAATGGTCATGTGTTAATATGCACTTACATTGTGCATACACATTAACTTACTTTTCTCAGTTCAGATTTGTTTTTTATTCATTTCATTGTGCATTCAGTGCATATATGGGTGTGACCGCCCTCTTTCTGAGCTGGGAAAGCCATCCAGTCTGGCCTAAGCTGTTACTAGTGGTTCAGCCGCTCGACCCTTGTTCACATTCACGCCACTTGGCAAGTGAAAAGGTTTTAAATACTAGAGTAGGGACTGTCCCACAAGGGTTGCCGTGACGTGGCGGGATGGCTTGTACATTATTTTGATCAAAATTATGTTTACTAAATACCCTTATTATTATTACCTTTATGCATTATTTGCAGTATACATTTTTTACTTTTTAGTTCAGGATATTTGTGTTTTTTGCTTTTTGTTTTCTTTAGAGGCTCGAATAGCATCCTGGGTCCGATCCCAAATGTCGCGATCCTCCACTGCCCAGTCTGGCACCCTGGAATCAGTGGAGGACACTGGCATCGGGACAGGGACGCGTGGATGCTGGCCGTAATTAAGAAGGAACAGCGTCTGACCAGTGGAATCAGCCACTGCATTATTCAGGGCAAATTCAGCCCATGGTAGCAAGGATGCCCAGTCATCCTGCCTGGCAGAGACAAAATGCTGCAGGTACATGACCAAGGTTTGGTTGGCTCTCTCAACCAACCCGTTCGTCTTGGGGTGATAAGCGGAGGACAGTTTTAGCTCAATGCTGAGTAGGCTGCACAGCTCCCTCCAAAACCGGGACGCGAATTGGGGACCTCGGTCACTGACAATTTTGTCCGGCATGCCATGCAAACGGAATACATGTTTTATGAACAGTGTGGCAAGACCACGAGTGGAAGGCAACCATGCGAGTGGCACCAGATGCACCATTTTAGAAAAATGGTCAGTGACTACCCAGATGACTGTACTGCCACCAGACTTGGGCAGGCCAACCATAAAATCCATGCCAACCATCTCCCAAGGTCTGTCTGCCACCGGCAGAGGATATAAAAACGCAGCCGGCCTCTGTCTAGAGGACCTGTTCCGTGCACACGAGACGCATATGTGGCGCCCCTGAGGCTTCAGTCGCCACAGAGGTACTGCACCTTCTCCTAAGGTGTAGTGCCCCACCATCCAGGTAAGGTGGGAACTCCTGACCACGCTCCACACCTGCATTCCACACACAGGATAGTTCAGTGGGGCCACCTAACAGCTTCATGCTGGGGGTTAGCAGAGCACCCCTCGTGGAACCCTGCTTCGTAACACGAGATGTGCTGGGAGGCGGGTGGAGTAAGATGATACAAAAGAGTGGGAAGCATGAAAGTTAGTTAGTTAGTTGGCTAGAGGAGAGAGAAGAGAGAAGATGGGTGTCTGAGGGACGTGCTGCAGCAGGTCCCAGTGATCTGGGCTGCTGGCACGAGAAAGACCAGAGAAAGAGACTGATAAGATTGATAACCTAACCTTCCATAAGAGAGAGAGAACAGATCGGAATGAAGGAGAATAGAAGGACGGTGGGAAGCAGGTTGAGAAAGAGAGAGAACCCTTCCAGTCCAGAGAGCGCAAAGGCGGGGCCCGTTCCCCGAGGTTGATTGGATCTTTATGTCCGGCAACAGACACCGGAGGAGTAGTGAGCCGCTAACGCCTTGCTCCCATCATAGACTTGGGACACAACAGCAACTGAATAGAGAGCCGGGACGCAGAGTGGAGTCCCCGAAGCAGGCTACAGCTGTCTGTCATACAAGTAAAGACTAGGAACACCTAGAGAGAGGCATTCCAGGGTAACTAAGTACTGGAGTGCATCGCCCCCTAAAGGCGCATTGGAGGAGTCGTTCAGTAAGGTACATGTTGGCGGAGTGTGGAAGGGAGAATCCTATCCTGCCTGGAGGTTGGCTGGAGCCCTGACCTGGAGAATACAGTACGGAGGCAGGCAGTTGTGCGAACTGCAAACAGTGAGTAAAGCTTTGGAACCGCATACTCTGGTGTCCTCCAGTTATTCCAGCACCACTACACCTGGGTACCAGCCTCCATACCATTCTGCGCCTCTCCTCAACCATTGCAGCTACACTGCCCTGGGACTACAGCTCCACCTGTGGGGAGCTATACCATCTCTGCTGCACCACACCATCAGTCCCAGCTGATCTGTATGCAGCGTTGGCTTACCATCTTACTTGCCAAACACCACGGGTGGCGTCACGAACTATTCATATAAACTTTAACACCATTAACATCACTGCCATTGATATTGGGCGTCCAAGGCCACGGACCGGGTCACCGCTGCTGTGACACATTCCCGCCTTGACACCGGCCTGGTACCAAGTACCCCGCTGCCCTGGGTGTGCGAGGGCGACCCACATGCCTGTATGTATTCCTTTGTGTCTTGAGCCATGTGCGGCCACCAATAAGACCTTGCCTGGAGTTCTGTGGTCCGCTTATTGCCGAATTGACCACCCACCCTGGACGCGTGTGCCCACGCGAGAACCTCCGGCCGTAGCTGAGGAGGGACAAAGGTCTTGCCCGGCGGCACTGACTCGAGAGCAACTGGAGCCACGGTCCTAAAACTCTCAGTAGGGAGAATTAGCCAAGGCTCAGCCTCCTCTTCCTCCACTGAAACCACCAAGCGTGACAGAGCATCCGCACGGACGTTCTTCTCTCCAGAGAGATAGTGCAAGGTGAAGCGGAAGTGGGAGAAGAGCGACCACCTAGCTTGACGAGAATTCAAGCGCTGGGCCGTTTGTAAATAGACCAGATTCTTATGGTTCGTATACACCTGGAAGGGAAACCGGGCTCCCTCCAGGAGATGTCTCCACTCAGAAAAGGCCAACTTCTGTCATGGTATGCATAGGTTACTTTAGGCAAAAACCCCGGGACCCCTGCGATGTCCCTCAGACTAGGGGAACCCTGTCTGTCCCTCTACCCAGGGTTTACACTGAAGGTGTGCCTGCCTGAGCCTCCACCCTGTCTCCTATCCAGCCCTAAGCTGAACCCACCTCCCTCCACCCAGTGAGGGGACCAGACACCAGACCCCACAAATACGTATGGACAGGGGTAAAAGAAACACTACACAGTTAATACACAAGGGAATACAATAATGTGCAAGGGCAACCAAATATATCTATATATAACAGATTGGAGAAAGAACCACTGAGGGATATACTGCACCAGATATCAGACGCTCCAACACCACCACTGCTGACCGGTATTGCTAGCACTAGGCTAAAGCTATAGTCGGCGACGCCCATAGTCAGGACGAACTATTTAAAGACCAAGGGCGTGGCCCAGCCCTCAGCCAGCATGACAACCTGGTTAACCCTATCCCGACTGGAACAGAATACCCAACAGGGTATTACCGTTGTCTGCCGGACACCCTGGTGTGAACAGTGTCCGACATGACAGTACCCCGCCTTCTACGAGGGACCTCCGGAACCTCACCATGTCGAGGACCTGGCTTGTCCGGATGGCGACGATGGAACATAGTAACCAGTCGATCAGCATGAATGTCAGAGGCCGGCACCCATGTCCTCTCCTCAGGACCATAGCCACGCCAGTGGACCAGGTACTGTAGAGTGCGACGCACAACCCTAGAGTCCACCACTTTGGACACCTCAAATTCCAACGCGCCATCCACCAAGACGGGAGGTGGTGGCCCGGGGGAACCATCCACCAAACCCACGACCTTCTTTAGCAATGCTTTGTGAAATACATTATGAATCTTATACACAGCCGGCAACTCCAAACGAAATGCCACGGGGTTGATCACTGCGGAGATTCTAAATGGGCCAATGAACCTGGGACCCAACTTAAGTGACGGTATCTTGAGCTTAATGTTCCTAGTAGATAACCACACCCAATCACCCACACACAGGTCCGGACCTGGCACATGTCTGCAGTCAGCCACCCGTTTGTACCTGGAACCCACCTTCAACAAGCGCTGCTTGACTCTCCTCCAAACAGACGACAATTGAGCTCCCAACTGGTTCTCCTCAGGGACGCCAACTGAGCACCCCTGACGCAAGGTGCAAAATTGAGGATGTTGACCATACACACAAAAAAAAGGAGATTCCCCAGACGATTCCTGGCAATGGTTGTTTATTGCGAATTCTGCCAGAGGAAGAAACGCTGACCACTCTTCCTGATTGTCGGAAATAAAGCAGCGCAAGTATTGCTCCAGGTTTTGGTTCATCCGCTCAGTCTGTCCATTCGACTGAGGGTGGAAAGCCGATGAATGAGATAATTTAATTCCAAGGCGAGAACAAAAAGCTCTCCAAAACTTTGCCACAAACTGCGTACCTCGATCAGATACAATGTCAGACGGGACACCATGAAGTCTGACCACCTCGCGATTAAATATCTGAGCAAGAGTCTTAGCATTGGGCAAAGACGGTAAAGCAACGAAATGTGACATTTTGGAGAACCTATCAACAATTACCAAAATGACCGAGTTCCCTGCCGAGGCGGGCAAGTCAGTAATAAAATCCATGGAAATCTCAGTCCATGGCTTACTGGGCACCCCGAGAGGCTGCAAGCTACCAGCGGGACGGGAACGAGGAGTCTTGGCCCGTGCGCACGTGGTACAGGCAGCCACATATGAGGCCACATCCTGCCGGATTTTAGGCCACCAAAAAGGACGCGATACCAGTTCCAGAGTGCTCTTAACCCCTGGATGACCTGCCAGTACCATGTCGTGATGTTCGCCCAACACTCTAGAGCGTAGATGTAGCGGCACAAAAGATTTATTAGCAGGCAACCCCGGCGGTACCACCTCCTGAGCCTCCGCAATCTCTGCCTCAATCTCTGTCCTGATGGCAGATACCACCACACCCTTTTGGAGAATAGGCACTGGCTCTTCACATAACTCTCCACCAGGAAAACACCTGGATAAAGCGTCTGCCTTAACATTCTTCGACCCAGGTCGATAGGTAACAACGAAGTTGAACCGGGTGAAGAATAATGCCCAGCGAGCCTGTCTGGAGGACAGGCGCTTAGCAGATTCTAAATAAAGCAAATTCTTATGGTCGGTTATCACAGTAATCTGATGAACAGCCCCCTCCAAGAAGTGTCGCCACTCCTCAAATGCCAATTTGATGGCCAATAATTCCCTGTTGCCAATATCATAATTACGCTCCGCAGGCGACAGCTTCTTGGAGAAGAAGGCACACGGATGCAACTTGGCCCAAGAAGGGCCCTGAGACAGTACAGCCCCCACTCCAACCTCCGACGCATCCACCTCCACGACAAACGGTAAGGAGACATCGGGCTGCACCAGAATGGGCGCTGAGGCAAAACTATTCTTGAGGAATTCAAACGCCTGTACCGCAGGCTCAGACCAGTCAGAAAAGTCGGTACCCTTCTTAGTCATGTCAGTCAGTGGTTTGGCAATCATAGAGAAGTTCTTAATAAATTTCCTATAGTAATTGGAGAAGCCAAGAAATCGCTGAAGCGCCTTAAGATTATCAGGCTGATCCCAATGTAGTACCGCCTGCACCTTTGCGGGGTCCATCTTAAAACCTGAGGCGGAGATTATATAACCCAAGAACGGTAGCTCCTGTACGAAAAACACACATTTTTCAAGCTTGACATAGAGCCTGTTCTCTCTGAGCAACTGCAGAACCTGTCTAACATGCTCTATATGTGTATCATGGTCGCGAGAGAAAATGAGGATGTCGTCAAGATAAATTATAACGAACCTCCCCAACAGCTGAGAGAAGACATCATTAATGAAGTGTTGAAAGACCGCCGGTGCCATAGTCAACCCAAACGGCATTACCAAACTCTCAAAGTGACCCTCAGGGGTATTGAACGCCGTCTTCCACTCATCCCCCTGACGGACTCTTATAAGATTGTACGCCCCCCTGAGGTCCAGTTTGGAGAACCACCTGGCACCAACCACTTGGTTGAATAAATCAGGTATAAGTGGCATAGGGTAAGGATCACGGACCGTAATCTGGTTGAGTTCTCTGAAATCCAGACACGGGTGTAAACCGCCATCCTTCTTTTTAACAAAGAAGAAGCCAGCAGCCAGAGGAGAAGAGGAAGGTCTAATATGACCCTTGCTCAGGCTATCCGCAATGTATTCCTTGGGAGCTAGCCTCTCGGGACCTGAGATATTAAACATTCTAGCTTTAGGTAACTTGGCCCCTGGTTTCAACCTAATAGCACAGTCATAGGGGCGATGCGGTGGTAGTTCTGAACAACCCTTCTCAGAAAATACATCAGCATAGTCCAGCAACGGCTCCGGGATACTGGGGGTCAAAGCGGAAATACATGTAGCCAGGCACTTCTCCTGACACTCCCTGCTCCACTGAATTATGTCCTGGGTCTTCCAATCAATAACAGGATTATGCATTAACAACCATGGAAAGCCCAGAACCATCTGAGCCGGTAAGTTACTAAGCACCTTACAAGTTACCCGCTCTGAGTGTAATACTCCAATGTGGAGTTGTATATCCAACATACACTCTGTGATCTCCCCTTGAGACAACGGGGAAGCATTGATGGTAACCACCCGGATGGGGTTCGGCAATTTCTCCCCCGGAAATCCCGCTGTATGCGCGAACTTCTCATCAATGAGATTGGCAGCTGAGCCACTATCAACAAACACTGTAATAGAGAGCATTTGCCCCCCAAGTGCTACCCTAGCAGGGAGCATACACTGGGAAACCATGACGGAGGATACACAAAGGCTCAGACTAGACTCCTCCAAACCCTCTGAGCCTATCAGTTTTCCGCCGGTGCGCCCTTCTTAGGTACCAGGGGGCAAGCGTTAATAAAATGTCCTCCTTTGCCACAAAAAAAACAGAGCCCCTGCCTTCTGTGCCAAGGACGTTTAGGCTTGTTACTCGGTGACTGTGCTATACCAGCGATCTGCATGGGTTCCACGGATTCAGCCGCGGCAACCTCACCAACCACTCCCCCACCTCCCGGAGGCAACGAAACCAGCGCCCCCTGACGGAGACGTTGGTCTATGCGTACTACAAGTGCCATCGCAGCCTCCAGAGAGGCGGGAGTCTCGTACATTAGGAGAGTCTGTTTAACCCTTCCAGAAACCCCATGCAGAAATTGACTTCTAAGCGCAGGGTCATTCCACTGCGTGTCCACCGCCCAGCGCCGGAATTCCGTGCAGTAATCCTCAGCTGGTCGATCACCCTGTAGCAGTGAGCGTATCTTAGACTCTGCTAAGTTTAATCTATCCGGATCGTCATAGATCAAACCCAGAGCAGAGAAAAAAAAATCTACAGATTCAAATGCCGGTGAGTCTGAAGGGAGTGAAAAGGCCCAGGCCTGTGGGTCACCACTCAGCAAAGAAATCACCAAGCCCACGCGTTGAGCCTCATTACCTGAGGAATGTGGACGCATACGGAAATACAATTTGCATGACTCACGAAACACCGTGAACCTACCACGATCACCAGCAAATCGTTCAGGAAGGGGAAACTTGGGCTCAGCTGCCCTGGCTGCAGCCTCAGCAGGTACTGCAGGAGCTGACAGGCCTTGTTGCTGGACCGCCCCCCTGAGTTCAGTGACCTGTATGGATAGAGCCTCCAGCTGCTTGGTTAGGGAAAGTATAGGATCCATAGTAAGTAACCCCTATATTCCCTATCTATACCTCTTTTTTTTTTTTTTTCTCTCACTTTATTATTTGGGCTGACTATAATGTCATGGTATGCCTAGGTTACTTTAGGCAAAAACCCTGGGACCCCTGCGATGTCCCTCAGACTAGGGGAACCCTGTCTGTCCCTCTACCCAGGGTTTACACTGAAGGTGTGCCTGCCTGAGCCTCCACCCTGTCCCTGTCTCCTATCCAGCCCTAAGCTGAACCCACCTCCCTCCACCCAGTGAGGGGACCAGACACCAGACCCCACAAATACGTATGGACAGGGGTAAAAGAAACACCACACAGTTAATACACAAGGGAATACAATAATGTGCAAGGGCAACCAAATATATCTATATATAACAGATTGGAGAAAGAACCACTGAGGGATATACTGCACCAGATATCAGACGCTCCAACACCACCACTGCTGACCGGTATTGCTAGCACTAGGCTAAAGCTATAGTCGGCGACGCCCATAGTCAGGACGAACTATTTAAAGACCAAGGGCGTGGCCCAGCCCTCAGCCAGCATGACAACCTGGTTAACCCTATCCCGACTGGAACAGAATACCCAACAGGGTATTACCGCTGTCTGCCGGACACCCTGGTGTGAACAGTGTCCGACATGACAACTTCATTGTCAGCAGCTCCCTGTCCCCGATGGAGTAGTTCTTCTCCGGCGGTGAGAAGGTCTTAGAGAAGAAGAAGCAGGGATTCTTCCGACCTTGAGCATCCTTCTGGAAAAGGACTGCTCCTGCACCGATGGAAGAAGCATTTACCTCTAGGATAAAAGGTTTATCCACATCGGGACGGTATAAGATGGGTGCGCCAGCAAAATGGGATTTTAGAGACGAGAAGGCCTTGGAGACTTGTTCAGACCAAGCCTTAGGATTAGCTCCTTTCTTTGTGAGAGCAACCAGGGGAGCTACCAGTGTGGAGAAGGGGGTAATGAACAGGCGATAATAGTTGATGAACCCCAAAAAGCGCTGCACCGCTTTGAGTGAATGTGGTTCCTGCCAGTCCATTACCGCTTGCACTTTGGCCGGATCCATAGCCAACCCCTGGGCCGAGATGATGTAGCCCAGGAACGGCAAGGACTCCTGCTCAAACTGGCACTTCTCCAGCTTGGCGAAAAGAGAGTTCGCCCGCAGACGGTCGAAGACCCTGCAGATGTCTCTCCGGTGGGAGGTCAAATCTGGCGAAAAGATGAGGATGTCATCCAGATAGACCATCACCGAGGTAGTGAGCATATCGCGGAAGACGGTATTAACAAAATCCTGGAAAGACATCAGGCGCATTACAGAGGCCAAAGGGCATGATCAGATATTCATAATGGCCGTTCCTGGTGTTAAATGCTGTCTTCCACTCGTCTCCTTCGCGAATGCGGATCAGGTTGTACGCCCCCCCATAGATCTAATTTTGTAAAGATCCGGGCCCCTCGCAACCTGTCAAATAACTCAGAGATCAACGGAAGAGGGTACTTATTTTTAACCGTTATGGCGTTGAGACCTCTGTAATCAATGCAGGGACGTAACTCTCCGCTCTTCTTCTGCACGAAGAAGAACCCTGCACCGGCCAGCGACACCGACTTTCTGATAAAACTTCTTGCCAGGTTCTCCCAGGTGGAAGCCCCGCTATCTAAGGTCCCTCGGAATACTGGTTTGGGAGAAAAGGGTTTCATATTAGTTAGACCACCACCTATGACCACTGGACGATCAATGCGGGTGGAGATGGCAATCAATTCCTCCAGACTTGTGGGGACCTCTCTGGTTGCTAGAGCATCTTTGACATGCTCCGCTAACCCTCACCAACACAGGGACGAGTGCTTTATCAGGTACTCCAGTTCGGAAGCCAATGTTAGGTGATAATATGTACTGTGGCCTGTAGCGTGCCACTGACTGGCGCTGACTCTATGACTAAGTCCCTATCCACACACGTAATATCAGGGGGAGGTGGAGTCTTAATGAGTCATTCGCAGGTTCATGCTTCCATCATCATTCACACATGTGGCAAGTAGTCTATACTAGCGCATGGCCAAGCTGCCATGCAGGCCTTTTATAGCCGTGCGCTTCCGGGACCTTCCAGATCTCTGAGATGGACCAATCAGATCAGGAGAAGGACCTGAGCACGTGACTCCTGATCTCCACTGGGAGATTGTCCCGTGAGCATGCCCAGTAGCGCGGCGAGAGGACTTAGCCTCTGGAGTGGCTTGCTGCAGAGCAGGCTGCGCTACTATTGCTGGTCCAGAGGTGGCAGCCACAACCAGACCCAAAGAACTGGTCTGAGCAGGGTGTCTGGATTGCCGAGATTGCTGTGCAGGTCCCTGAGAGGTCGGAGGGGAATGGGAGACCACTGGCTGCATGGCTCTGGATTCCTTCTGTGCTATGCCTTGGAGGTCCTGGCCTTTCCTGTTGCTAGTGTTTTATCAGAGCGAGTCTTTATTGCCGCTGGTGGAATTATAACTGATAAGCACATCCGCCTGTCAACTGACTGGCTGACTCTTATATTAATGAACAAGGGCTGAATTGGGCCAGACTTCTGTTCACCGCCACTTGATAACAGTGAAACCTAACCTCAAATCCAGTGTCTTTTTTTGTGAGGTATATTCAAATGCACCTCTTCACACCCACACATGGGTATACGCTTCCTGATTTTGGCCATTTTCTGTTATCCTCCTCCTTCTCCTCATCCTCATCATCCAGCACCACTAGATCACCATGGTGACCATGGTCCATGATGCAACAGCCACTAGAAATTTTTGCAAGGGTGTTTATGGTGCCCATTCCAAAAATGTTTACACTCTATGATGAGGTGCCCCCCCCAGGGGAAAATGTTTTTCAGGCTATACACTTAGTGTATGGGCATTGCAAGTATAGAAAACCTGCTCCTTTAAACTGGGAAAACATTTTTCGGCGGCCATACTCCACGTCTCTTCAGACAGCACCACTAGAACACAAGTGTGAACTTGTTCAGTGATGCAACAGCCACTATAGTGTTTTGCAAGGGTGTTTATGATGGCCGTAAAATATATTTAAACAGTAGGTTGCTGTGTATCCCCCAGGGGGAAATGTTTGTCAGCCCAAACACTTAAGGCCCCCGTCTCACATAGCGAGATCGTTAGCGAGATCACTGAAACGTCACAAATTTTGTGACGCAACAGCGACTTCGCCAGCGATCTCGCTACATGTGACACATAGCGGCGACCGAGCCCCTGCTGCGTTCTCGCTGAATATTCTCAAATGTCCTGGGCCATTCTTTAATCGCTGGTGTCCCACTGGCCAGCATGCATTTCTGTGTTTGACGCCGACGAGCGACCTCATTGGCGACGCAGAGCACAGGGACGCAGGTGGAAGTCGTCAGAATAGCTGCTGTGTGACAAGGTTCCACGACCGCGGAGGTTATTAAACGGATCGCCGGATCGTTGCTGCATCGCTGAGTAGATCTGTCTGTTTGACAGCTTTCTAGCGACCATTTAGCGTTGTACCAGCGATCCTTACAAGGTCGTATCGTTGTCGGGATCGCTGGAGCGTCGCATAGTGTAACGGTACCCTTAGTGGTGTATAGGCATTGCAAGTGTAGGAGACCCGCTCCTGTAAACTGGGAAAACATTTTTAAGAGACCATACTCCATGTCTCTTCAGACCCCACCACTAGAACACGAGGATGAAAGTGTTCCGTGATGCAACAGCCACTATAGTTTTTGCAAGGATATTTATGATGGCCGTAAAAAAGATATTTACACAGTAGGTTGATGTGTAGCCCCAGGGGGAAATGTTTGTCAGCCCATACACTTAAGCCCCCGTCACACACAGCGAGATCGCTAGCGAGATCGCTGCTGAGTCACAAGTTTTGTGACGCAACAGCGATCTCGCCTGTGATATCGCTGTGTGTGACACGTATCAGCGCCCGCCCCCCCCCACTGCGTATCGCTGATCATGCTCGAAAGCCCTGGACATTTTTTTGATCATTGGTCTCCCGCTGGCCAGCACGCATCGCTGCGTGTGACAGGCGGGAGACCAGCGATCAGCGAGCTGGACCTGGTATTTGTCACGGCCCCCATGCCTCCAGCCATGCGCCGCGCCGCTCCCCCGTCGCGAGCGCTCATTCTTACCCGGCGCCGCAGCCTCGCTCTCCCCTGCTCCAGCGTCGCTGTCCTCCTCTGACCGGCCCGCGGCCTGTGACGTCATTGCGTGCTCTGCGCATGCGCCATAGGCCACGGCCGACCCTCTGCCTATGATCTTATCGGCCGGCGGTGCCCTGACCTGGTAGCACCGCCGGACCAATGGGGGCACATCTGCAGCTATATCAGGCCGCCCTCCCTTAATGGAGGCGCCTGATCGTTACTGTTTCCGACATCCATCCAGGTCCTGGGGATTGCCTTGCAGCTTCCACTCCCTCTCACTGCCTTGTGCTTCCTTGCAGTCCTGCATACCTGCTGTCCAACTCCGGTCCTGCCTGACTGTGTCCGCACCTGCAGTCCTGTTCCTGTCCAGCCTACCCGTGCCCATACCTGCAGTCCAACTCCGGTCCTGCCTGTCCGTGTCCGCACCTGTAGTCCTGTTCCAGTCCAGCCTACCCGTGTCCGTACCTGCTGTCCTTCTCCGGTCCTGCCTGTCTGTGTCCGTATCTGCAGTCCTGTTCCAGTCCAGCCTACCTGTGTCTGTACCTGCTGTCCTACTCCGGTCCTGCCTGTCTGTGTCCGCACCTGCAGTCCTGTTCCTGTCCAGCCTACCCGTGTCCTTACCTGCAGTCCAACTCCGGTCCTGCCTGTCCGTGTCAGCACCTGCAGTCCTGTTCCAGTCCAGCCTACCCGTGTCCGTACCTGCTGTCCTACTTCGGTCCTGCCTCTCTGTGTCCGCACCTGTAGTCCTGTTCCAGTCCAGCCTACCCGTGTCCGTACCTGCAGTCCTACTCCGGTCCTGCCTGTTGGTGTCCGCACCTGTAGTCCTGTTCCAGTCCAGCCTACCCGTGTCCGTACCTGCAGTCCTACTCCGGTCCTGCCTGTCGGTGTCCGCACCTGCAGTCCTGTTCCAGTCCAGCCTACCCATGTTTGTATCTACTGTTCTACTCCAGACCTGCCTTCCCGTGTCAGTCCCCGCACTCCACTCCGAGCCGCCCCTCTTGGTTCCGGCTGCCGTGGCATTCGAACCCCTGGACCTGCTCCTAACAATCCCTGTATAGGGGTCGGTTCCACCTGGTTGCTCATCCGGGGTCCCTCTGTGTCACGGTCCAGAGGGTCCACTCCGGGAAGTCCGCCTTGCCCAGTACAAAGCTAACAGTATCTAAGGTAAACCGCGGGTAACTAAGCGCGCGCGTCACTTAGTTACCCACTGTGTACCTTAGATACCAGCGTGCTGGTGCAGGGAGCTGGTATCCAAGGTAAACAGCAGGTTTCACCTTTAGGTGGCTTAAAAAATCAAAATAATGAGAACTTTGGTTTCATGTGGCCATCCAATACATGTGTTCAAATGCTTATTGGGATGTAACTTTGGTGCAGGTCAGGCCTTGCATTCAATGCATAAGCAAACAGTATTGGAGTACCAAATGAATAATGGGAAGTGGGTTTTCTTGTGGCCATCCAGTACGTGGCTTCAAAGGCTTATTGGGGTGCATGTAACTTTGGTGCAGGGAAGGCCTTGCATTCAATACATAATCAAACAGTATGGGAGTACCAAATGAATAATGTAAACTTGTTTTTCCTGTGACCATCCAGTACGTGGGTTCAAAGACTTATTGGGGTGCATGTAACTTTGGTGCAGGGCAGGCCTTGCATTCAATGCATAAGCAAACAGGATGGGAGTACCAAATGAATACTGGGAACTATAGTTGCATGTGGTCATCCATGATGTCTGTTCAATGGGTTGTTAGGGTGCGTCCAAATTTTTTGGACAGCCCTGCCACTCACTGCATACGCAATAACAGTATAAGAGACCCAATGTTTAATAATGGGATCAACAAAGCATAGCCGGCTGATGGCTCTCTAAGAATAGTGAGGGCCAACTGCTGGCACTCTAAAAATAGACTATGTGACTTTCAGAGTCCCTCCTTCATAAATGAAACAGGATGATGTGTCACACACCACATGGCCTAAGAAGGTTGTAAACTGTTAAAATGACATTTCCCAGTGAATGCATTTGCCTTGGTTGAAAGCAATGCTAAACATGAAAAACGCATAAAATACGATACGTGTGAACATAGCTCAAGTGGTGGAGGAACATTTTTGTTTCGGGTTAATTATTTTGCCTTATATAAAAGTCATTACCCTGGAAAGGATGTTCCTTACCATATTTCCCAGGAAAATCCATTTTGGTTTAGTTTTTGTATGTTTTTTGGTGCGCCTGTAAAAATAAAGTAAGACTCTGACAACATTGCTCAACGCTGTGACCTGGGTGTCAGAAATGCTTCCAGGGGCATTCCCCATGATGTTCCCATGGCATTTGAGCACGGTTTCCACCATTTTCAGAAATTTTTAGACTTTAAAAGGACCCCCAGGGGGTTGCGGTAAAAATACTCGGTTTTCCCAAAGACTTAAATTGGGCTCGTTGCTCGGGTCGAGCACCCGGGTATTCCAATTTGCTCGACCCGAGCATTTAGTGCTCGCTCATCACTATTATTGATATGCTCGTGTCCTAAGCATAATGCAACTGGTACAGTGTGTCTACTGTGTTTCGATAGATGCTACTGCGCAAGCGCCACCACCGACACCTTGTTACTGCAGCCAAAAAAATGGACACTACAACAAAATGGCGCCAGCGGCAGCACTTGCGCAGTAGCATCTCTTGGTACGAGATAGATGGTACGTGCAAGCACCCCCACTGGCTCCTTGATGCTGCAGTCAAAAAGTAAAAAAAAAATTTACACTACAGCAACATGGCGCCTGAGGCGGCACATGCACAGTAGCATCTATCGTGTACCGAGAGATGCTACTGTGCAAGCACCACTGCCGGCGCCATTTTGTTGTAGTGTTGTTTTTTTTGGCTGCAGCAACAAGCAGCTGGCGGCAGCGCTTGCGCAGTAGCATCTATCTGAACACGATAGATGCTAATGCGCAGGCGCACCAGACAGTGCCATATTGATGGTGATTTTTTTTCTTTGAAACACAGGAAGATAATAGGCACTAACCGATAAGAGAAAGTGTGCAGGTGCCACCATTTTGATTAATTGACATGCTTTTATTCAAATACACACATTAGTATATTCATTATGCAAACTAGGGGGCATGTCAGTGAGGGATCAATGACCTATCAGCAGTCTGCATTATGAATATATAATCACAGCACCACATACATGAACCCCACCTTCGGACACGAGCATATAATTAACACAAAAATGAAAATAAGGATTAAAAATGAAGCACAAGACGGATTTCATCAACAAAGGTATTATTTTATTCAGTTGAACGGTGCCGATCTGACACTGTGTGTAGGTTACTATGCACAACCCTGCTGACAGGTTCCCTTTAACCATTCTCTGAAAGACCCTGACCATTCTCTGAAATACACTGCACCAGTTGTATTATGTTTCCACACGTCTTCCAATAAATTTAATATTACAAAGTCAAATTTCCTCAAATAACAAAATTGGTTGAGATTTAATGTTGACCTTTTCTAAATATGGATCGTAAAGTACACAAACTTCACCATAACTTAACCCCGATAAACATGAGAGGCAGACAAGTAATGTTATTGCCATTGACTAACTGTCTGACTCACCCTAAGGAGCCTCGAGATGTTTATAAGAAACAGTGAAATGATCAAGGGTTTGATTCAGAAACCTGTCATACGTAGTGACTGTGGGTCAAAGGTCCCAATAACAAAAACGCAGACTGGAAGATATTTCTTGTCAGGAAAAATAATTTACTGTCTCGACCTGGATATTTATGCTTTGCTTAAAGAGTCAATGTAGACTGCAAACTGTAGAGAAAATAACGAAGTGACTCCCTAGGAGCATTGCAAAAAAAATATTTAAAATTAGTATCTTGCATTAAGATAGATCCCAAACTTTACTCCTCTGTGGTCCCCATATTCTTGGAGCTCTTACTAGCTATTTTTTTTTTTGCTGACGAAGCAATATTCATGCAATCTTCCTTAATTTTGTTGGTTGTTCTGTAGTACCTGTGTCATCCTAATGTCCATGGCTTGTACCATACAGGGGCACAAAAGGCCAAAACTTTGATGAACAAGGAGAGATTGTGTGGGAGAGGAATTACATTCATCCTCAAATATATGATTATATGATGGCTATATACACTGTATGTCAGCTATTTGGGGAATAGATAATTTGCACATATGTTTCATTTTTGTAATTGGGTTGCATTAAAAATTTTGCACTGTTTGCGCTCTCTAGTCGCTATATCACACTGTGCATTACTGACTGCAGAATGAGTTAATGTGGTTGGTCACGTGATCTTTATTTTAACAGATGTGTTGGGGACATGATTAGGACAGAAGAAGGACCTGTCATACCTACGGTATTTAATAGTAAGTGCCCCAAAATCATGTACCCAACATGGGCTAACCCCGTCATGTCATTCTGCAGCCAGTAATAGACTGTGTGATTATGTTAATAATTTACATTAGTTAATGTGGCACAATGTAATATTTTAAGAGTACAAATATTACTTATATAATCTCCTATTGTCCTACCAGGGAGAATTATAATAGGCCAATAACATGCAGCTAACCTTCTCCCACATTAGTAGATTAAAAAAGGGGCTACAATAATTGTGATTTACTTGGAATGCAGGAGCAGGGAACCACGTAGGGCAAAGTATGTGGTAGGAATAATCATCAAATAAAGTATAGGCTACAAAACGTGGCTCAGTGGTTAACATTGCATCCTTGCAGCGCTGGAGTCCTGGGTTGAAATCCCATCAAGGACAACAACTGCAAGGAGTTTGTATGTTCTCCCCATGTTTGCGTGGGTTTTCTCCGGGTACTCCGGTTTCCTCTCACACTCCAAAAACATACTGATAGGGAATTTAGATTGTGAGCCCCATCAGAGACAGTGATGATAATGTGTGCAAACTTTAAAGCGCTGGGGAAGACTATCTCTCTCTTGTTTGCCTGGCTTCCGCTTCTGCGCTACCCAGCATTTCATCTGTCTCAGCCCTCCGTCTTCATCTTGAACATTTCCCCACTCTTCATTGGTTCTCCCCAGAGTAGAGAGTGTGCAGGCCTTCCTTCTCGACTGGACCGCAACCACTGGGGTCTTGAACTTACGGAAGTCTTACGGAAGTCTGGGGTTTCTTCCTCTTCGAATTGTTCATAGAGACCCCCCGCTGGAGTTTCCACCGTCACTCGTGACAGGCTATCGGCATTTGCATTTTCAGTAGTAGAGCGATAACGGATGTTAAAGCCAAACTTAGCCAGGCGAGCCACCCACCGTTGTTCTAAGGCCCCCAATTTAGCATTCACAAGGTGGGCCAGGGGATTATTGTCCATTCGAAATTGAATCTTGGTCCCTGCCAGGCATCCCACAAACTTCTCTGTCATGGCCCACACGAGGGCCAGGAGCTCTAACCGGAAAGAGCTTTAATTATGGGGGTTTCTTTCACTGTCTTGAAGGGATCTACTGGCATACCCAATGACTCTCTCTTGTCCATACTGTATTTGGGAAAGTACTGCACGAGTCCATGAAGGCTACTGTCTGTGTACAACAAGAACAGTTAATCGAAATCTGCGTAGGCCAAAATCGTGGCTGAAGTAAGAGCATTCGTTATAGCCTGAAAGGCCTCATCTCGCCTCTGGTCCCAGGGAATGCACTTGGTCTTTGGCACTCCGGCAGTCCCCCTCAGCAGTTCATTCAGAGGACCTGCCACCTTTGCGAAATCTTTGACAAACTGTCGGTAGTACTCAGCGAGTCCAAGGAAGGCCTGGAGTTCCTGCATGGTTCGAGGAACTGGCCACTTCTGGATAGCAGCCACTTTTTTCTGGTGAAGGCAGAACTCCATCTTGTGACACTATGTGGCCCAGGTACTTGATCTCTCTCTTGAAGAGGTGGCACTTCTTTGGCTTCACCTTCAGGTTATGAGCCTGCAGTCTTCCGAGTACCTGTCCAAGCCAGGCAAGATGGTCTTCGAACGAGGCAGAGAACACAATGATGTCATCCAGGTAGATCAGGGTAGCCTCAAAGTTTAAGTCTCCCAAACACTTTTCCATCAGCCGTTGAAACGTGCCCGGAGCATTGGAGAGCCCGAAGGGCATCCAGTTAAACTTGAACAATCCCATAGGGAGGATGAAGGCAGTTTTTTCCTTGTCTTTCTTAGCCACGGTCCAAGGTGGAGAAGTACTTGGCTTTCCCCAACGCTGTCAAGGATTCCTCAATTCGGGGTAATGTATAAGAGTATCGCACTGTGCAGGCATTGAGTTTCCTGTAATCTACACAGAACCGGATGGTCCCATCCTTCTTCTTGACGAGCACCACTGGTGTCGCCCAAGGGCTCTGACTACTCTGCACTACTCCTGAATCCACCATCTGCCTCAGTAATGTCTTCACCTCTTGGTACATCTTGGGTGGGATTTGCCATATCGTTCTCGAATTGGGCGAGCGTCCCCGGTCGGTATCTCGTATGCGATCGCTTCGGTACAGCCAAAATCTTCAGCATGACGGGCGAATACGGCCTGATTTTCCCACAGCATAGCTTCTATCGCCCGCACATACTCAGGGCCAAGATTCTTCACATCCAATTCCATTTGGTCATGGATGATTCACCCATTCCACTCCGGGGATGGCTTCTCTTCAGGCCTCGCAGTGACTGCCAGGGTCCACCCCGCACCTTTGATTGGCAATAAAGACATCTTTTTCTGACTCACCACTTCGCCCTTGTGTAGGTACACCCAGGCCAGATCTGTCCCCCGTGGCAAGGTGACTTCCCCAGGCCCACGTTCAAAGCACTTATGAGGACGTGTCCTCGCTGGATCACAGCTATCGTACGAGCTATCATGACTTCTTGGTCAGCTCCCCCACCTACCACAGGCTGAACTATCACCTCCAGCTCGTCAAGGTTGCGATGAGTCCCCACTGGAAGGTGTGATGTATTTTCTCGCTCGGGAGGCAAGATTACAGGCCCTGATGACCCCTACTGCCTGATAAGACAGCACACTCTTCTGTGTCCCACGGATCAATCGCTGAAGGGCTTCTTGAGTAGGCTTGTGTGTGGCAGCCTTCTTCCAATAACTGGGTCTCTGTTTGGTGAACATTATCTGATCGAGTTCTCGCAGGATATTCATTCCCAGTACTACAGGCACATCTTCTTTGATGGGCTCAGGAAGTAGCAGGATCCCTTTCTTTCCTACTTCTTGCCCACAGATTCGAATATTCATCTACACAACCCCTGTGACCGGGATCGGCTGTTGATTGGCAGCAAACAATCAGATCAACGACTCCTTCTTTGGCTTAGCCAGGGCCTGAAAATGCTGTTTGAAATATGATTCTGGCATAGTTGTCACTTGTGAACCGGTATCTATCAAGTAATCCACTGGAACGCCCTCAAATTCAGCACGCAGGATGGGACTCCCAGCAATCAAGTGTTCATTATGATAAGGAGCGGCCTCTCTTCTTGCTTCCCCCACAGAGTGCTGTGTTACTGAGGGGGTTGGTAGTTTAACGGCGGCTGTTGCTGGCTTTAAGCATAATTCTGGCAGTCCCTGGCAATGTACCCTTGTCCTCCACATTCCCAGCATTGGATGCCTCCTCTTCGCCTAGGGACACCCCAAACCTGTAATCGCACCTCTGATACCTGGTTGGGGGGAGCTTGCACCCACTGACCCCTTAAAGGTCGGGGCGAGGGATGGTTATATGAGTGTGTTGAGTCAGACTGTTGTTCTACCATTCTTTGCTCCATCCGGGTTAATTTATCTTGCATACTGACGAGACCGCTGCAAGTCGTGCACTACCTGGACCAGCGCCTCCTGATGATTTGGGTCCCCTCTGGTATTGGCATTCTGGACACGCATCACACCAGACGTGTAGCTGTCTTCCTTGCTTCGGGCCACTGCTTCTGCCAGGATTTGACGGAATGAAAGAGCCGGACCTGCACGGACCCGTTCTGACAGTGCTCTCCTCAAGGATGTGCTATGCAGTCCCAGAATGAATTGTTCCGGACTTTGGAGCCCATGCCACCGAGCCCATCTGTCTCTTTCCTCTGCACTTCTGTCAACACTTCTTGCAGTGCTGTCACATACCTTCTTCTTCCTGCTGCAGTCTAGAGAAAAATTTGGCGTGGAGGTGTCCCGAGCTAGCAGTCTCGCCATAGATCTCTTCCAGGAATTTCATTAACTCCTTCAGGGTACTACAAGTGAGTTCTGGCTGTAGACAGCAAGCAACAAAGGGTTAATTTATTTACAGGCAAGGAATGCAGTGTTAGGAAAGTGTAAACAGGGGTATGCAATAGCATAAAACAATTTACAAAAGTGATATTCTCTAGCTGGGCCGTACAAATGGCATGGTGCACCAACTATTACAGATCAGTGTATTTTTCAAAAGGCAAAACAATACAATAAAGTACAGTATGCTGCTACTCTAACTATAACCTATCTGGCCACTCTTACTTTGGCCTCACGGCTACCGTGCTCTGTCTATTGCAGCCTATCCTAAGCCCTAAACATGTGCGCACACGGGGTTAACACTCACAGTAGTTGGTATCTCAGTCCATTCCCGGGGGTCCCTGAAGCTTTGCAAGATGGTGCGCACTTCTTCCTGGAAGCCCTGTTTTCCTTGTGTGCAAGTTCAATGATACTCCTAGGAACGATGGATTCCTCCTCTGGGTTCCTTTCTTGTCCTTTCTTCGTGGCTTCTCATGGCAAGGCAGGAAAGCCACCTTTTAATCCCCAGAATAGTTTACAAAGTCACAGTCGCAGACTAAACGTTCTTTTCCTCACAGCTCACGCAGGCACACCTGCTTCCTGCAGATATCTCTTCTCCACACAGAAAGGCAGCCCCTCCCCTCTGTAGTCTGGCATATGAAACCAAACAGCCTTTAAAGCAGGGAAGCACAGAATGTCCCACTGCTCTAACCAAGGGGGTGCTGTCTCTTAAAGGGGCAGCTTGTCTCTACTGTCCATAGCACTGCCACCACCTTACATCTGCACCATATTTTATCAAAGTAACTTATGCTGCCTGTATGGCACACATCCGAAATTTAATTATTCAATTTTTTTTAAAGAAATGTATCTGCTTGAAGATAGAGAAGGCACAGGATAGTGTCTGGCATTTCAATCATTCTTATGTAGCAAAGCATGCCATTTAACCTTTGCACAAATAGAAAGTCTGCCTGAGCCCCACCTGATTTGCGATATGGCAACACAATACAATTCAGTGCTGCATATCTTGGAGCATCTGTACAAGCAACTGGAGCTTGGGTTATTTTAAAATAACCATTGGCAGATGATGAGGGACACCTGTCACCCACTATGGCCCTTTGAAAAAGATTCCAAAATTGTCAATGCGGTGGAAAAAAATAAAGATGCAGCAAGAGATGGCTTAAAAACAGCAACTTCTACATGTTCATGGGGCTGTTGGGGATTCTCAGTGTACAATGTCACATGCTGTAGGATGTGGAGATGGGGGAAGAGCAGCAGCTGGGTGTGGAGTTGGACATTGAGTTATCCCAGGCATTGGACCAGGCAAAGTTAGTGTGAAATTGATGATGCTGGCATGATGACCAACGTCAAAGTGGTGGGTGGAAAGTGAACCAACAAAGACCTCGGTATTGCTTTTAAGTTGACAGGCATATTGTTAGTGAAGGATTCTAATCGATGCGTAGGATGCAGTGACGAGCAGGAGGCAGACCAAGTGTTAACGGGTGTTTTTATATGACAAGAAGAAAAAGATGACAAAGCTTTTTCCACTCAGGGAGTTGGTATGTACAAGTCAGACAGCGATATTGCGCAGGCAAAAATATGAAAAATAGAGTATAATGTGGTGACAGCCTGACTTCAGCTGTCACCAATGATAAACAAAAAATAGCTAACGGCGGGAAAGGGAAAACGTAGCGTTCAACTTATCCGACTCTGACGTCCAGAGGGAGGTGGTTAGAAGTTCCCACGATGGCGCCAAAGGCGGCGAGTCACATTGATGAAGCGGTCCTGGATGTACCGGAGGCACTGTCTCTTGGCAGCGGCGAAGAGTCTTGGGACTCCCGGTGGGCTGCTGTATGTCCGGGTACCAGTGGCTGCTGTTCCGGCATATGTGGAGGATGGATCCGGTCTCAAGACTACAGCTGTGGCTGAGGAGTTGAAGTCTCCGACGGGGGTTGTGCACCCCATGCGTTTCCTATCTGTGGTCACGTAGGGTCGGCATCCGGCAGCGGTAAGCGGTCACTGGTGCTGTTGCTGAGGGCAGGGTAGTACACACTCAAGCGTAGTCTGCCGTCTGGAGGATAGCTCGCAGGGAGGGAGCAAACCTTCACCTGCTGCAGCTCCTGTCTTCCTGCCAAAAGCACCGGGATCCAGCGCTCAGCCCCTTTTATAACAGACCTGCCCTTGACAGCAGGGGTCACAGGTCTGTAATTGCTACATTTTCAAAATTTTTGCCAAATTTCTGATTCTTTCACAAATAATCGTGAGTCATTTAAAAAAAATGTTACCACTATCATAAAGTACAATATGTCATGATAAAACAGTCTCAGATTCATTGGGATCAATGGAAGTGTTTCAAAGATATGACGTCATAACATGACAATGGAAAGAAATTGAACAAATTGGCCTGGTGAGGAAGGTGAAAACAGGCATCGGGGTGAAGGGGTTAAACAGGCGGTTCATGCTCAGAAACCCTTCAGTGTGGCTGAATTACAACAATTCTGCAAGATGAGCGTTCCAAAATTTCTCCAGAGCAATGAAAAAGACTCATTGCCAGTTATCGCAAACGCTTGATTGCAGTTGTTTCTGCTAAGGGTAGTCCATCATGTTATTAGATTTAGGGGGCAATCAATTTTTCAAACAGGGCTCTGTAAGTTTGGATTTCTTTTTCCATTAATTATAAAGACCTTCATTAAAAAACTGCATTTTGTGTTTACTTGTGTTATCTTTGTCTATTACAGGGGTGGGCAATTAATTTTCCCGAGAGGCCACACGTGAGACCGTGACTGTTGTGGAGGGCCGAACCAATAGGCCGAAATTAATTATACTCAATATTAATATCGATATATTATAATTATTATACTGTTATATTATTAGTTATATTATTATTAATTGTATAATTCCCCCTATATATCAAATGAATATTCCTAATAAGAAATGCCCGGGAAACAGACAGCTTCAAATGTAATTAATCCAAAACGAGCAAAAAGGAAGCCAAGTCTAAAATATATCAATTTTTATTAGATTATCGCTAAAAAAATCTTATATGAAATGCAAATAGCAATTTAAGCATAAAAAGTGCGGACACTACAACAAAGAAAAATGTCACCGCACCATGCCTGTGCACAGGCATATATCGGCTATCTGATACCCTAAGTCTTTACATATATTCATGCATATTTGCACTTTGTTCGGCTTATTTTTCTGATGTATATAGAACTAATTATAGCGATATTTATCCACACACTTACACAGAAACAAGCACTATGCAAAAACGTCTTTGTTATGCATTTATTTTACCACTTATACTGTATGTGTATATATAAATTTTGCACCTCTGTAGATATTTATCTTCATTTGTTGATTTTTTGCTGTTCGCCTCATGGTGCGGTGATGTAGAGTTAGGTGGGCCGAGCTGGGGGGGTGGTCCCTCTTCTTACCGCTCAGAGACGAAAACAGAGACAAGATGGAGGCAAGTTCAACAGGTCCAAGCTTTATTCTCTGGCCGTCCACTTGACAGCCTCCACAGTATACCGCACTTCAAAGCAATACACTTTACTTCGCTTCCATTGTCGGCCCTCCGTTTCCAGAGCCGCTTCTCACACCGTACTTTATACTAGGAACGTGTCTGCACACACCGTCCCCTCCTCACTCGTCGACGCTCCTGACAGGTCCGTCACTGCGGCCGCCTTAGGCCCGTAAACCAACAGCGCTTCCACTGATCAGTCGTCGTGTCAAATACGGTGTCTCACACCCAGTGCCTCATCCCTTCTGCTGTTCTTCCTGTCAGGACCACCCCCCTGACGTTCTCTCTCCTCAGTCCCCCTGGTTTAGATTCTCCTCAGAGCGCACAGACTGTCGCAGTCCTCCTGTCACTGGAGCTCCCCCTGGGGACTGGAACTTTCTGGAACCCTCCCTCAGTATTTATAACCAACCCGGTTCCTTGAAACCGGGTCCTCGGGGGCTGGTATCACAGGGCCCGCTAAGTCGGCCGCAGCCAACTCCAGCAGCGGCATAACCGTGGCCTCAGGACAGGCCGCATCCACTACTTCCAACGGAGCCAGAGTAACGGCCGATTTCAACGATGCAGCTGCTATTAGCAGGGAAAGCGCAGCAGCGTCTTCTTTGGGTGAGTTCTGCACTGGTGACTCCGGGCGGGGTAGTTCGGGGACATGAGCGGGGGCCTCGCTCAGCTCCGCATACACCATGGGGCCCGTGGTAACTAGGCCTTCCGGTGCGCAGGGGGCCGCGTGCTGCAGCAGAATGGTGGGGGCCGCTTGCGGAGGCACTGGTAGGGCCGGGGGTACTCTCACCTTCCCCGGTGTTGCGGCCTCCGTCCCATCATCACGCGGTTTCCCCCGCAGCCTCCGTTCCTTGCTCCACTGTCCTGCGGGCCTTCCCTCCGGACTCGGGGGCTCCGCTCCCCGGCTCAGCATCCCGCTGCCTGCCCGTGGTTCTACAGATGACTTCTGGTGCAGCTCCATCTCCTGCCGCCATTGCCACTCTAGGCGGCCGATGCCCCGACACCCGCAGCGTCTCATACCGCCTGTTGGGCAGCACTCGAATGGCATCAGACAGCCGCAGCCAAGTTTTTCTTCTGTGCCACTCCCTCTGTGAGGTGGGGTGTCGGCAGGCCTCTCCACCCACCTGTCAGGGTCCAATATATGGAAGCGTCGATCTCCAGGCACATACTGCTTCCTTTTGAGGTACGTTGGAGGGGGTCCCAGTCCATTCTGAACAACTGCTAACACCCTGACCTCTCCTCTGCGCTGAAGCAACACCGCCATACTGCACAGTACCTGGTACCGCCCCGGATCCTCTGCTGGCCACACAGATCCACCACAGCGCTCCCCATTTGTATTCCACAGGTAGGTAATTTGTAATCCACAGGTAATTGTAATCCAAACAGAGTAATCCAAGTCCTTTTCCATTCTTTGAGGCAGGTCTGCCGCAAAAGATGATGTATTAGCGGCGGCGATCCTGCCCACTACGCCAAATGTAGAGTTAGGTGGGCCGAGCTGGGGGGGTGGTCCCTCTTCTTACCGCGCAGAAACGAAAACAGAGACAAGATGGAGGCAAGTTCAGGGTGCAACAGGTCCAAGCTTTATTCTCTGGCCGTCCACTTGACAGCTTCCACAGTATACCGCACTTCAAAGCAATACACTTTACTTCGCTTCCATTGTCGGCCCTCCGTTTCCAGAGCCGCTTCTCACACCGTACTTTATACTAGGAACGTGTCTGCACACACCGTCCCCTCCTCACTCGTCGACGCTCCTGACAGGTCCGTCACTGCGGCCGCCTTAGGCCCGTAAACCAACAGCGCTTCCACTGATCAGTCGTCGTGTCAAATACGGTGTCTCACACCCAGTGCCTCATCCCTTCTGCCGTTCTTCCTGTCAGGACCACCCCCCTGACGTTCTCTCTCCTCAGTCCCCCTGGTTTAGATTCTCCTCAGAGCGCACAGACTGTCGCAGTCCTCCTGTCACTGGAGCTCCCCCTGGGGACTGGAACTTTCTGGAACCCTCCCTCAGTATTTATAACCAAACCGGTTCCTTGAAACTGTCACTGTAACCACGCCCCCTATGACCAATGGTTTCTAAAGCCCTAAGCTGTTGTCAAGTCCTTTGCTCACACTCCTCCCTGCCAACTAATGGTCAACCCAAGGTACTGCACGTCCACTACACTTTCCTAGCTGTTTCCCCACTGTAATAACTAACACCTACCTACACTGTGCAAACCTTTCCTTCTTCACTCTGACTAGTCCGTCCGTCCGTCAGGTCACCTTCCCTACAGTGACATTTTTCTTTGTTGTAGTGTCCGCATTTTTTGTGCTTAAATTGATATTTGCATTTCATGTATAATTTTTTAGCGATCTAATAAAAATTGATATATTTTAGACTTGGCTTCCTTTTTGCTCGATTTGGATGAATTATATATCAAATGAACCCAAATACAGCCCCTTCTGTATATCGAATGAACCCCTCAACAGCCCCTTATATGTGTGAGCCCCATACAGCCTCCCTCATATACGGCATGAACCCCACACAGCCTCCCCCATATGCTGCATGAGCCCCACACAGCCTCTCCCATATGCAGCATGAGCCCCACACCTTCATCCCCATATGTGGCATGAGCCCCAAACCTTCTTCCCCATATGTGGTATGAGCCCCACACCTTACTCCCGCATATGCAGCATGAGCCCCACACCTCCCCCCCATATGTGGCATGAGCCCCACACCTTCCTCCCCAATATGCGGCATGAGCCCCACACCTTTCTTCCCCATATGCGGCATGAGCCCCACACCTTCCCCCCCATATACAGCATGAGCCCCACACCAACCTCCCCCATATGCGGCATGAGCTCTAAACAGCCTCCCCCATATGCAGCATGAGCCCCACACAGCCTCCCTATACACAGCATGAGCCCCAGAGCCTCCCCATATAAAACATGAACCCCACACAGCCTCCCTATATACACTGCATGAGCCCCACACATCCTCACTATATACAATGCATGAGCCCCACACAGCCTCCCTATACACAGCATGAGCCCTAGAGCCTCCCCATATAAAACATGAACCCCACACAGCCTCCCTATATACACTGCATGAGCCCCACACATCCTCACTATGTACAATGCATGAGCCCCACACAGCCTCCCTATATACACTGGATGAAAACCACTCAACCTCCCTATATACACTGCATGAGCTCCACACAGCCTCACTATGTACACTGCACGAGCCCCACACAGCCTCACTATGTACACTGCATGAGCCCCACACAGCCTCCCTATGTACACTGCATGAGCCCCACACAGCCTCCTTATGTACACTGCATGAGCCCCACACAGCCTCCCTATATACACTGCATGAGCGCCACACAGCCTCCCTATGAACACTGCATGAGCCTCACACAGTCTCCCTATATACAATGCATGAGCCCCACACAGCCTCCCTATATACACTGCATGAGCCCCACACAGCCTCCCTATATGCAGTGCATGAAGCCCCCATAACCTCCCTATATACTGCATGAGGCCTCCATAGTCTCCCCATTTGCAGCATGATGCCTCCATAGCCTCCCCATGTGCAGCATGATGCCCCCATAGCCTCCCCATGTGCAGCATGACGCCCCCATAGCCTATCCATGTGCAGCATGATGCCCCCATAGCCTCCTCATGTGCAGCATGTCACCCCATATGCAGCACCATGTGCAGCATGTCACCCCCATATATAGCACCATGTCACCCACATAAGCAGCACCTTGTCACCCCCATGTGAGGCACCATGTGCAGCATGTTGCCGCCATATGCAGCACCATGTGCACCATGTCACCCCCATATGCAGCACCATATCACCCCCATATGCAGCACCATGTCACCCCATATGCAACACCATATCACCCCCATATGCAGCACAATGTCACCCCATATGCAGCACCATGTGCAGCATGTCACCCTCATAGCCTCCCCATGCCCACACAAATATTCCATACACATGAATAATAATAATAATTTTAATTCTATAGCGCCAACATATTTCGCAGCACTTTACATTATAGAGGGGACTTCTACAGACAAAAGACATTACAGCATACCAATAAAACATAGATCAAAACAGATACAAGAGGAATGAGGGCCCTGCTCGCAAGCTTACAATCTATAAGGAAAAAGGGGAGACACGAAAGGTGGATAGTAAAAATTGTTTTTATTGTTCGGACCAGCCATAGCGTAAGAATCGGGTGTTCATGTTGCTGCATGAACCAGTTAACAGTCTAAATATGTAACAGTACAGACACAGCATATAGCATGTGAGAGCATGATGTGAGGAACCTGGTTATGGTAAAAAATTTTGAATGAGCCACACAGGGATATTTAGGTTAATGCGTTGAGGCGATAGGCCAGTGTGAACAAAAGCGTTTTTAGGGCATGCTTAAAACTGTGGGGATTAATCGTATTTACCTGGGTAGTGCATTCCAAAGAATTGGTGCAGCACGTGAAAAGTCTTGGAGACTTGAAAAGAAAAGAACACCACATACTCACAGTGGTCCCATTCCCCGGCGCTCTGCTTCGCCCTCTGCCTCCGGTGCGCTGACTCTCTGCAGTACAGAGCTGACACGATGAAATTACATCATTGCATCAGCTGTTTCACACAATGATTGGTGGAGAAAGTGGCCGGAGGTCTCTCCTCCACCAAAGAAGTCAGTGCAGATGGAGACAGTGAGCGGGCGGGCACATTGCGGCCCATGGACCTCTGTTTTCCTGCCTCACGGCAGACTGAGACAGCCAGAGGGCCGGATGTGGCCCGCGGGCCGCACTTTGCCCAGGTCAGGTCTAATATTTAAATTTGTTTGGTGATCTGAAACATTTAAGTGTGACAAATATGCAAAAGAATAGTAAATCAGGAAGGAGGCAAACATTATTCACAAAACTGTAGATATGACATGATGTACCAAATGTTTTATCAGATATTATGTCAATTTGACGCATATCAGCAAACAGAGATACACCACTTGAACAAGATTCAGCTGTACCAAGACAGTGGCCTTGTGGTCATGGCAGGTACGAGGAACTTAGATGACGGTCCCATTGATTCCGGCATGGACACTCGGCGGGGGCCCTTCCTCCTATACTCCCCCATCCTGTATGCTCGCCAGTCCTTGGGCGAGGGCCTCAGTAGGCTCGGGTTGGCTTTTGGAGGCGAGAGTTCTTGTTGCCATACAAACTGGTCTTGTTCGTAATGTTCGGGGGGTTTGCCAGCTGTTGTTCGCTCGGAGGGTCTCAGTTCGACTGTGGTGGACCTTTCTGGGGGGGTGGAAGGTGGTGGGCTAGTCGATTCTGGCGGGTCAACTGGGCCTACGGAGATGTCATTCCTTGGAGGGTCGGCGGGTATTGCTGGAACGTCTTCTTCGTCATCCAGGTCCCAGACCGTTGGCAGTGGGTCGGGGACCTGAGGAGTAGGCTCGGGTCGCATGGGATCAGCGGATGTACAGGGTCGTAGCATATTACGGTGCACAGTACGAGTAGGAAGTGCCCCATCTTTCTCAGGTTGTATCTCGTAGACAGGGCAGTCGGAGCTTATTCGGCAAGGGCTTTCTTCCCACCGAGGTTCTAACTTGTTCTGGGGGTGCAGGTCTAGCACAAGTACTCGATCCCCTGTTTGGAAGTCAGTGGGCGGAGGCAGAGTTCCCCCTGGGTGCTATAGGTCCCGGAGTTTTGTATGGATGATACGGTGGAGGGTCTGTAACCGGTGTCGGTGGTTTCGGACCCATGATGACACCCCGGTCCAGAGTTGGGGTTCCTCCGGGTTCAATTCTAGTTCTGTGATCCCTTTGCCTTCTCGCCCAAATAGTAGTGAGTAGGGGGTATAGCCGGTAAGCCGGTGTACCCGGCTGTTATAGACCCACACTAGTTCAGGTATATACTCATGCCAGCGGGCCTTCCAGTCACTCTCCAGAGTATGCAACATTTGAATTAAGGTCCGATTAAATTGTTCGCAAGCCCCGTTTCCTTGCGGGTGGTATGGCGTGGTCCGGGATTTATCAATTCCATAGAGGCGATGTAGTTCCTCCATGACTTTTCCCAGAAAGCACTCTCCCTGGTCTGAATGTATCCATTGAGGGCAGCCGTACACTTGGATAAAGTTTTTACAAATTGCACAGGCGGCCGACTCCGCAGTTTGGTCTCGGGTGGGGGTTACCACGGCAAATTTGGTGAAATGATCTACCATAATGTGACAATGTTCATACCCCTGGTACACGGGACCAATGGTCAGATAGTCCACTGTCAAGAGCTCAAGGGGTGCTGATGTTACTATTGTTTGCATCGGGGCCCATTGTGCGGGTGGTTTAGCTAGCTCGCATAGGCGGCAGGCCCGGCAAGGTACCTCCACAGCAGCGAGCAAGCGCGGGTGGTAAACTATCTGCTGCAACCATTGCAAGGTCTTTTGAGCTCTGAAGTGAGCCCCCTTTTTGTGGGCTTCTCGAGCCAGTTCACTGAGTTGGGCTCCGGGCACAACTACCTGCCAAGTTGTTGCGGACGTCGCCCGTGATACGGCCTTACGATACAATAGCCCCTTTTTGATGATCAGTTTCTCCCATTGGCGTAATATCAGCAACATATCCTGAGTTAAGGTCTGTCTCTGAGAGTTGTTAGGTAATCTGCCGGTGGTCACCCATCGGCACAAGAGTCCAACTTCTCCATCTTCTTGCTGTTGTTGGATCCATCTGTTATGTGAATGTTCCAGCATACCCCGTGAGGGTCCTAGCTGGGATTCCTCCTGTGTGGCAGCTGAGAGCACGGCGGTGGTGAGGGAGAACGACGTCTCTTCCCCTTCCGATTCGTTGTTCCAACTTTTCACTGGGGTTGCATGTCGGATCCTGGAGAGGTCGTCAGTGTGTACACTTTCTGCTCCTCTTTTTTAGATGATCTTATAGTTGAACTTGGCCATCTGGGCCACTCAACGCTGCTCCAGAGCCCCTAGTTTGGCGTTTTCCAAATGGGCCAGGGGGTTGTTGTCGGTCCACACCACCACCTCGGAGCCCGCTAGTTACTCTGCGAACCGCTCTGTCATAGCCCACACTACTGCGAGGAGCTATAATTGTCAGGGTTACGCTCGGAGTCATGAAGTGATCGGCTACCACAGGCGATCACTCTCTCCCGGCCATCTTGAACTTGTGACAACACAGCCCCTAGCCCATGGAGGCTCCCGTCAGTGTGAAGTATGAACGGTTGCGAGAAATCCACATAAGCTAAGACCGGGGCACCCGAGAGTGCAGCCTTCAGGTCTTGGAATGCTTCTTCTTGCGGTTGTTGCCAGTGGATCTTTCGCCCATTCGCCCTGGCTGGAGCCTCCTTTAGCAGGTCCTGCAGAGCTCAGGCTCGGCGTGCAAAATTCTTTACGAAACGACGGTAGTATCCGGCCAACCCCAGGAAGGCCCGCGCGTCTTTTACCGTCTCGGGAGTAGGCCATCCCTGGATGGCAGCAACCTTTTCCAGGGACGGTCTAATGCCCTCGGCGGAGACGATATGCCCCAGATATTCGATCTGGGTGCGGAACAGGTGGCATTTCTGGGGTTTTACCTTCAACCCGTACTTCTGCAGCTGGCCAAGCACCTGCCCCAACCGCCTCAGGTGGTCCTCAAACGTGGCAGCATAGATGATGATATCATCCAGATATATCAGCGTGGCTTCGAAGTTGAGATCTCCCAGACATCGCTCCATCAGTCGTTGAAAGGTCCCGGGGCATTGGCCAGCCCAAACGGCATCCGGTTGAACTCAAACAGTCCCATGGGAAGAATGAACGCCGTCTTGGCTCTGTCTTCCTCCGACATCGGCACCTGCCTTTACTCACTAGCCAGATCTAAAGTCGAGAAGTACGTTGCCTTCCCCAAAGCGGACAGGGACTCTTCTATGAGGGGAAGCGGTACGAGTCTTTGATGGTGCAGGCGTTCAACTTCCGATAGTCCACGCAGAATCGTAAGGTGCCATCCTTTTTACGGACCAACACGATCGGGGCCGCCCAGGGGCTCTTGCTTTCTCGTATGACCCCCTTCCGGAGCATTTGGCCCAGTAAAGTTTTCACCTCCTGGTAGAACTTTGGAGGGATCTGCCAATATCGTTCCCGGATGGGGGCCGTTCCTGCCGTGGAAATTCCATGTGTGATGGCTGTGGTGCATCCAAAATCATCCTCGTGGCTGGAAAATACCTCGTGGTACTGTCCGAGTAGAGATTCTACCTGGAGGAGTTGGGCTGGAGCCAGGCCGGAGAGTTCGGCCCGCATTCTTTCCAGGATGTTTCGACCCTTCTCCTGGGTCGAGGACTCGGCGGTCTGCAGAGTATGAATAGTCACTGCCCAAGGGTCCTCGGGTTGCACCTTTAGCTGGACCGTAGGGGCTGGCAGCACCTCTTCCAACAGCCTTACCAGCTTGGCCATTTCGGCCCCGGGCTTCAAGACGATGTCTTGGTCTTCTAGGTTGACGCAGCGCACCAGGACGGTCCCTCTCTGCACCGTGGCCAGGGAGCGTGCCACCAGTATGCCAGGGGGCAGGTGTTCCGAATAGCATGGCTCCACCTGCATCTCCACGCCCTCCAAAGGCACTGGGGCCCGGATAGGCAGGGCCACCACTGTCTGCCCGGGGGGGCAGTACAAGCGGGGGAGCTGCTGGCGCGATGACTTTGCCAAGTGCCTCGCCCTCCTGACAGTCCTGGAGTACTCACGCCTCCCGTACCAACTGCTGGAAGACCTGCCCTTTGGCCGTGCGGGAACCCCACTGGTTCAAGGCCACTTGCGTGGGATCGATGAGGAGTAAATTGCCAAACTCCCGCAGTATATTCATGCCCAGGATAACTGGATGTTTGTTACTAGTTTCCCCTTGGGTCAGGATCACTCCCCGGTGACCGAGGGATTTGCCACACAGCGTCACTTGCATCCAAACCACCCCGACGACAGGGATCGGTAGCTGATTGGCAGCTACCAGTCTTATCATTGACCCCCACTGGGGTCTTGCTGCTTCAGGAAAATGCTGCCGGAATTAAGTTGCAGGCATGGTCATTACTTGCGACCCCGTGTCCACTAGGCACCGTACAGCACGGCACTCGACCTCTGCCCATACCACCGGACATTTTGCGACCAGATCTTCGGGACTTCCACCACCCCATGTCATGGCTTCTGGCTCCGAGTGGCGTCCCCCCCAGCCCGGAGCCCTCTAGTTTAATGGCCGCCGGGGTGGGAACCTCCCACGCCGTGGACACTTGTGCAAAATGGCCCAGCTCCCCGCACTCATAGCACCGGGGCTGAAAGGCCCTGCCACTCCGGGCATTGCGGGATTGAGACTAAGCCGACCAGTCGTGGGCTCAGTCCTTCTTTACACTTCGGCCAACTCACCTCTGATGCTCTTCAGCTCTTGTCTCATCTCTTCTATCCACTGGGGCTCCCCAACAGTGTTTACGGAGGCCTCCACACTCCGGACCTTCCCCACGGGGACTGTCATTCCCTGCTCCTGCTCTCGAGCACGCACCTGACTCCCCACCTCAGAGAAGGCCAAACATGGGTTTACTCGGACCTGCTCGTGTAATGCCTGCTTTATTAACGGGTCTCGGAGTCCAGTCACTAACAGGTCGCGTAGGGTAATGTCGATGGGTCCTACCCCTACGCCGTACTTCCGCTTGATGGCTGTGTATAACTCCTGGAGGACATTCATATACTGGGTAATGGTCTCCCCCTCTCCCTGCATTCGACTGAACAACCAGGTCCTCAACTCTCCCACGTTTTTTGGATCCCCATGGGTCTCTTCCAGAATCCGCAAGACCCTAGCAAAGGTGTTGCGGTGTCCCGGGGGCCTCAACATTACTGAATCTTGGGCCTCCCCATCTAATGCCATGAGTGCTGCCTCGGCTTCCAGGTCAGGGGTCATTGGATGCATTCGGAAGAGCCCTCGCATTCGCTCTGTCCAGCTCCATAGCATAGTGTTGGAGCCGGAGAACCTAGGCAAGTAGCTTAGCATAGCCTCCAAAGAAATGCTGGACCGGGGGCCCTCGTTATTTGCTGAATCTATGGCCCCACTTTGATCTGGGGTGTCGTCGTCTGCGCTCGGAGACTGCATCCTGCCGACTACGCCAAATGTGGTCATGGCAGGTACGAGGGATGCAGTGATGAGGCGAGAGATGGATTATACTTTTAGTAATAACTTTTATGGATTGATGCCGCTAGGGCTATCCTAAGCAACCACACAAAATAACAGAAATTGTCCTCGCAGGGACTCAGACACTGGTTATAAGAACACAACTACTCCGGCAAAGGCCGGTCACTATAGGGCCGCGGTATGGCCGACTACAGGTCCTTAATTATGTGGTGTCACTTATCCATCCTGACCTCCCTCCCCTCGGTGTCTTGGACGATGGTGCTTTGGCGTCGCAGCCGCTGGGCCCAGCTGCTGAGGATCTGGCGTAGTCTTCGGGTGTTCCGACACCCTGTACGGGGGCAGGCAGCGGCGGGGCTGAGTGGCAGTTGGTAGGCCACTAGCGGAGCAAGCGGCTGCACTAGGGGACCCGGGGCGGGCGACGGCATGGCCCTTGCCACGGACTGGAGCGGGGCGGTGGCGGCTGCAAGCGGCAATGGACAAGCCGCAGCCGCGATCGGGAGTGGAGCGGTAGTGGCTGTGTGCAGCAGTGGGCAGGCCGCAGCCGCGAGCTGGAGTGAGGCGGCAGCGGCCGCGGGTGACTGCGGGCAGGTCGCAGCTGCGAGCTGGGGTGAGGTGGCAGAGGCCGTGGGTGACAGCGGGCAGGCTGCAGCTGCGAGCTGGAGTGAGGAGGCAATGGCCGCGGGTTGGAGTGAAGCAGCGGTCTTCTGTCAGTTGGCTCGGCGCAGTCCACCGTGAGCCTCCCTCCCGTCGCTGTACTCTCTGGTTTCTGCTCGTGGCTCTCGCTCCTTGGGGCTCCCACGGTCTCCTGCTCCTTCTCTCCCTTTCTGCTGACTCACCCTGACTGGCATGCTCCACCCATTTTATATAGGCTCCACCCCCAACCATTCTGTCAGTCTGTTGTGTTCTATACTGTTCTGCTGCACCAGTGTTGATACCCCCAATTCAGCTAGGCATGACCTGTCTGTCCATCATGATTTATCTATACCTTAGTGCTCCTGCTACCAGTGCTGGCTCTGCACAGCCATACTTTGACCACATGTCAATGATGTTGTATATTGTGCTGAGGGGCGTAACTATCACGGTCGCAGCAGTCGCCACTGCGACCGGGCCAGGGAGGAGTCAGGGGCCCAGCAGGTCAGACCATGATATCTCCCAACCGTCCCGATTCTCGCGGGACAGTCGGTTTTTGACCCCCTCCATGTCCTGCCCAGGAGTCTATTCTCTCTGCACTGCACTGAGCCACCACGCCCCCCCCATGCACCCAATCCTTGCCCTTCCAACCTGCAGTGACATCTTAGGCTGTCCTTTTCTGTGCTCACAGGACCTGTGATGAGGTCATAGGAGGGGAGGAGTCAGGGGGGTCACATGATCAGGAGCCTCGGTGTCTGTGCTGGTTGCCATGGTCCTGAATGAGTGTAAGTTTATGTATGGGGTCAGGAGGGGTTAACAGGGTGGATGTAGCAGAGCCGTGTGTGTACGAGATGTGCGGAGCGGAGCCGTGTGTGTATGAGGTTTGCGAAGCAGAGCCGTGTGTACGAGGTGTGCAGAGCGGAGCCGCGCGTGTATGAGGTGTGCGGAGTGCAGCCATGTGTGTACGAGGTGTACAGAGCAGAGCCGTGTGTGAACGAGGTGTGCAGAGCGCAGCCGTGTGTGTATGAGGTGTACAGAGTGGAGCCGTGTATGTACAAGGTGTACGAAGCAGAGCCTTGTGTGTACGAGGTGTACGGAGAGGAGCTGCATGTGTACGAGGCGTACGGAGAGGAGCCGCGTGTGTACGGAAAGGAGCCGCGAGTGTACGAGGTGTATGTAGCGGAGCGTGTACGAGGTGTATGGAGAGGAGCTGCGCGTGTACAAGGTGTACGGAGAGGAGCCTCGTGTGTACGAGGTGTATGGAGTGGAGCCGCGTGTGTACGAGTTGTACGGAGAGGAGCCGCATGTGTATGAGATGTAGGGAGAGGAGCCGCGTGTGTACGAGGTGTACGGAGCAGAGCCGCGTGTGTACGAGGTGTACGGAGCAGAGCCGCGTGTGTACGAGGTGTATGGAGCAGAGCCGCGTGTGTATGAAGTGTACGGAGCAGAGTCGTGTGTGTATGAGGTGTCCGGAGCGGAGCTGTGTGTGTATGTTGACATGGGGGGGGGGCCCCATTTGAAAGTTCGCACTGGGGCCCATAACTTTGTAGTTGCGCCACTGATTGTGCTGTTACCACTGCCGATAGACTGCCATACATCTCCTGTCTGCCTATTTTATTTTCTAGCTGTCTGCTGGGAACTCTACCCTGCACAGGGTAAGTAAACCTGAAACAGCTTCCAAATATTTTAGGGATGACTGTTAAAATATCTATTGCTTTTTTATGTTTCCAACAACAAGCTTGTTGGTGATCCTACAATTGAGATAATTTTTGGGCAGTTTGATAAAAAGCAATTGCTGCTTCACTATTAAAAGAGCAAACTGGTTACTGCTCACATAAAAGGTAAACAGTTTTGGATGTTTGTTAAAATGTGGTGCCATGCAAAGCTAGGCATCACAAATGTCTGTGAACTCTGATTGTGTGTGAAGCCAGCTCTTTGGCCATTTTTACACACACATGTTATTAAAGGGTTATTGTGAAGTCTGGTGGGTAGCAGCCCCCATGGAAGAATTACCAAGCCATGGAGAAGCAACCCTGTGCCCTTAGGGTTGATTGGTGCTGGAGTCTCAAGGAGGCCAGACAGTGCCTTTGCTTGGTCGCTGTTGGGACTCCAACAAAATCTGTGAAGCCGCATCCTGCGCTGTTCAAGAAGTGCCCAACTGTCAGATGACGTCAGTTAAGGATCAAAGGAGAGATGTCTTAATACGATTCTTAGTTGCCACTGCCAGTGGTGGGAAGAAAGCTGAGGTACTTTCCTGTAAGCTTAGGTCCAGGCTGAAAGTTGTTTTAGTGTACATATAGCGCTATATGCAGTGGTAGTGAGGAGAGCTACTACACATTGTCGGAAAAGAGCTGGATTCATCATACAATGAGGAGCTGTTGGCTTAGTATACTGAATAACTGGAGAGCGGTAATCATCATATTCAACAACTGTTCCTGTAAAAGCGAGTTTTATTTCCTGTTGCACCTGAGGTCTGGAGTTTGCATATTGATCCTGCATCCCTTCCACAACTTCTCACTTTTTATTCTGCTGAGGACGGCCTGCTGGCCGGCAGAACCACAGTGACCGTAGGTTGCCATTATACCCTGGTTCGGTGGATGACGAAAGCTATTGTTTCTTAATTTTTTAAATAAATGGACCTGTTGCTGCTCTCAGAAAGAGATCATTTTTTGACTACTACTTTTTGAAAACACTGCATATGTACATACACTGATATGGAATACATCAGCCCTATAAAACGATAATTTTTCATTTTAAAAATAAAAAAATCTGTCAGTGTAGTGTGATATTAAACAGGATATTGCCACTGGATATCATCTACAAAGAGCAAATACCATCACGCCATGACCAGACCACACATTACCACCACATAGTGACCAAATAATAACACATACAAGGAACAAATACCGTCACACCATGACCAGACCATGTAATACCACCACATAGTGACTGAATACAATACTGATCATTAATTAAAAAGACACAATACTAATATTACCAAAAGTACCATAGTACACAAAAGCTCAGTCATAGTATACAGTGTATAGTGCCAGTGTACAGTTAATAGTGACTCACCAGTGACATTATACACAAGAGCTCTGTGTATAGTGTTAGTCTACAGGTAATTCAGGAATCACCGTTGACATTATATACTGTATATACTATATAGTGTATAGTTTAATTATGTAGAAGGGAGGACTGGACTGCCAGCGCTGCTGAAGTGCTGGGTCCGGAACTGCTGGGGCCACACCTCCTGTTGCAATTGCAGCCGGAGCGAACCGGTAACTTTGGTGAATGGGGCGTGAACAGGGACAGTAAGTTAAAAGGGGCTACGTGGGAAAAGAGACGGGCGTCCCGAGAGCGATAGCCTGCAGCATGCAGAGACAGGGTGGCAGCGTGAGAAACTCACCCATACCGACGGGTGCGCAGTGGAACATGCGGCAGACAGGTGTCGGCTGACATCCAGAGAGGCGCACTCCAGGCTGAGCACTGCAGCACAGCCATTCAAGTGACTGCGGCTGTTCAGAAAGACACACGCCGAGTGGAACCTTGCGGAGAGCTCTATCCTTTCGCTCCACAGTTACATGGACTAGGGGCTCAAAGCCAAAACTGTTGAGATCACTTTGACTTAACTAAGGCTGTGTTTGCGTTAAATAGCTTGAAAGGGCTTGGATACAGTCATAGGAGACCTCATATTGTTATACAGTGGCATGCAAAAGTTTAGGCACCCCTGGTCAAAATTACTGTTATTGTGAACAGTTAAGCAAGTTGAAGATAAAATGATCTCTAAAAGGCCTAAAGTTAAAGATGACACATTTGTTTTGTATTTTAGGCTAAAAAGTAATACACATTGTAATTTTTTCACTTTTTAAAAATTACAAAATGAAAAATGGTCCGATGCTAAAGTTTGGGCACCTTTGGAGATTTGTGTGCTCAGATAACTTTGACCAAGGTTCCAGACCTTAATTAGCCTGTAAGGGATATGGCTTGTTCACCCTCAATGTTAGGAAAGGCCAGCTGATGCAGATTCCACAGGTTTAGAAACACATAGCCTCCTGTTATGAATGAGTCACCGTAGGAGGCAAAAACAGAAATACTAGCTAAGTCCAGAAAACCAGAGAAGTTGGCAGCTATCGGATTGCAGACCCCTGAACCTATCAACAACAACTAGCAGTAGCCGTGGGGGGTTCCTACGGTGCCCTACACCCCTCGATCACAGCCGGAGAACTAAATAGCCTAAAGGCAGAAAGGGAAATCTAAACTGCCCCAGTGCAGACCCCAAAGCAATAGGCAGCCCCCAACATATAATGACGGTGAAGCAAGATGAAAAAACACTAACACAGATAGAAAGATAGGCTGAGCAAATGATGGGGCCCAAGCTAACTAAATAGGACAGGATAGAAAAGCTGCTGTCTGCAATCCGCACAAAAACCCTATCAAAACATGAGCCAACAGACTGATAGGGAAAAAAAGCCCTGAAGACGCTAGGCTTCAAAAAGACTATATCAGTACTCAGGTATTTTCTGAAGACAGAGCAAAAAGGCAAAAAGGAATTCAGCTCACCCCAGCAGGGAATGGCAGAAATCCAGATAAACAATGCAAAACAAAACCAAAACACAAATGCAAAAAGCAGAGCAGAAAGCTTAGCTTTTGAGGAGCAGGAATCAGACTGGTCTCCTAGAATCCCTCAGAGAAATCACCAGCAAGGCAGAAGGGCATCGGCTGCCTTATATCCAGTCAGCAATTCCCGTCACCCAGTCATCATCATCCTGCTCAGGTGCTTGGTAATCAGCCTCACTACCTTCCTTCACCAGAAGAGGGAGTTCATCAGACCTCAATGGTGAAGGGGAAAATGAACTCACAACAGTACCTCCCCCTTGAGGAGGGGTCACCGAACCCTCATCCATGCCACCAGGGCGGTCAGGGTGAGCCCAATGAAAGGCACGCACCAATCTTTTGGCATGAATATCAGAGGCAGAGACCCAGAAATTATCCTCCTGACCATAGCCCTTCCACTTAACCAAATACTGGAGTCTCCGTCTAGCCAGGCGGGAATCCAGTATCTTCTCTACCTCATATTCCATATTACCTTCAACCAATACAGGGTCCGGAGGTGCCACCCCAGGAACTACTGGTTCAACAAACCTCTTCAACAAGGACTTATGAAACACATTATGGATTTTAAATGTGACAGGAAGAGCCAACCGAAAAGAGACCGGATTAATAATCTCCAAAATCTTGTAAGGTCCAATAAATCTAGGCTTAAACTTAGGAGAAGCCACCTTCATAGCGATATTTTTTGATGATAACCAAACCATATCACCCACCTTAAACTGGGGACCAATGGTCCTATGTCAGTTTGAAAACCGCTGGGCCTTTTCCTGGGAGAGAGATAAGTTATCCAAGACTTGGTCCCAGATCTGGTGCATTCTCTCCACCACAGGGTCAACTCCTGGGCAGGCAGAAGGCTCCACCTGCCCTGAAGAAAATCGAGGATGAAACCCAAAGTTACAAAAAAAAGGTGACATCAAAGTGGCAGAACCAGCTCTATTATTTAAAGCAAATTCGGCCAAGGGCAAAAATGAAACCCAATCATCCTGATCAGCGGAAATAAAACATCTCAAATACGACTCCAAGGTCTGGTTTGTTCTCTCTGTCTGCCCATTGGTCTGAGGGTGAAAAGCAGAGGAGAAGGACAACTGAATTCCCAGCTTGGAACAGAAAGTCCTCCAAAATCTAGGCACAAACTGAACTCCTCTGTCAGATACAATGTTCTCAGGAATCCCGTGCAAGCGATCCACCTGTTGCAAAAACAGGGGCACCAACTCAGAGGAAGATGGCAACTTAGGGAGTGGTACAAGATGAACCATCTTAGAGAACCTATCACAAATCACCCAAATAACAGTCATTCTCTGAGAGACAGGCATATCAGAGATGAAATCCATTGAAATATGGGTCCATGGCTTCCTGGGGACCGGCAAAGGCATCAACAACCCACTAGAGCGAGAACAAGGTTTAGACCGGGAGCAAGTCCCACAGGACTGCACAAAATTCCTGACATCACGAGACAAGGCGGGCCATCAAAAAGACCGACTCACCAGATCTCTAGTACCAAAAATACCTGGATGACCAGCCAATGCAGAGCAATGAACTTCAGACATCACTCTCTTCTTCCACTGGTCAGGAACATACAACTTTCCCCTGGGACAACGCTCAGGTTTGTCCTCCTGGAACTCTTCCAGAGCACGTCTCAAATCGGGCGAGATGGCAGAAAGAACTACCCCTTCGCCTAAGATGGTAGCAGGCTTGGTCACCACAGGAGAATCAGCAAAGAAGCTCCTAGAGAGAGCGTCAGCATTGACATTCTTAGTGCCAGGAAGAAAAGAGACCACAAAATCAAAACGTGTAAAAAACAAGGCCCACCTAGCCTGTCTAGGGTTCAAGCGTTTGGCCGACTCTAGGTAAATCAAATTCTTGTGGTCAGTGAGGACCACGACTTGATGTTTAGCTCCCTCCAACCAATGTCTCCACTCCTCAAATGCCCATTTCATGGCTAACAGTTCCCGATTCCCCACATCATAGTTACGTTCAGATGGGGAGAACTTTCAGGAAAAGAAAGCACAGGGATTCATTTTAGATGTTACAGGATCCTTTTGGGACAAAACAGCTCCTGCACCAATCTCATAAGCGTCCACCTCTACCTGGAACGGGAGTGAGAAATCAGGTTGCCACAAAACCGGGGCAGAAGTGAATCTTCACTTCAGCTCCTGAAAGGAAGAAACAGCCTCCGGAGACCAATTCAACACATCAGCACCCTTCTTAGTCAGATCAGTCAATGGCTTGGCAATACTAGAAAATTTTGCTATAAATTTCCGATAAAAATTATCAAAACGCAAAAACTTCTGGAGGGCCTTCAAAGAAGTGGGCTGAACCCAATCATAAATGGCCTGTACCTTGGCCGGGTCCATTTCAATAGTTGATGGAGACAAAATAAATCCCAAAAATGAAATCCTCTGTACCCCAAAAAGGCATTTCGATCCCTTGACATACAGGGAATTCTCCCTCAAGATCCGGAACACAGTCCAAACATGTTCCACATGAGAATCCCAATCCTTGGAGAAGATCAAAATATCATCCAGATAGATATTCAAAAATGTATCCACAAAGTCTCGGAAAATGTCGTTCATGAAGCACTGGAAGACAGAAGGCGCATTAGTGAGCCCAAAAGGCATCACCAGGTACTCAAAATGTCCCTCCGGAGTATTAAACGCCGTCTTCCATTCATCCCCATGTTTAATGCGGATAATATTATACGCCCCCCTGAGGTCAAGCTTGGTAAACCAGCAAGCACCTTTAACTCTGGAAAATAGATCCGAAATCAGGGGTAACGGATACTGATATTTAATAGTAATTTTGTTGAGGGCACGATAATCAATACAAGGCCTTAATGAACCATCCTTTTTGGCCACGAAAAAAAAACAGCACCTAAGGGTGAAGAGGATGGTCTAATATGACCCTTCTCCAACGCCTCCTTAATATAGGATCGCATAGCCTCGTGCTCGGGTACAGATAAATTGAAGAGCTGACCCTTGGGAAATTTACACCCCGGGCTCAGTTCAATTGCACAGTCATAATTCCTATGAGGAGGCAAAGACGCAGACTCATTCTCACTAAATACATCATAAAAGTCCGCCAAATAGTCAGGAACATCATGCGACTGAGGAGAGGTGGAAAAAACCGGAGCCTCACTAAGGGCACACCGACAACCCCAACTCACCACAGACACAGATTTCCAATCCAAAACTGGATTATGAATTTGCAACCAGGGAAACCCCAGAACAATGGTATCATGCAAATTATGCAACACCAAAAATCTGCAATTTTCTTGATGGTCTGGGGCGACCCGCATTACCACCTGGGTCCAAAACTGAGGTTTATTTTCGCCAAAGGAGTAGCATCAATCCCCCTCAAAGGGATAGGCGTCCGCAGAGGTGTCATAGGAAATCCACAACGTTTAGCAAAATCCAAGTCCATTAGGTTCAGGGCTGCTCCCGAATCCACAAAAGCCTTGGCGGAAAATGTGGACAGGGAGCAGATCAGCGTAATTGCCAGAAGAAACTTAGGTTGAACACCACCCACAGAAAACATGTGTGCAAAACGTTTCTCTCGTTTAGGACAGACAGAAATAATATGCGAGGCATCTCCACAAAAAAAACACAGCTTATTACGCCTTCTGAACTCCTGACGTTGCTCCCTGGACAAAACTCTATCACATTGCATAGGTTCAGACACTTGTTCAACAGGTGGCAACACCTCTCGTGCAGTCCTGCGATCACGTAAATGCCGATCAACCTGAATGGCTAATGACATAGAATCGACAAGACCAGAGGGAACAGGAAATCCCACCATAGTATCTTTTACGGCTTCTGACAAACCCTTCTGAAAGAGAGCTGCCAAGGCATTATCATTCCAGGTAGTAAGGACCGCCCACTTTCGGAATTTTTGACAATACAATTCTGCAGAATCTCGACCCTGGCTCAATGCCAACAGGCTCTTTTCAGCCTGATCAATAGCATTAGGTTTGTCATACAACAACCCCAAGGCTTGAAAAAATGCGTTCACATTAGTCAGAATAGGATCATCTGGTTTCAAAGAAAACGCCCAATCCTGGGGATCGCCACGCAGCAAAGAGATGACAATTTTAACCTGCTGCGCAGCGCTCCCTGACGAGTTAGGCTTCAAGGCAAAAAATAATTTACAATTATTTTTGAAATTCAAAAATTTAGACCGATCCCCAAAAAACACATCAGGAGTAGGGATCTTTGGTTCAGCAGCATGTGAATGAGCAAGGTAGGCGGAAATTCCCCGCACTTCCGCAGCGAGCTGCTCCACATGATCAGACAATTGCTTTATCTCCATTGAGAGAAAAAAAAATTCCCCCTATGGCCTCAGAGATATAGAGGAAAAAATATACACACCTTTTTTTTTTCTATTTATTTTTTTTTTTAGAATTCTTTCCTGCTATTGAGTACCCTAGGATCTGCGGTATGGCTGGTGATTCTGTTATGAATGAGTAACTGTAGGAGGCAAAAACAGAAATACTAGCTAAGTCCAGAAAACCAGAGAAGTTGGCAGCTATCGGATTGCAGACCCCTGAACCTATCAACAACAGCTAGCAGAAGCCGTGGGGGGTTCCTACGGTGCCCTAGACCCGTCGATCACAGCCGGAGAACTAAATAACCTAAAGACAGAAAGGGAAATCTAAACTGCCCTAGAGCAGACCCCAAAGCAATAGGCAGCCCCCAACATATAATGACGGTGAAGCAAGATGAACAAACACTAACACAGATAGAAAGATAGGCTGAGCAAATGATGGGGCCAAAGCTAACTAAATAGGACAGGATAGAAAAGCTGCTGTCTGCAATCCACACAAAAACCCTATCAAAACATGAGCCAACAGACTGATAGGGAAAGAAAGTCCTGAAGACGCTAGGCTTCAAAAAGACTATATCAGTACTCAGGTATTTTCTGAAGACAGAGCAAAAAGGCAAAAAGGAATTCAGCTCACCCCAGCAGGGAATGGCAGAAATCCAGAAAAACAAAGCAAAACAAAACCAAAACACAAATGCAAAAAGCAGAGCGAAAACTTAGCTTTTGAGGAGCAGGAATCAGACTGGTCTCCTAGAATCCCTCAGAGAAATCACCAGCAAGGCAGAAGGGCGTCGGCTGCCTTATATCCAGTCAGCAATTCCCGTCACCCAGTCATCATCATCCTGCTCAGGTACTTGGTAATCAGCCTCACTACCTTCCTTCACCAGAAGAGGGAGTTCATCAGACCTCAATGGTGAAGGGGAAAATGAACTCACAACAGCCTCCTCTAACCTTGTGCGAAAAAACAGCCACCATGGATTCTTTTAAGCAGCTGCCTAGCACTCTGAAAATGAAAATGGTGGAGGCCCACAAAGCAGGAGAAGGCTATGAGAAGATAGCAAAGCGTTTTCAAGTTGTCCTTTCCTCAGTTCAATATGTAATTCAGAAATAGCAGTTTACAGGAACAGTGGAGGTCAAGATAATTTCAGAGAGAGCTGCTTGTAGGATTGCTAGAAAGGCATATCAGAACCCCCACTTGACTGCAAAAGACCTTCAGAAAGATTTAGCAGATTCTGGAGTTGTGGTAATTGTTCTACTGTTCAGAGACACCTTATCAAATATGGCATTCATGGAAGAGTCATCAGAAGAAAACCTCTCCTGCACCCTCACCATAAAATTTAGCATCAGAGGTATCCAAAAGAACATCTAAACAAGCCCAATGCATTTTAGAAACAAGTCCTGTGAATCGTTGAAGTTAAAATAAAACTCTTTGGTCGCAATGATTGCATAGAATTTCAGGAAAAGAACATCTCTCCAACCATTAAGCATGGGGATGGATCAATCATGCTTTGGAGTTGTGTTGCAGACAATGGCACAGGGAACATTTCACAGGTAGAGGGAAGAATGGAGTCAATGAAATTTCAACAAATTCTTGATGCAAACATAACACCATGTTTAAAAAAGCTGAATTTGAAAACAGGATGGCTTCTACAAATGGATAATGATCTCACACATCAAAATCCACAATAGACTACCTCAAAAGGCGATAGTCCCCCTATTCAATCATCATTGAAAATCTGTGGCTAGTCCTCAAAATAGCAGTGCATGCAAGACAACCCTGGAATCTCACAGAAATGGAAGAATTTTCCAAGGAAGAATGGATGAAAATCCATCAAACAAGAATTGAAAGACTCTTGGCTGGCTACTAAAAGCGTTTACAAGCTGTGATATTTTAAAAGGGAATGCTACTAGGTACTAACTATGCAGGGTGCCCAAACTTTTGCGTTGGCCTATTTTCCTTATTGTAATTTTTAAAATGTAAAAAATGACAATATATAATTTTTTTGGCCTAAAATACAGAGAAAATGTGTCATCTTTAACTTTAGCCCTTTTAGAGATCATTCCATCTTCAACTTGCTTAACTGGTCACAATAACAGTAATTTTGACCAGGGGTGCCCAAACTTTTAAATGCCACTGTAAATGTCTGAATCAATTAGCCAAGAATCAAAGCTTTTTGTGAAAACTTTGGCAAAGTCAGTGAAATTGAATTTCAAAACTTTTGCTCATTGCTATAATTTTACATAACCCAGATCTAAACACAGAATAAATCCAGAAAAAAAAATCCTTTTATTTTTAACTATCACAATCTGTTTCTCTCTTACAATATCCAAAATTAAAAAGAAAAAAATTGCCTGAGGAAAGAATAAAGTAACATATGTGATTTGTATTACACCTCGTAAATTTGGCACAGTAGGATGGGTATATGCACTCGCTGCTGCTATAACTGTAATAATGCAAGGGAAGGGATGAGGTGGGGGCTTTTCCAAGAACTAGTCCAGTATTTTAGGATACAGCTCTCTACTATTTGTGAGGGTGATTAACATTTTGTCTATTTGACCATTTTATTTTAGGAAGTGAAAAAGTAAGTTAACCCTGGGTAAAACCATATACAGTTAAGCAATTTTTGGAAATTTTGTGAACTCATAACTGTGGTTCAAATATGTCTGGGCCATTTTCAGCAATGCAGGCTGTGGCAGACTGGGTTTACAGCCCCATGTAGGAGGATATTTCTCCTCCTCTTATGTTGTTTTAGTTTTTTTTATTTTATTTTTAAAATGAAAAAGTGTTTCTTTTTTAAACTTGCATTATAGACATAGTTTTTATTTTTGTGTTTTTGCTGTAAAATGTTGTCAAGGATTAATAGTACAGTGGGCACTAGGGTTGCCAACAGACCAGAAATTCCTGAACAGTTTGTAAAAATTAAGCATTTCTTTGATAGATTTTTTTTAATACAGCCATTATGTTTTTGAAGCTGGAGAAATCTGTAAAGATTATTATGTCTGTAATTATCATTATTTTACAGTTCACAGTGAAGGCAGCTAACATCTTCATATCAGAGTTATGAATTTAGAATTAGAATTGTAATGATGATTTATCATGGTTTTCCAACGTGCCCGTAGAAAATATTGGCAATCTGTGATTTTTTGATAAGCTGTCCAGTAAAAAAAAGCAAGTTAATATAACCCTAGTGAGAGGCCTCCCTCTTTGCTAGTACATTTAACCTTATCACGACCAGAGGTATTGCCGTCTTTGCTCCCCATGTGAGGGCTTCTTTTTTGCGGGATGAGTTGTACTTTTGAAAGACACCATTGGTTTTAACATATCGTGCACTGTAAAACGGGAAAAAAATTCCAAGTGCGGTGAAATTGCAAAAAAGTGCAATTCAACAGTTGTTTTTTTATTTTTTTTTTACCTTGTTCACTAAATGCTAAAACTGACCTGCCATTATCATTCTACGTGTCATTACGAGTTCATAGACACCAAACAAGTCTAGGTTCCTTTTTATTTAAGTGGTGAAAAAAAAATCCAAAATTTAGTAAAAAAACCAGAAAAAAAACAAAATGGCGCCATTTTGCGAGACTTGTAGAGTCTCCATTTTCGTGATCTGGGGCTGGGTAAGGGCTTATTTTTTGCACTCCAAGATGATGTCTTTATTGATACCATTTTGTAGCAGATACGATTTTTTCATCGCTCATTTTTGGTTTTTATTACATTGTAGCGGAGACTAGAAAAACTTAATTCTGACGTTTTGAATTTTTTTCTCGTTATGCCATTTAGGTTTTTTTTCTATATTGATAGATCGGGCAATTTGAACTCAGCGATACCTGATATGTGTATATTTGATTTTTTTATTGTTTTATTTTGAATGAGGTGAAAGGGGGGTGATTTGAACTTTTATTTTTTTCATTTTTAAAAACTTTTTTTTACTTTTTGCATGTTTCCATAATCTTCATGGGAGACTAGAAGCTGCAGTACTTTGATTTTCTCTGCTACACACAGGCAACCAATGATCAGATCACCTTTGTGTAGCAGAAATGCCCACTTGCTATGAGCGGCGACCACCTGGCGGCGCTCATAGCAATCCTGCAATGACAGCCATAGAGGTCTGCTTCAGAACTCTAGTTACCATGCCGACCCATCGGTGACCAGCGATCATGTGACGGTGTCACCGATGGGCGGGAATAGCAACGCACTTCCGGTGAGTGTGAGTTAAATGCCGCTGTCAGTACAACTTGGCATAGTTACAACTTGGCATAGTCGGCAGGATTCAGAGTCCTCGCACAAGGAAAGTGGAAGGACCCCTAAAAAAGCTAAGAAGGCAGCAGTCAAGGGACCGAAGATGGCGGACAAAGGCATGAAAACCAGAGGAGGCTCCGCATGTCGTGGGCATCTGTGGAGCAAAATGGCGCAAAAGCCCGTCCGGCCGAAGAGGTGGTCTGTATGGAGAAGACATCCCATCGTTAAAAGTGCCAACCAAAGATGGGGGTGGTGGCAGAAACCCTGACCTTAATGCTGAGCGGCTCTGCGCCGTTGCTGGATGCGATGGGGAGGAGTGAGTGGGTAGAGATGGAGCATCGCGGATTTCATCTAGGGAGAGACGGCCAGCATTGTGCCGCACTTGTTCTCTCTCCTCTCCTCACCCATCCTCCATAGAGTTATAAACTTATAATCAGTTTTTATATCCTCATTCCATATACTAAATATAGATGCATAGAAAGAATATTAAAGGCGTTGTCCCAAAAACAACATACATCACCTATCCGCAAGATGGGAGAAAACTGTTTGACCATTTGGGGTTTGACTTCTTGGACCTCCACTGATCAGAACATTTATGATAAAGTTCCAGCAGTGAATACAGCATGATTATTACACGCGGGGGCCTTAAGATGAGTAGGGGTCTTGGTAGCTGGGTCCCAGCAATACATTTATAATCTATCCTGTAGAGAGGTGATAAATGTGGTATGTGAGACAACCCCTTTGAGACTTATTCCCAATAGCTTACTGAAGATCTCCATTCAATCTAATTTGTTTCCCTTACTGAGATGTGTCATGCCTGGTGGGACAAAATCCAGGAAATCCAGTCTGCTAAGGATCTGGGCAAGAGAAAAAAAAGATTCTGGCTATTGGGTACATTACATAGTCTATATATATAAAATTGGATGTATGTGTGTATCACCAAGCAATCACGAAGTATCTTTCATTTCACCAGAGCTGTTTAAAAGAAGCTGAGCTGTGATTGGTTGCTATGAGCAACAGTTTTCCCACTCTACAACACCTGACACTGACCGGGTGGGAGAAATCTAGCATCCATGGAACATAAGCTCCCAGCTATTGTCTGCCCCTCAGAAAGGAGCAGAGAGCACATGACAGAAATGAATCACCCCCTACCATGCCCATATCCCCATCACACATCTTTCCTCTTAAAGGGATCTCCGGTATGGAAGTTAGGGCAAATCCCTCAGCGCTCTGATTCTGACACCAGGCTTCTATTAAAGGGATCATTGGTATGGAAGTCAGGGCAAATCCATCCAGCACTTTGGTTTTGACCCCAGGCTTCTATTAAAGGGATCCCCGGTATGGAAGTTAAGATCGTTCCACTCAGCGGTGTGGTTCTGACCCCAGGGTCTCTTAAAGGGATGGTATGGAAGTTAGGGCAATTCCACTAAGCACTCTGGTTCTGACCCCAGGCCTCTCTTAAAGGGATCCCCGGTATGGAAGTTAGGACCGTTCCACTCAGCTCTGTGGTTCTGACCCCAGGGTCTCTTAAACAGATCATTGGTATGGAAGTTAGTGCAATTCCACTATGCACTTTGATTCTGACCCCAGGCCCCTCTTAAAGGGATCCCTGGTACGGAAATGAGGGCAAATCCACTCTGCGCTTTGGTACTGATCCCAGGCCTCTCTTAAAGGGATCTGTGGTATGGAAGTTAGGGCAAAACCCTCAGCGCTCTGATTCTGACCCCAGGCTTCTATTAAAGGGATCATTGGTATGGAAGTCAGGGCAAATCCATCCAGCGCTTTGGTTCTGACCCTAGGCCTCTCTTAAAGGGATCCCCAGTATGGAAGTTAGGGCAATTCCACTCAGCGTTCTGGTTCTGACCCCAGGCTCTCTTAACGGTATTTCCTGTATGGAAGTTAGGGCAAATCCCTCAGCGCTCTGATTCTGACCCCAGGATTCTATTAATGAGATTATTGGTATGCAAGTCAGGGCGAATCCACTCAGCGCTCTGGTTCTGATCCCAGGCTCTCTTAAAGGATACCCGGTATGGAAGTTAGGGCAATTCCACTCAGCGCTCTGGTTCTGACCCCAGTTTCTCTTAAAGGGATCATTGGTATGGAAGTTAGGGCAATTCCAAACAGCACTCTGATTCTGACCCCAGGCCCCTCTTAAAGGGATCCCCTGTATGGAAGTTAGGGCAAATCCACTCTGTGCTCTGATTCTGACCCCAGGTCCCTCTTAAAGGGATACCCAGTATGGAAGTCAGGGCAAATCCACTCTGTATTTTGGTACTGTCCCCAGTGCTACCTTAAAGGGATCTTTGGTATGGAAGTTAGGGTAAATCCCTCAGCGGTCTGATTCTCACCCCAGGCTTCTATTAAAGGGATCATTGGTATGGAAGTCAGGGCAAATCCACTCAGTGCTCTGGTTCTGATGCCAGGCCTCTCTTAAAGGGATCCCCGGTATGGAAGCTAGGACCGTTCTACTCAGCGCTCTGGTTCTGACCCCAGGCTGACGGGATGATGTGGGATATTAGGGGTAGTAGTCCGGTGGCTCTGGCTGACGGGATGATGTGGGATATTAGGGGTAGTAGTCCGGTGGCTCTGACGGGATGATGTGGGATATTAGTGGTAGTTGTCCGGCGGCTGTGACAGGATGATGTGGGATATTATTGGTAGTTGTCCAGTGGCTCTGGCTGACGGGATGATGTGGGATATTAGGGGTAGTAGTCCGGTGGCTTTGACGGGATGATGTGGGATATTAGGGGTAGTATTCCTGTGGCTCTGACCGGATGATGTGGGATATTAGTGGTAATAATAAAAATAGTAATAATAAATTTTATTTCTATAGCGCTGACATATTCGGCAGCACTTTAGTAGTCCGGTATCTCTGGCTGATGGGATGATATGAGATATTAAGGGGTACTATTCCGGTGGCTCTAACGGGATGATATGGGATATTAGTGGTAGTAGTCCGGTAGCTCTGGCTGACAGGATGATGTGGGATATTAGGGGTAGTAATCCGGTAGCTCTGGCTGACAGGATGATGTGGGATATTATAGTGAATGTGGCTATGCGGAGTGGGCGGGGCTCTACACTCAGCTTTATATATATAGATACAATCATTATAATTTGTTATAACTAACCAAAGTTAGTTACTTTGCCCTGGCAACGCTGGGCTCTTCAGCTAGTATCTAATAAGAAAGAATTACAGTTTTGTGTGGTCATCCTAAAAAATTCTGACTCGTGAAGGGCATACAAACATAGAAGTGCTTGTCTTTTTATATGTGATACCATATGTGTAGTCGGGCCCACAGTAATAACTTATCAAGTTGGCATTACTTTAAAAGAAGTTGTCATTACTAACCAATCTTTTTGAGGTCTCCTCAGCATAGCAATTGGTTTTGAAGATTTACTCATAGACATACTCTGTACATACATCTGGTGATAAAAGCTACTGGTCTTTCAGTGCTGATTACAGATTGATACAGGAAAGATGCATATCTTTGTACCGTGTTAGCCAGTAGATAGAAAAATATTCAGGATTGAGAGTCCTCAGTAGTTGATACCTTTTAATGGCTAACTGAAAAGATGGTAACACATTGCAAGCTTTCGAGACTACTCAGGTCTCTTCATCGGGCTAGACTAATACAAAATCTGAAGAGTCACATATTTATGCACAATACAGCCTAGAAAAAATGCAATAGATAAGACAAGTGACATGAAGCAGAAATTTATTTATGTTTCTCCCTCTCCCATATTGATAGTTCTGCTTCACGTCACTTGTCTTATCTATTGCATTTTTTCTAGGCTGTATTGTGCATAAATATGTGACTTCAGATTTTGTATTAGTCTAGCCTGATGAAGAGACCTGAGTAGTCTCGAAAGCTTGCAATGTGTTACCATCTTTTCAGTTAGCCATTAAAAGGTATCAACTACTGAGGACTCTCAATCCTGATTACAAATTGGAAATCTTAAAGTTTCAGTAACAATTAACATTTCAAAGAAGAGTCACATAAGTAGAGAGGAAATTGTATTATGGAAAAGACAATTAATTGGAGATTGATTGACATCTCTCTGTAATGAACAGAGATCTGTTCATGCCTTTGATGAGCAAGGAGGTAACATAGTAACATAGTTATTAAGGTTGAAGGGAGACTTCAAGTCCATCTAGTTCAACCCATATCCTATCCTAACTTGCCCTAACATGTTGATCCAGAGGAAAGCAAAAAAACCCCATGTGGCAACAGTAAGCTTCACATTGGGGAAAAAAATTCCTTCCCGACTCCACATACGGCAATCAGACTAGCTCCCTGGATCAACGCAATATTAAGGAAACTAGTGTATATACCCTGTAATCTTATACTTTTCAAGAAAGGCATCCAGTCCCTTCTTAAATTTTAGTAGGGAATCACTCATTACAACATCATATGGCAGAGAGTTCCATAGTCTCACTGCTCTTACAGTAAAGAATCCGCGTCTGTGAGTATGCTTAAACCTTCTTTCCTCCAGACGTAGAGGATGCCCCCTTGTCCCCGTCACAGGTCTAAGAGTAAAAAGATCATTAGAAAGGTCTGGGTATTGTCCCCGCATATATTTATACATTGTAATAAGATCACCCCTAAGCCTTCGATTCTCCAAACTAAATAACCCCAAATGTAATAACCTGTCTTGGTGTTGCAGACCCCCTAGTTCCCTAATAACCTTGGTCGCTCTTCTCTGCACCCGCTCCAGTTCAGCTATGTCTTTCTTATACACTGGAGACCAGAACTGTACACAGTATTCTAAGTGTGGCCGCACTAGTGACTTATATAGAGGTAAAATTATGTTCTCCTCATGAGCATCTATGCCTCTTTTAATGCATCCCATTATTGTATTTGCCTTTGCAGCAGGTGACACTATTGTTTCATAAATCACCACATAAGGCAGTGTGCTATAACTTTTAGGCCTCTAGCTGCTCGCCATCATACCATTGTAACATGGCGCAGGGCAGCAGCCACGGATGATGCACTCGTCTTCAGTGCCCCAGCATTTTCCATGAAAGTGTAGATCCTGGCTTGGTGTGTGGACTTGTGCTATGAGGGCCTTAAATCCATGCAGGCCACATGTAGTTGATGCAGTGGGCTTGTCAGGACCAGATGTTTCACAGTTCAATGAGGGAGACCATCATTCCAAAATAAACTCATTACTTAAAGATAACTTGGTAAGAGTTATATACAATGGATAGCAGGTACAAAGTCTTATGGATGTTTCCTTTACATTATGAAGCGCTCCAAACCCCATCTTCGCAGCTAACAGGAAAACAGTCCTTTCCCTAACACTAACCCTTTCCCACTGTGGGCTAGTTCCGAACATTAACTCCTATCTTATGCATTACACTATTCATCTTACATTATATATTACCAACATTACCTATAACATTACAACACGCTTTGCATATTATACTTAAAATACTTATCACACTCTATACATTACACCACATAACATATTTCAACACAGTTCACGTGATACAGTATTTACAAAAGACACAAGACATTATTCACATTACATACTACACATAGCAAAACTGATGTCTTCAGGGGTAGGAAAGTGACAGCACAGTCAACCATCCGTACATTCTCCCCTCTTTAACAATGGTCATCCTCGACCATTCAGACACCTGGAAGACACCAATGCATACCACAGAAAGCACAAATAAGTCTCTTTACCGGAGACAAATAAGATCTTTTTACTTGATGGGTCAGCATGACCCTGGTCCCACTGTGTTAGTACCCGGAATGAAGAGTCTAAGTTCTTTCAAAGGCCCGCAGGCCATCACAACAGAGGCCCCAATAGTTGATGGACACTGTCCATTTGACTTCAAATCAGTTGGAACATCAGGACATCAATACCCTCTCCACCAAAACATATGCCCTTTTGACAAGGGCACAGTCCATTAGCCCCCATCAGTCTGTGGGACAGGGACACAGTCCTTTTCACCACCTCTGCCCTTGAGACAGGTACATAATCCCTCTACTGCATGATCCAGTGTACAACCCTCCAACAGCTGCAGCGTCGCTGCATTCCAGTAGGGCGATGGGCAATGAGTGCAGCAGAACTTGGAATGGGGGAAACAACTTCTTGTTCATCATTGCCAATAAACAAGGAGTCCCGGATTCTATGAGTCTTTTACCTGCGGGAGCTCTGGGCCTACACACACAGAGGTGCAACCGATAAACAACTTGGCGCGCTCGACATCTGGCTTCTTCTCCTCTTCAGACAAGGGTTTCTCAATCTGCCATGTTAGACCCAGGTCTCTTTTGCCTTCACTCTCCTCACATAGACCACAGTGTGAGCTCCCTGGGCCACATATACTAAGGCCAAATTGGCCACTACCCCTGACAGTCCAATGCTCTTGTCCTCACTTGAGGACCTGAAGAGTACCAATGCAGTCTCTCTGCTGTAGTTTGTTTCTCTGGCCCTCAGAGACATGTCGACCCTGGGTACCAGCACCTCCTGGCAAGGCTGATTGACCACTGGCTTTCCTCTTTCCTTCATTCTGACTATAGAAAATGAAATTACAATCCAGCCTCGGGGCTCATCCTTCTTTATGAAATAGACATGCTCATCGTCTTGCAGACTAGCACCCATCTAAGACAACTTATGTCCGGTTTGCTCCTCCATGATGAAAAAAAAACCCTGCACATGGTCATAATACATCATCATCCTCTGGGTCATTCTTCAAGTGAATTTCTCCCCATCAGAGCTGACTAGCTGGGTCCAATCAACTGCTCTCTTTCCTTTTTAGCCTGGTCCACCCCCCCCGCAACCCATCCAGTCCAAGGGATACGTGGCATACATCCTAGATTGGAGTGACAGAGCCTTTGGGACATTTCGCCATTGGTGGGGGACCCACTGGACATTGAGTTAATAACAAGGCTCTAAGGCACGCGACCCATCCACAAGACCAAACCAGGGTGTAGACCTCAGCCTCTGATTTGGAGTCGAAGGATAGGGAAGCTTTCTCTGCCAAGCCACCCAGTTTTACCTCTCGCCCAACAAAGCCTCTGTCACTGCTTCCTAGGGGTAGCAGAAATGAGTTTCCCATTACCAGCCATGCATTTATAGGAGCACTCCTTGGGCTCGTGGGCAGTGCAGTAGGACTCTTCAGCAATAAGCGCTGCTTTAGTACACTAAAGTAGTAGCACGGTTGTTGTAGGGCACAGTGTATACACTGCATGTACTGCTCTCGAATCATTGCTATGAAAGGAGAAGCACTGCATACTCACCCTCCCCACACACAATGCAAGGATTCCAGTGCAGCAAATTCACTGTGCCCAATGTCAACTGCACTGCTAGTGTACTAAAGCAGCTCTGATTGGGATAACATGTCACAGAGTCCTACTGTGATGCTCACCAATCTAAGGATTGCTCCTATCCATGCATGATGTGCACATTGTGCACTGTTCTCAGCTCAGACCCCTGCTATTCTCACATTCTTGCCTGTGCCTGTGATATAATGATGGGAAAGATGACACTGAGGATATGTGATGAATTGGCTGAGTAAATGCATCACTGCCTAGAGGGTGTATATTTATGTGTATGTAGGAAGATGGACCGGGCCAGTGGTACCTCTCCTGCGCCAGTTCCGGAACTGTCGGGGCTGTCACCATTGTTGCCAGGGGGAAAGCTTTCTGACCCGGACAGACCTTTGCATTCGACAGTAAGGGGCGTGTTAGGGATAAAAGGGACAGCGTGCAGGAAAGCGGGACACTTGGCGGGAAGATATAGTGCGCAGCGGGAGAAGGTTGGTTCACTATCCTGGGAGCGACGTGATAGCTCAGGCCTGCACTGTAGTCCCCCGGCCAATGCGCCCACTGACTATGAGCAACAAGTAACTGTGTGCCTGCTCACCTCTGTTACTGAGAATTCGTCCTGCATCGTTTCGCTGACTGCCACGAGCACGAGGCCTAAGACTGACCTGGTGATTCATGCAAATCCAGGTAGTTTCTCCCCCGCTGAACTGAGTCATGCTCTGGCCGTTCCATAGACTGTGCCACATCACGTGCGTCGACTTGAGAATGCAGGACCTCGCCTAGGAGAGCCAGGATATGCCGGCTACGTCAGGAGACAGTTCCTCAACGTGCTACAGGACCACGCCAGAGACTTCACTTGCATGGGCGCCACCATGGGATTTCAAGCCTTCACAGCCCGGAAACCAACAGACTGATAAGTTTACCCGCTACATAAACAATTGTTCTTACCCCAATATATTATTCAACTTTGCTCCCTAGTAACCCATTCTTTCCCTGCGTGGAGTATTCCCTGTAATAAACCCTTTAACTCTTGCTCTGCCTCCTGCTCATTGCTGCATCCCGCGTACCTGCTATCTCACATGTACAGTGAGTGCCAATACCAATAAATAACTGTAAAGCTGCTTCTAATTGTAGCAACTGAGAGCGCACAGCTGGGCCAGTGCCACAGTGATGCTGCTGGTCCGAACTGTCAATTATCAGAAACTCACCACATCCTTCCAGGAGGTTAGTGTACTGCTATTAAATATTATGAGAACAGTCGTTTAACTCAAGCCCACAGGAATCAGGAGATCCCGGCTACCTTCTTCCTATATTTAATTGTATTCACATCTTTCAGGCACAAATACATTCGAATACTTGAGCACCGGGACTGGGGAAGAAGAGCGTTCATCAGCCCCCAGCTTCACGTGCAGTGGTGTGACCTTTTAGAAGGGAGGATCAGGCTGCAAGTGCTGCTGAAGAGCCAAGGCCGAACCTCCTGTTGCAGGGGGGAAGCAGATCAAGGACGGAAGAGACCCATGACCTGCAGGGAGGGGGTGTGGTGAGTCCAGAGAATATAAGGAGGTTTGCGTGGGAAGGGAGGGGCTTCCCGCCAGAGGTTTTTCTGAGTGAGCACATGCGTCGCGCCGCGAGCAGTGACTGGCCACGTGGCAGAGAAAAGAGCCGGGGCAATAAGGACCTGGGGAGCATCGCCAAATGTGCATGTCAGAGTACTCCGAGCTGGAGTTTGTTTGGAAAAGCTCCTGGCCACAGCACAGATACAGGACGGCTTCGTGAGAGACTTACTGGTATCGGTGGATGTGCAGAGCAGCGCAGGTGTCCAGGTGCCGGCTGGCACACAGAGGAGTGCATGCCAAACAGAGCCATGTAGAGCAGCCATTCAGGTGACGGCAGCTGCTCAGGGAGACATGTGCCACGTGGAACCTTGTGGAGAGCTTTACTCTTTTGCTCCACAGATAAATGGACTAAGGGCTCAGCGGGCAAAACCGGTGACCTCCCGCTGCTGCCATAAGTGAGACTGTGTGTTGGGCAGGGAAGCCTGAAGACGCAGTGTCGGACTCCACCGGCATTACATCCTTCATCGGACTGCCAGCAACTAAAGGACTGCGGAGTCAAGATAAGCATTTGATAGCAAGACCGTTGTGTGGTATCACAATAACCGTATACTGTTTTCACCTGCTTTTCCCCCTTCCTGTTATATTCCCTGTTGTCTCCCTGCAAGGAGTTTATTGCTGTAAATTAAACTGCCCTCTTGTTAACCCCTGCTCTGCGCCTCTGTGTTACTGCATCCATTTAACCTGCTTACAACCTCATCACACTGTTGCTGTTGTGACAGTGCCGCAGAGACAGTGGACAAGGAAACGGTAAATGCTACACGGAGGAGCCAAAGATTAAATGCCCTAATATTTTAAGTGAGGGACAGGGAGAATTGATGCTACTGCCAGTGAACATTATGGGGCCATAAGGGAGTAATTGTGAAAGGGAGCACAGTATAGCAAGAGGCGGTGGGGGGATTTTATGCCGAAAGGCAGTGTGGCGGAATATTATGGAAAGGGACAGTGTGAGTGTAGAAGGAGGAGTCCCTGCTGTGTGCCCGGGCCAGAACCAAGGGAACCATCACTAAGGTTCCTAGGGGGACTATTTCCGGGGGGACATAATGAGGGGTCGGACCGCAGAGACTTCTAGAAAGGTTGGGGGAGGAGCTAATATAAAAGGTGCTGTGAACGCCAGCGGCAGTCAGTCGACAGAGCAGGAGAGAAGAGGCCTGGGAGCTAGCGGGCGCCAGGGAACCAGAGTAAGGGCCTTCGCCAGAGACCAGAGAAAAGAGCAGCGACAGGAGAGATGGAAGGGAGACTCACCGTGGGCAGAAGGCGGACGGCACCGAGCCATCCAGCAGAGGAACACTGACCGTCCGCCCGCATTCCTAGCGGCCGCCACCGCCCGACTCCAGCCCATGGTTGCGGCCTGTCCGCTGCCACCCACGACTGTCGCCGCTCCACTCCAGCCCGCGGTTGCAGCCTGTGCACTGCTGCCTGCGGCCGTCGCCGCTCCACTCCAGCCCGCGGTTACGGCCTGCCCGCTACCGCCCGTGACAGTCACCGCCTTACTCCACCCCGCGGCTGCGGCCTGTCCGTTGCCGCCCACGGTCCCCATAATGCAGCTCTGGGCTGCGACTGCGGCTTGCCCGCAGCCACTCGAGGCCGCAGTCGCCCGTTCCCATATTCGGGCTGCGGCCTCCATTCTCCCTCCCCCAGGCGACACCGCACTGCCTCCGCCGGGGGGGCGCTACACCGAGGAACTCTCCAGGGGCCTGCTGTGCTCCCATCTCGCCTGGGCCTAGGAGTGCCCGATGTCTTCGCCAGATCCTCATCGGCTGAGCCCAGCAGCTGAAATGCCGAAGCATCGCCGATCAGTACTCTGCCGGACGTCAGAGAGTTTTAATTAAGGACCCGTAGTCGGCCATACCGCAGCCCTATAGTGACCGGTCTGGTTAGTCGTGTTTGCATTACCAGTGTATTCTTGTGTTGATCCCTGCGAGGACAGTTATTGTTAGCTTGTTTGGTTGCTCAAGATAGCCCCTATAGGCATCTATATATATAATAGTTACACTTTAAAGTTCAAACCGTCTCGCGTCTCGTCTAAGTACTTTACCCAGCTGCCAGGCACGCCGCTTCTGTTGCACCTTTGTCTCTTGTAAATTGACACTCTGTCATATGAACAGCTACATATAAAATTGTTTATTTTAGTATATGTTTTGTGATAAATAAAATAATCTTTTTTACCTTATCTTGGTAACTAAAACTCCTTTTTTCCTTTTGAATACCCAGATACTGCAAGGTGCGGCATACAAGAAGAAAATCTACAATGTATCCAACCTCATATTCCATGTGACCCTCCACCAACATCGGGGGAACAGCTGACACAGAGCCCTCCTCAACAGACACCAAGGGTTTTAAAAGGGACTTATGGAACACATTGGAAATCTTGAATGAAGCTGCGAGACATAACCTATACGCTATAGGATTGACTATTTCCATGATTTTGTCATGATCCATGCTGGATTATGACAGATAAAAGCACTAGTAACCTTTTTTTTCTTTAAGCTGTGTGCTTAAAGTTTGTTTTTGCCCCCGGTGGCCATTAGGGTCATTGCACTGTGTGGTTTCAGTTCTGGTTTTGCCCCCGGTGGCCGTTAGGGTCATTGCACTCTGGTTACTTTAGTTTAGTGCATGTGTCTATAAAGCAGGTGTGCTTGCTCTGGCTCTGACCTATGAAAGAGTGTCAGGTGTTGCAATTACTGTTGGTGATATTGCTCATTTCCAACCAAGACTGGTGAAGGAAGGAACTACGAAGAGGAGTTCCTTGCAGCTCAAGAGAGCTCTGGTGTAAAGTCTGGTGAAGGAAGGAATTACAGAGAAGTGTACCTTGCAGCTCTGACAAAGCTTGGTGGAGTAGCAGATATTCTGGAGGAAAGCTGCATTCTGATGCTGGACTCTGTTGCTGGGAGCAATAGCAACAGAGCAAAGCTAAGTGGTGTTTTCCCTGTTTGTGTCTTTCCTTTTGTGTGTTTTAGTGCAGTGGTGGGATTAGTTTCTGCACCGTCCATTTCACTAGAAAGGGCTAGGTGCAGGGCGAGCTAGGGTTTTTAGGTTCCTGCTTGGCGACAGGTGCGGAGCCTGTATAGGGACTGTGAGGAGTGCAGAGACACTGACTCAGGGCAGTGCAGGAGGTCTCCACATCCCCATTCCCTATCGCAGGGCCCTCCATTGTATCGGTTTCCCTGGTGTTTCCCTTTATTATTAAAATTCACCCTGCTGGAGGCGGTGTATCCAGATACATGTTTATTTCTGAAATTCGCCTGCTGGAGGGTCACGTGTGTAATATAAATTCGGCCCTGCTGGAGGCGGTGTGTCCAGTCACACGTGGCCATCACAGATTTCACATGGACCAATAAACTTTGGACCCAACTTGGCTGACGGAGCCTTGAGTTTGGTATTCCGTGTGGAAAGCCAGCTTTCTCTCCAACCTGAAATGTATGACCCGAGACTCTCTTCTTGTCTGTGAAGAACTTATACCTTCCCTGAGCCTTGGAGATAATACGACGGACCTCAGCCCACAGATTTTTTAAACGCTGTACAGGCCTCTCCGCCCCAGAACAACCGGAATACAAGCGGGAAAATTCCCCAAAACGTGGACTGAACCCATAGTTAACCAGGAATGGGGACATACTGGTGGACTGACTCACATGGCTGTTGAAGGCAAACTCAGCCAAAACCAACCCATCACTCCAATCATCCTGCCTAACAGAGGCCAAACATCTAAGAATTTGTTCAAGGGATTGATTGGTGCGTTCAGTCTGACTATTACTCTCAGGGTGGTACGCAGAAGAAAAAGACAATGTAATACTCACTTTTTTACAGAATGCCCTCCAGAACCTAGCCACAAATTGCACACCTTTGTCAGACACCACATTCATGGGTACCCCAAGCAGACGACCACGTGTTGCACAAACAGCTTGGACAAAGTTTTAGCTGAGGGTAATGCGGACAAATGTACAAAATGGGCCTGCTTAGAAAACCTGTCCACCACCACCCACACAACAGTATAAAGTCCATGGACAGATGAGTCCATGGTCTATCAGGAACTGATAGGGAGAGGATTAAATTAACCCTTCACGGTTGATCCACTGATTTCCAAATTAATCCACAGGGCGTTGCTAGCAACTGGGAATGACCACACGGAGACGGGGGTCTCTGTACGGGAGAATCAAGACAGATCACTAGTCCCATTTATTTTAGTCACTTCTTTTATAATATTTTGCTTAATTATGCAAAGTTCTCAACTACCAATAGCATCATTTCACTTTATAAGCCAATAATATTTCAAGAAAACCGGTAACTGCATATATGTCCATCATAGAAAGTAGTATAATGGCATATCCTTCAGAGTAATACACCCCCGGGTCCCTTATCTTGCACCTGATGAGGAACAGTCTGATTTCATGACAGCCTGAACTTTTACCCCAATTACAAAAATTTATCTTAAAGCAACAAAAATGGAGAAACGAAACCTTCAGAGAATGGAAAAAATGAAACTTCAGCTCTGATTCTAGTTTTAACCCTTCACAATCCCCCCTAGAAATTTTTTTTAACACATATGCAGCATCAGAGGTGCTATCTCAAGCTAACAGCTATAGGCGTACAGGTCTTCACATGACTGATGCCGTTTTACCTGTCATGGCTGGCGCGGTGCACCCATCCCCCCTGTACACTGCAATTCACGAATAACAATTTTTGATGACGGTGGTGGAGATCTTTTGAAGGTAGCCATGTGCTTGGCTTCAACATCTTTATCAAGTAGCCTTTTGAGATCGGTGCAGAAAAGAGCAGGGGCAACGACGCCTTTGGTATCATCATTAGCTGTCTTAGTGCAGAATTTCCTAATACATACAGAAATACACCAAAGAACAAGTTTTAGTATCACATATACAACAAGGATACAGGCAGCAATGTGTAACAAGTTTTGTAAGATCCCAGCTATCCAGCCCCCAATTTCCTTAAATCAATTGGCTGGATTGAGAAAGGAGAAGGTGTCTGACCACCAACTGTCCTTATTACAATCATTATCTTTATCATATTGATCTCTGAGTCTTTGAATATCTTCTAACTTTAACTTCTACCAATAATAATATGGAAAATGCGAAAAACCAAAACATTATGCCCCCTTTATTTGCTATTGGCTTTTTGGGTGATGAAGAGAACTTGATAGGGACCGTCATACAAGGGTTCTAGTCCGTGCTTCCTGACATGCCTTTTCACGACTACCAAATCACCAGGCTTCAGGTTATGACAGGTGTCGGTTTCTGCTGAATCTGCAAGAGAAGAAGAAAATAGAGCATGGGTGTTAGCAAGATTTTTACTAAGCTGAATAACACATTGAACAAGCACGGTCAGTTTCTTCTGATAACTGCTGAGGCTGGAAATTTGCAACTGGGGGCCTAGTACCAAACAATATCTCATATGGGGACAGGCCATGTTTTGCAATAGGGGTAGTACGAATGTGGTATAGTACAATGGGTAGGAGCTCTGGCCATGGAGCCATAGTCTCCTGCATCATTTTGGTCAATTGTCCCTTCAGTGTGCCGTTCAGCCTCTCAAATTTCCCACTGGATTGTGGGTGGTACGGAGTATGGAGGGCTACAGTGGATCTAAGCATTGTCAGAACTTCTTGGTACGCATGAGAAGAAAAGGCCGGACCTTGATCACTTTCAACAACTTCTGGAACCCCATATCTGCATATAACTTTCATCACCAGTTTCTTCGCTGTGGTTTTTGCAGTCATGTTGGTAATAAGGAATGCTTCCGGCCAACTGGAGAACATGTCAACAACAACCAAACAGTATTCATACATTCCAGACTTAGGCAACGTGATATAGTCCACCTGGAGCCTTTGAAAAGGATAGTCGGGATTAGCAGGATACTTCGGGGGTACACGTTGAAGTTGACCGGGATTGCAAGTCTGACAGATATTACAGGCACTTTTGAGCACTGTCAAAACTGTGGGAATTCCTGGGGCCCAGTAGAATTTTTGCACCAGGGCGAGGGCCTGATTCTTTCCTCGATATGTAGGCCCGTATGGCAATAGCAGGATACATCCGCTTAGGAAGACACATGAGTTGGTCGTTTTTCCAGAGACCATTATCGATACGTGCCCCATCAGTCTTCCTTTGCTTCACCTCTTCCTTTGGAGACATTCTCTGCATCGTCATTAAGCGGTCTCATGGGGTCCAACAGAAAACTTCAGTCTGTTGTAGATCATCAGGTTCTTGTAGGGTCAATGCTTCTAGTAACTGTTTACGCTGAGAGCGTGTGGTCACCATAGTTGCAAATGCTTTGCCAACAGTCTGTGGACTGTTCCTAGGACCGTGCAACCTTAACTTTGATAATAGCACCTGAGCAGGTAATTTGATCGAGTCCACGGGGGTTTTAACAGCTTCAGCATTTTCCACTGGGGTTCTGGCAGTAGTAATAAACCCTCGATTGGCCCATAGAGCCCCAAAATCGTAAGCAATACCAAATGCATACGGTGAGTCCGTGTATATATTAGCCCTCTGTTCTTGGCCAAAGTAGATGCAGTAGACAGAGCCTGGAGTTCTTCTTCTTGTGCTGACTGTGAGGGCGGGAGCACAGCTGCGTGCACTACAGTGTCCTCTGGTAACAGCATATCCTGTGTGGAATCTACCGAACTCATCAGCATATCTTGAACCATCCATGTATAACACCAGATCGGGATTTGGGAGTGGATTCTCACTGGCATTTGATGGTGTAGCTGTTTCTTCTATCAGAAACTGGGAACAATCATATTGGAGGTAATCCTCATCACTGCCATCTTTCCTTATAATTCATTATACCATCTTTCAAGGCATTGTAACGGGGTTGCATTATGCGGGATGCATCCGGTATCCACTGACAACAATAAGTGCATAGTCCAAGAAAACGTTGGAGTTCAGTTTCATCTTTTGGGAAAGGAAGGGAGCTGACAGCTATTTTTCTTTCTTCTGCGAGTTGTCTGGCACCCTGTAGGAGACAGTGACCCAAGAATATCACTTGACCAAGGCAGAACTGAAGTCTCGAGGACGAAACCTGACAGTTCAGATGCTTGAGGAGGCTAACAGTGGCAGCAACGCAAAAGATACTCGCTCATATTTTTTTGCAAACTGGTTGGGACTGTTTTGGTCCCCTTGTGGCATAACTGTGGGAAAGGCATGCAAAATACAGATTTCCTCACTGTCTTCATCTGCATAGGGGTTATGTAACGTAAGAACCATCTGACCATCATCTTGGAATTGTATTCTGGAGCGGAACTGTGATAATATATCTGCCCCCAGTAAATTTACCGGTCATGTGGGAGAGATTACAAACTGAGCAGTAACCTCGGGGAAGGGTCCCACAGGGATGGGTTTTGTAAGAGTATGTTTATTGGGTCTGCCATCTACTCCCATTAAAACAAGCTCTTGATCTGAGAATTGAATAGGGATATCCGTAGGTACATCTGATGATTTCATTATAGAATTGGCCACCCCAATGTCTACCATGAACTTAACAAGGGTGTTCCTTACAGGGAGCGTGACGGATGAGCATGCCCCAGGTTTGGTGGAGGACATTGTGATGGCAGACCCTGGTTGGCCACCCCTTCGGTATGGACAATTATCAGGATTTTGGGGCTGTCCGTAACCGGGGTATCCTCTAGGGTTCCCAGTATTTAGATTACGATTGGAAGAGGGAACTTGAGGGTAGCATCTATCAGCGGGAGTGTGACAGTCTCTCTGAAAGTGACCGAGTCGGCCACAGTGCCAGCATTCCAGACAAGAATTGGCAGGGAGGGGCTGGGGTTTGCTGTGTGTGAATGAGCTGCAGTGGGGGCAGTGTGGGAGGGGGAGCTGGGATTACTGGAGCAGCTGCTGGCTGCTAGCTTTCTTTTTTTTTTTCCTCTGCTGATACGGAGCAGGTTAATTTCTTCTGGAAACTTTATTTTTTTCTACTTTAATGCATCGTCCGGACTCGGCACATTACTCTTGATTTGCTGCCATTTGCCTGTAAAAAGCCATGGGGGAAGTCTCTGGATCGGGTAATTGATTGCAAAGGGTGTGTATTTGGGATGGGGTAAAGGGGGTGGATACTCATAACCACTAACAATATTAGGCATAATGGGGACTGAGGCTGGCGGCAGATGATAATAGGTACTGTCAGCGTTTAACAAAGGAAAGGTGGGGGCTGCTTTGGTAGTCCAGGATATATTGGTGCCTTTGGGTTAATGGGAAAAGAGCTTACAGTCGGGAGGAGAGGCTTGATTTCCTGGGGAGGGACCTTATCATCTAGTAGGGAGACTTCTTCTTTCAAATCATCACTTTTAACTATTTGTCTGCCTAACACATTAGTCTCAATCTCAGTTCCTTCTTAATCAATCACTTTCTCACACCACAGTCACTTTCTTGAACCACAAAACATCCAGTCCCTGTCATAATAGACATTTTTTCTTCTTCAACATAGCAGTAACAGAAACAATCAGAATTCACTTCCTCTGTTCTTCCTAACACCTCCGTCACACAATTCATGTGCCAAGACACAAAATTCTTCTTTTCCTTCCACGGATTCTCTCATTTAGAGCTAAATATCCTTACTTCAGTTGTGCACAGTACTGGCGGCCGTATCAGTCTCTGTTCCACTGGGTCAAAAATCCCCCTCTGGGATGCCCAAAATTCAACGCAGTACTCAGTGAAAGGAGGAGGGCGTCTCAGACTATCCCTCCGAACACCTCTGGTTATATATATATATCTATATATACCTGAGTTACGTACCCTACCCAATCTTCGATCACATCACTACACCTGATACTAACAGTGATCAGGATTTCAGGATATTTTGACTATAAAGAGAGTCACAATCACTGGTCAATCCGGTGTGTCCGTCCCTTATGAGGTATGGTTCGAGCACTGGGCCCCCAACGGGACTGCACCTCTATATGATTCCACCCTTGAACCTTGAATCACCCCACCATCAAGGACAAACCTCAGATCCTCTTTGCAGCAAAAGACAAAGGAAAACCACACCAACGGTCAGTCTGAACAGTATAACTGCTAACTTACCGTGGTTGTCGTGGGGGATGATCAGTCCCAATTTGCCAGCACCTGTGTCCGCTCCGAGGGTCCTTTGTCTTGTTGTCCTCCGGGGGCAGAAGCGTCCCTATTCGGGGGCTCCACGTTGGGTGCCAGCTGATAGGGAGAGGATTAAATTAACCCTTCACGGTTGATCCAGTGTTTTCCAAATTAATCCACAGGGCGTTGCTAGCAACTGGGAATGACCACACAGAGACGGGGGTCTCTGTACGGGAGGATCAAGACAGATCACTAGTCCCGTTTATTTTAGTCACTTCTTTTATAATATTTTGCTTAATTATGCAAATTTCTCAACTACCAATAGCATCATTTCACTTTATAAGCCAATAATATTGCAAGAAAACCGGAAACTGCATATATGTCCATCATAGAAAGTAGTATAATGGCATATTCTTCAGAGTAATACACCTCCGGGTCCCTTATCTTGCACCTGATGAGGAACAGTCTGGTTTCATGACAGCCTGAACTTTTACCCCAATTACAAAAATTTATCTTAAAGCAACAAAAATGGAGAAACGAAAGCTTTAGAGAATGGAGAAAATGAAACATCAGCTCTGATTCTAGTTTTATCCCTTCACAGAACCGGCAAAGGCACCACTTCCCCGGCCGGCCAGCTATGAGAGCTCTTAGAACGTGCACAAACCCCACAAGCAGATACAAATTTTTTGACAACCATACCCAACGAGGGCCACCAAAAAACCCTTGCCACAGCATCTCGCGTGGCCGAAATTCCAGGATGAGCTCTCAGCCTAGACTCATGAAACTCTTGAAGGAGTCTATACTGAAATTGTTCCGGGACAAACAATTTACCCCCTGGCTTACAGGCAGGAGCAAAAGACTGAGCTTCAAAATAGAGCTGAGCGAAACGTGTCAGTCAAATTCATAAGTCGCCAACTTTCGCTGAAGTCGGGTTTCATAAAACGAAACCCGACCATAGCGTGAGGTCGGCCACGAGGTCGGCGACCAGAGCGCCAAAGTCACGTTTCAAATGATGCTTCCAGCGCCCCTTTTCAGCCAATGATGGAGGACGCACAGTGTGGGCAACGCGATGACATGGGCATCAGTCACCACCATCTTTGAGAAGGGCATGCAAGTGATTGGCTTGCTTTGTGTGGCGTCACAGGGGCTATAAAAGGGCATGCACGCCGACCGCCATCTACTTCTGCCGATATTAGCATTAGGGAGAGGTTGCAGCTGCTGATTCTGAATAAGGGAGAGCGTTAGGCAGGGAAGAGCAAAAAAACTGCTTCTGCTGGTAGCGATTTCCACTGTACAACACAACAGTTTGTGGGCAGTGACAGGGGAGGTTCTATTTTTGTGCATCAGCTCTGTTGGTTATTAGGCTGCCTTATAAGGCTCCCAGATAGCTGCATTGCTGTTTGCACACTGCTGTGCAAACTGCTTTTTTAAAAGCAAAAATACTTTTCTTCCTCTTTTCTGCAGTTACCAAGCGTTCATTTTTCCACACTTTTATGTGCAGCAGTCCTGCTTATTAGGCTGCCTGCTGCCATACTTGGACTGAGAGCATCATTGGCAGCCTCCTAAAATCTCTAGGGAGCTTCCAATTCTCCCCAATACTATATACACACCTTGTACCTGGTCATACACCTGCCTATTTCAGCCAGTTAAATTGAGGTGTAATCTATAGTGGGCCTGAGATAATAGTTCAGCTTCCTAAAATCTCTAGGGAGCTTCCAATTCTTCCCAATACTATATACACACCTTGTGCCTGGTCATACACCTGCCTATTTCAGCCTGTTAAATTGAGGTGTAATCTATAGTGGGCCTGAGATAATAGTTCAGCCTCCTAATATCTCTAGGGAGCTTCCAATTCTCCCCAATACTATATGCACACCTTGTGCCTGGTCATACACCTGCCTATTTCAGCCTGTTAAATTGAGGTGAAATCTATAGTGGGCCTGAGACATTAGTTCAGCCTCCTAAAATCTCTAGGGAGCTTCCAATTCTCCCCAATACTATATACACACCTTGTACTTTGTCATACACCTGCCTATTTCAGCCTGTTAAATTGAGGTGTAATCTATAGTGGGCCTGAGCTAATAGTTCAGCCTCCTAAAATCTCTAGGGAGCTTCCAATTCTCCCCAATACTATATACACACCTTGTGCCTGGTCATACACCTGCCTATTTCAGGCTAGTTTCACACTTGCTTTTTTTTGCAGCGCGTTTTTCCCGCAAAAAAACGCATTGAAAAAACGCATACAAAAGCATACAACTGCTGCGTTTTTTTCAAGCATTTTTATGAGCATGCATGAAAAAAACGCAGCGTTTTTATGCGTTTGTATGCGTTTTTAGTGCGTTTTTACCGCGTTTGCGTTTTTTTCCAACATTAGGTGGCCCCTCACACTAACCCAAACCATGACTTTACTAACCCTAACCCTGACCCTAACCCTAACCCTAACCCTGACCCTAACCCTAACCCTAACCCTGACCCTAACCCTTAACCAAATCATACTTAACCCTAACCCAAACCCTAAACCCTAACTAACCCTAACCCTAACCCTAACCCTGACCCTAACCCTAACCCTAACCCTGACCCTAACCCTAACCCTAACCCTAACCCTAACCCTGACCCTAACCCTAACCTTAACCCTAACCCTGACCCTAACCCTTAACCAAACCATACTTAACCCTAATCCTGACCCTAACCCTGACCCTAACCCTTAACAAAACCATACTTAACCCTAACCCTGACCCTAACCCTAACCCTAACCCTAACCCTAACCCTGACCCTAACCCTAACCCTAACCCTAACCCTGACCCTAACCCTTAACCAAACCATACTTAACCCTAATCCTGACCCTAACCCTGACCCTAACCCTTAACAAAACCATACTTAACCCTAACCCTGACCCTAACCCTGACCCTAACCCTAACCCTAACCCTAACCCTGACCCTAACCCTAACCCTAACCCTAACCCTGACCCTAACCCTTAACCAAACCATACTTAACCCTAATCCTAACCCTAACCCTGACCCTAACCCTTAACAAAACCATACTTAACCCTAACCCTGACCCTAACCCTGACCCTAACCCTAACCCTAACCCTAACCCTGACCCTAACCCTAACCCTAACCCTAACCCTGACCCTAACCTTTAACCAAACCATACTTAACCCTAATCCTGACCCTAACCCTGACCCTAACCCTTAACCAAACCATACTTAACCCTAACCCTGACCCAAACCCCAACCCTAACCCTGACCCTGACCCTAACCCTAACCCTAAACCCCCTTAACTAACCCTAACTCTAACCCAAACCCCTAAATTCCATGGTTAAAAAAAAAAAACGCATATGCAAAAAAACGCATACATGAGCATGCCAGTGCGCACATATGCGCATCCATAGGCTATAATGGCCATTTTTAGCGCAAAACGTGCGCATATGTGCGCATGCACTTTTTTGCAGGGCCAAAAAATGCAACATGCTGCGTCTGGAAAATACCAACGCACACCCCAAAAAAACGCAGCGCATGAAAATCGCATTCATGCGCTTACAAGCGTGCAGGTATGCGCACCCATGTTAAATATAGAGGAAAAAACGCATGCGCACATATGCGTTTTTTTCCAGCGCTAAAAAACGCAAATGTGAAACCAGCCTCAGCCTGTTAAATTGAGGTGAAATCTATAGTGGGCCTGAGATAATAGTTCAGCCTCCTAAAATCTCTAGGGAGCTTCCAATTCTCCCCAATACTATATACACACCTTGTACTTTGTCATACACCTGCATATTTCAGCCTGTTAAATTGAGGTGTAATCTATAGTGGGCCTAAGCTAATAGTTCAGCCTCCTAAAATCTCTAGGGAGCTTCCAATTCTCCCCAATACTATATACACACCTTGTGCCTGGTCATACACCTGCCTATTTCAGCCTGTTAAATTGAGGTGTAATCTATAGTGGGCCTGAGATAATAGTTAAGCCTTCTAAAATCTCTCGGGAGCTTCCAATTCTCCCCAATACTATATACACCTTGTACCTTGTTTTACAGTACCATATAGCTGGTGGTATTTTGGGTACATTTTTCCAAAAATGAGGAAGTATGGTGGAAGAGGCCGTGGAAGTGGGCGGGGGTTGCCAGCTGGTACTGATGGTGGTGGGGTTGTGGTGCATCTGCTGGTAGTGGCAAAAGCACAATAGCACCTAAGGCATGAGGTGTTGAGCCTGCGTCATCATCTGGCTCCACAAGGCCTCGAAGGCTCCCTTTTCTGGGAGTAAGTAAACCGCTTTTAAAGCTGGAGCTTCAGGAACAAGTTTTGGCTTACATTGCTGACACAGCCTCCAGCTCTACCGCCTCCTCTTCTGAAGTTTTAAAAAATAAAAGCACTGAGTCGTCAGTGGAGGCTCCTGGTCAGGAACAACACCTTTCCTTGTGTCCTTCACCCCTACCAAAAGTGAAGGATGCGGCAGGCCACACTACAGATTACTCCATGGAGCTCTTTTCACATACCATGCCTGGGTTATCAAGTCAAATCGTGAATTCCCCAGTCCAAGATGAATCGGACATGGAGTGCACTGATGCACAGCCACTGCTAGATTTTTCTGGTACATTCACTCAGAGCACTACATTGTCCTCGCAGTATACTGAGCCAGAATCTGACCCTGATGAAACTCAGGTGCCCCTTCCCACATACTATACCACCTTACACGGTGACACAGAGGAAGGTGCACATGAAATTGAAGAGGAGGTGATGGATGACTCAGTTCTTGACCCAGATTGGCATCCATTGGGGGAAGAGGGTGCCGCTGCCAATAGCTCAGAAGAGGAGGAGGAGGATCCGCAGCAGGCATCGACATTGTAACAGCTGTTATCTGGCAGGCCCGTAGCAGTTCAAAAACAGTTTACAAAAACCCAAAGAGTTGCAGGACAGCTTGGCCAGACGGTCAAATTAGCACAGCGTGCAAGATCTCAAAATGTCTTCCATAGTAGGAAGAGTGCAGTGTGGCACTTTTTTGAACAAAATCCTGATGATCAGGCAAAGGTTATCGGTAAGAAGTGCGCAAAGACCTTTAGCCGAGGGAAAAATCTGAGAAATTTGAATACCAGTTGCATGCTTAGACATTTAACCACCATGCACTTGCAAGCGTGGACGGACTACCAAACCTCACGTACCACATGTGCACCTGCTCCGAATGAAGGTAATCAGCAACGCTACATCGCTTCCCCCATTGTAAGCCCACCGGTTAGCACACCACCAGCAGCAAATGTTGAGGTGTCGTCGCAAGGCCAAAGCAGTCAGGGAATCACAATGTTATTGCTACGAAAGACTGAATCTAAACCATCCGCAAGACCACAAACACCATCACCATCACCAACCCTCTCTCAGTCCGCCATGTCCACCGCTAGTTCCACCATATGCAGCTCTCAAGTCCAGCTTACCTACCAGAGACTCTCAGTAGGACAAGAAAGTACTCATCCTCTCATCCGCGTACACAGTGTTTGAACGCCCACATTGCCAAACTAATCTCGTTAGAGATGATGCCCTACCGGTTGGTTGAAAGCGAAGCTTTCTGCGAGCTCATGGCCTATGCAGTACCACGCTATGACCTACCCAGTCGGCACTTCTTTTCTCGAAAAGCCATCCCAGCCCTACACCTGCATGTGAAAGACCGCATTGTCCATGCACTCAAGCAATCTGTGAGTGGAAAGGTGCACCTCACAACAGATGCTTGGTCCAGTAGGCATGGCCAGGGCCATTACGTGTCCGTCACTGCACACTGGGTCAATGTGGTGGATGCAGGGTCCACAGCGGACAGCGGTGGTGGGACAGTGCTGCCTAGCCCACGGTATATGAAACAGTTGGCTGTAGGCTTTCGACCTTCCTCCTCCTCCAGAAGCGAAAGCTCGTCCACAGAATACAGTCGCACGAGCACTCCATCCGCAGCTGCCAGTGTTGCAAACGAGTAGGGATGAGCTTTCCGATATTGAAATATCGGAAATCGGCCCGATATTTTCGATATCGGAATTCCGATTTCCGATTCCGATATTTTTTTCACATCGGAAATCAGAAATCCCATAATCCTTCAGCCTCTGAGCGCTCCGTGGAGCCAATTAGGAGCTGAAGAATTTCTCCCAACATTGTGTAACTCCCCTAAGCTTGGTAAGAGGCGTCCAAACTTGCTAGCTAGGGGCTGCGCTGCGATTGGCTGGCTGGATGGTGTGATCAGGCAGTATAAAAGGCTGCGCCTGCCATTTTAGCCTCACTATACTGTGAAAGCAGATAGGGATAGGTTGCTGTTGGAGATAGGGAGAGATCTCGGATCTAATAGCGAGCGATAGAAATTGTTTTTCAGCGACTGTAGCAGCCCCTGTGTGTTACAGAAGCAGTCTTTTTCCTCACTGACCCCGCTCAGTTTCATTTTTTGTGCTGTGCAGACTCTCAGTGAGGTGCTTGGTGAGGCAGTGCAGAGCACATTCACTGCAGCTGCTGTAGCTCCTCTTGCTGCAGCACTGTGTGGTGTGTGTCTCACTGCCTTTTCTTTTCATCCCTTAAATCCCCTTCCTCTATTTTTTCCTAAAAGTTAAACACTATATAGGGATTGTGCTGTGAGCGACCCAAACAACCTCTGTGGCTGGTGCCACACAGCACCTGGCCCAGTCCCGGAGAATCCTTTTTTTTGGTATCAGAGCAGTGTCATTTACTGCGCTGTGACATCCGACCATAACGTGTACACCAATACCACAAACACACGTTACTCTTTGCGTAGGCCACACTAGATTCAAATAAAGTGTAGCAGGCACACCATCATCATATAGTGCCATTAGTGTTTCTTATACCTGTTTGTAGTCCTATAGGAATAAGCACACTAATTCCTAATAATTACTTTCTTGCCGTTCTGAATCCATCGATAGAGATGAAGAAGGCAGGGAGTAAGGGACGTCCCTGCGGCGGCCGCGGAAGAGGTGCATCAGCAGCTAGACATGGTGCACATCCAGAGCAGGCAGCAGGCCCAAGTCACTCAGCACCTACTTTCACCCGGCAGCAGTCATTTATGCGCAGCTTGTTAGGAGCGCAGGGCCATAGGCTGATAAGAGAGGATCAAGTATAAACCGTTGTTGGTTGGATGGCAGCTGAGGAATCCACCTCAGTGAGCGCAGCATCCTCCCAGGACCTCTCCACCACATTGGGTCAGGCCACTGAAGAGCAGCACCCATCTGCTTCTTCACCGCCCAGACATTCAGAGGGCCAGGAGCCAACCTTTATCCTCTTCTCAGAATCTGTTGGCTTGGAATCTGTGTGCCAGCCAGACAGCATTCCTGCAGCTGAAGAAGAGGTAGTGTGCACAGATGCGCAACCACTGTGTCCGTCTGAGGAAGAAGTGGAGGGTGGGCCAGTGCCCACAGTGACCAGACCCCAGTCAGCAGATGATGATGAAACTGCCGGTTTCTGCTGATGAAAGTGTATTGGATGACGAGGTCCTTGACCCATCATAGCATGCTGAGGGGCAGCAAGCAAATGGGGATAGCTCCGAGGAAGAGCTTGCAGGTGTGGCGCAGCGTGGCCGTCCACGTGGGAGAGGAAGAGGGAAAAATTGGTTGTCTGCTCCCTCAACTTCAGCACCCGTTAGGAGCAGGGCTCTTTTAAAGAACACAAGGGGTGCGCCCAAGAGTTGTGGTGCATGGGCCTTTTTTGACCAAGTTGCTGATGACATTACAGTAGTCAGATGCAAGCTTTGTCGACAAACTGTGCGGAAAGGGAAGAACGTCAGCAACCTTAATACCACCAATATGTTGACACATGTCAGTAAGAGGCACCCTGTGGAGTGACAGCATCACACCCAATCCAGTGTGCAGCCATCTGTCACACAGGTGTGGGAGAAAAGGCGCCCGTACTCGGCAAACCACCCACGAGCACAGGGCATGAATTCTCGCATTGCCAAACTGATTGCAGTGGAAATGCTACCATTCTGGCTGGTGAGCAAACCAGCCTTTATCGATATGTTGGGGTTTGTAATCCCACAATACAGCGTTCCCAGCCGCTTCTACTTCAGCAGGCAAGCCGTCCCCGCCCTGCAACAGCATGTGGAGCGTAAAATTAAGCATGCGCTACAAAATGCAGTTAGTAGCAAGGTCCACCTGACCACCGACACGTGGACCAGTCAGCATGGCCAAGGACGCTACATTTCCATCACCGCCCATTGGGTAAATGTAGTTGAGCCTGGAACTGAAGTAGACAGTGCAAGTGCGCGGGTCCTGCCAACTCCACGGATTGCAGGCCTCTCCTCCGTACAAATTGACTCCTCCTCATACTCCTCGTCAAACTCGCCTGCACCCAGGCGTACCACAACAACTGATATCAGCACTGCATCGGCCAAACATCAACAGGCCTTGTTGAAATTGGTTTATCTGGGTGATGATAGCCACACCGCAACCGAGCTGTGGAACACGCTCAAGGAGCAGAGCGACATGTGACTTGCGCCGCTCAACCTCCAGCCAGGTATGGTGGTGTGCGACAACGGCTGAAACCTGGTCGCGGCTCTGGGCCTAGGTGGTCTGACTCACATTACATGCCTTGCCCATGTCCTAAACTTGGTGGTGCAGAGTTTCCTTAGGAACTATCCTGACCTTGAGGAGCTGCTGCACAAAGTCAGATACGAGTGCTCTCATTTGCGGCGTTCAAGCATGGCTGCATCGCACCTTTCAGCCATGCAGCGCAGATTGGGCCTGTCCGAGCACCGCATCATTGTTGACCTCCCCACCAGGTGGAATTCTACTTTGCATATGCTGCGGAGGTTGTGTGAGCAGCAACCTGCAATTATGGAGTTGCAGCTGCAGCAGGCGCAAAGTAGGCGACACACATCTCAGCCCTCCCACTTTACAACCAGAGAGTGGGCATCCATGAAGGACATATGCACCATTTTGAAGTGCTTCGAGGACTCCACTCTGATGGTGAGTGCAAATGCTGCCCTATTCAGCCTGACTATTCCCCTTATATGCCTTATAGAATCATCACTTAAAGGACTAAGGGATGAGGTTTCTCTGGAGGAGGAGGAGTATGATGAGACACTTGCACCAACCAGGCAATCTTCATCGGCCCGGTTGGTGCAAAGCTCTGTGGGTGCCTCACAAAGGTCCAGGCAGGACACAGCAAGCGAGGAGGATGAGGAGGACTATGAGGATGAGCCAGAGGAGGAAAGTACACAGCGCTCTACTAGTAGTCACCAGATAGAGCATGGATGGGGTGATGCAGAGCAGCCAGAGCACATTCCTCCAGCTGGTGACAGCGATGCATGGCCAGTTGGCAGCCTTCAGCACATGAGTGACTTCATGCTGCAGTGTCTGAGAAACGACCCACGCGTGGCTCGTATTCTCCACACAAATGACTACTGGGTGGCCACCCTCTTAGATCCACGTTACCGAGACAGCCTTCAAAGCATAGTTACACCGTTAAACCGGGCGCGTAAAATGCAGGAGTACCAAGATGCACTGGTTAATTCACTCATGTACTCTTTTCCACCGCATAGCAGTGATGCGTGTGCTCTAACAGGCACCTCAGTGCGTCCTGCGCCCAGCGGAATCCGTTCCGAAGCCGGTAGCAGAAGCTGTACATCTGCTACTGACAGGTTCAGTATACCCAACCTGTTCCAACGGTTTCTGAACCCGCAAACAGTTCGGGCACCATCAGCACAGACAGTGCAACGCACTAGGAGGCAACGTTACCGTGACATGGAGGCACAATACCTCTCCACCCCTGTCAGTGTGCTTCAGGATGGATCTGCCCCCTTCAAGTTTTGGGTCTCCACAGTGGCGTAGCAACTATTTGTGGCGCCCGGGGCGGTCGAAAAATTTGCCGTCCCTTTGGTCGTTGATAATCCGGAAGCATCCAAAGAGCCCACACTACACTCAAAGATCTAATTTTTAGTCTGCTACTAACTCTGCTGTTATTATTTCTTTCTAGACTTTCATCTTCTTGCAGTTCTCTCTATATATATATATATGTATGTCTTAGCTTGATGATGCTGGCTGAAGACCTAATGGCTTTTTTAATAATAATTTTTAATAATGTGACAGACCTTACATATTGGATTATATAGAGCCCTGTTTTTTATTACATACCGCCCTGTCTTGTTAGCTGTATAATGCAATGATGGCTGATGGAGCATGGGAAAGCTTCCTTTCTAATGGAGGAGCTGATGGACTGGTAGTTTGGTCACCGGCTGCTCCATCAGCAGTCATTTTATATCTAACAAGAGAGGGGACTATGTAATAAAAGAGGGCACTGTAAAAAACAAAATTAACAAGAATACACTATGTAAGAGACAGCACTATACATAACAGCAGAGGAAGCTATATAATAAGGGACGGCACCATATATAAAAAGAGAGGATGGTACGTAATAAGGGACGTGTTATACATAATAAAAGAGGAAACTATGTAACTAAGGGTGGTGTTATACAGAATCAGTGAGTCCACTATATACTAAGGGACTGTGTTAGACATAGTGAGTACACTATATACTAAGGGACTGTGTTAGACATAATAAGCGATAACATCTTCCTCCACCTCCCCCTGTTCCTAAGGCCATTATAAGTCCCCCTTCCTAACATCCCAATCCCCCACACCCCTCATTGTCCTCCTCCCCTCGCATCCCATTGTCATCTCCCCCACCCCATCATTGCCCTCTTCACCACCTCCATCATTTTCTTCTCCCCCACCACTATCTTTGCTTTCTCCTCCACCACCCCCATTTAATGCCCTTTCCACCACCACCATCACTGCATTCTCCCCCACCATCATTTATTTTTCCCCCACCACCCCATCATTGCCCTCTCCATCACCCCCATCATTACCTTCTCCCCATCACCCCCACCCTTGCCTTCTCCCCATCATTGCCTTCTCCTTCACCCCATCACTGCCTTCTCCATCACCCCATCATTGTCTTCTCCCCATCACTCCCATCATTGCCTGCTCCATCACCCCATCACTCCCATCATTGTCTGCTCCATCACCCCCATCATTGCCTACTCCATCACTCCCATCATTGCCTTCTCCTTCACCCCATCACTGCCTTCTCCCCATCACTCCCATCATTGCCTGCTCCATCACTCCCATCATTGCCTTCTCCTTCACCCCATCACTGCCTTCTCCCCATCACTCCCATCATTGCCTGCTCCATCACCCCATCATTGTCTTCTCCCCATCACTCCCATCATTGCCTGCTCCATCATCCCCATCATTGCCTGCTCCATCCCCCCTTCACTCCCATCATTGTCTGCTCCATCATCCCCATCATTACCTGCTCCATCACTCCATCACTCCCATCATTGCCTTCTCCTTCACCCCATCACTGCCTTCTCCCCATCACTCCCATCATTGCTTGCTCCATCATCCCATCATTGTATTCTCCCCACCACTGCCTTCTCCATCACCCCATCACTGCCTTCTCCCCATCACTCCCATCATTGCCTGCTCCATCACATCCATCATTGTCTGCTCCTTCACCCCCATCATTGCCTGCTCCATCACTCCCATCATTGCCTTCTCTGCATCACCCCCATCATGGCCTTCTCCCATCACCCCAGGCATTATGGCCTTCTCTCCCCATCATGGTCTTCTCATGTCCCCATCTCCTCCAGGGCCAGGCTAACCTACAGACACACACACAGACATACACACACAGATACACACAAAGACATACACACAGACATACACACACACATACATACACACACACAGACAGACATACACACAGACACCACCTCTCTCCTCTCACCTGTCCGCAGCATCGCCCGCGCTTCCTCGCTCACACAGCAGCGGCCACTGAATGATGACGTCATTCAGCGGCGCTTCTCTGTGTCAAACAGGAAGCGCGGGCGGCGGGCAGGAAGCAGGACGGGTCCTTGCAGCTCCGCTCCTGCTATTCCCGCTTGCAGGCAGCGGAGCTGCTGTGATTGCTCCCTGCCCACCGCTGCACTGCACTGTGCCTCACTGCCTCCGCGCTTCTCCCACAGAGAGGAATTGCTGCTGCTGCCCCCCCGCCCCCCTCACGCTACGTCACTGGGTCTCCAAGTTGGATACATGGCCCGAGCTTAGCCAGTATGCCTTGGAGGTCCTGGCTTGTCCTGGTGCCAGTGTGATTTCTGAACGTGTCTTTAGTGCAGCTGGCAATGTACTAACAGACCAACGTACCAGACTATCCGCTACAAATGTGGACCGGCTTACATTCTTAAAAATGAACCAGGCCTGGATTTCTGGTGACTTTTGCTGCCCTGGGCCAGAGTAGACAGGTTACATGCATGTTGGTAGCAGTATGCATGCTCTGTCATGTGCCTATGTTGCACACAGCGTCATCTGTTATGCCAGTGCTCTGGCCTCTACTACCAACATCTAACTCCTGGTTCTGTGACTGACTCTTTCACCTCATACTGTTTTCCATGGGCTCTAGTACCGCCAGCTAGTGCCCATTTCTGTGACTGCCACTTTCACAGCATGCCGTGTTTCTGGGCTCTAGTCCCGCCAGCAAGTGCGCATTTCCATGACTGCTGATTTCACAGCATGCCGTGTTTCTGGGCTCTAGTACCGCCAGCTAGTGCCCATTTCCGTGACTGCCACTTTCACAGCATGCTGTGTTTCTGGGCAACAGTAACGCCAGCTGTACCTTGTTAGACCAAAGTGGAAAAAAAGGACGACAGATGCCAAACACCTATAGGCAGAAGCACAAGAGGCAGGATCCAGCCACGCCGGCTGTTTCCAGGCAGTGAAGTGCAGACACAGGTGCCTCCCCGAGGGGTAAACCGAGTTCCAGCATCGCCAGCTGGTTCTCGGGAGTGCCCAAGGGCACGGGTACCTCCTGCTCCAAACCGTGTTTCGACAACGCTCGCCGTTACACGGTTGTGTCCACCGCACTGTTCCACGCCCCCGCCGTATATCATTCCGGCTCAGTTTGCTGTTATCCGTGGTGTCGGAAGTGTAGGAGCCCCCTACGTGGACTTCGGGACCTGGCGCTCAAGGCTGGTCTCGACAGTGTCAGTAGGCCCTCCTCCTCCCCTGCTGCGACTGCGGAGTAAAGAAGACTGTGTCTGGGTTGCGGGGGGCAAATGTGGCTCTTGCACCTTCTGCCGAGAAGACATTACTCCGGTAGAAGACCCAAGACAGGAAGACAGATGCAGAAGTCCCAAGACAGGAAGACAGATGCAGAAGACCCAAGACAGGAAGACAGATGCAGAAGACCCAAGACAAGAAGACAGATGGAGATGTCCCCAGACTCCTGTCTTTTTGCTCTTGAACTTGCATCTTTGTGGGGGTTTTTTGGGCTTCTCGGCAGTGCTTTTGGCTTATGTCACTACTACATTGTGGTATCCGGGCTACAGTAATGTCAGCTGTTGCCCAGTACAGCCACTGGCACTTTTACCTTCTGCTGCTTTTCTGGGTTCCAGTAACGTCAGCTGGTTCTCAGTAGAGTCAATGGCTTAGGTCCCTCCTTTGTGGTATTCGAGTTCCAGTAACATCTGCTGGTCCTTGATAGTGCATTCTGGCACAGGTTACCTCCTGCTTAGTTATCGGCCTCCGGTAACGTCAGCTGGTGCCCGTTAGTTCCATTGGCTCTTATGCTGATTTCTGCTGCCTATACGGGTTCCAGACTCACCAGCTGGTTCTCTCAAGTTCCTGTGCCTACTGTTACTTCTGCGTATTTCCTCTGGGTTTGGGACATTCTGAGACCACCCAATAGCAGGATAACCATAGACAGAGGTTTAGGAAGCAGTAGGAGCAGATGTACATGAACCAAAAGCAGAATATCAATATGCAGAATTACTGAATAACAGTAATATAATCAGCAGAAGAAGACTAAGCATGGTTTAAAGGGAGTGTATCCATTCCTTCACGTGGTGCTCCTGGAAACTCCCTGCAAAGTAAGGTGAGCTGAACGCGGACACATGTCAGTCAAAGGGCATATTGACACCACCACCGGCAGTTTTAATTTAATAATGTAAAATCACTAACCCTAACCCTAACTATCCTTAACCCCTAACCCTTACCCTAACTCTTACCCTACTAACCATAAACCCTAACCCTACCCCAACTAATTCTAACCCAAAGAAAAAACACCGCTGTTAGGCTAGTTTCACACTTGCTTTTTTTTGCAGCGCGTTTTTCCCGCAAAAAAACGCATTGAAAAAACGCATACATAAGCATACAACTGCTGCGTTTTTTTCAAGCATTTTTATGAGCATGCATGAAAAAAACGCAGCGTTTTTATGCGTTTGTATGCGTTTTTAGTGCGTTTTTACCGCGTTTGCGTTTTTTTCCAACATTTTTAGGTGGCCCCTCACACTACCCAAACCATGACTTTACTAACCCTAACCCTGACCCTAACCCTAACCCTGACCCTAACCCTAACCCTAACCCTGACCCTAACCCTTAACCAAATCATACTTAACCCTAACCCAAACCCTAAACCCTAACTAACCCTAACCCTAACCCTAACCCTGACCCTAACCCTAACCCTAACCCTGACCCTAACCCTTAACCAAATCATACTTAACCCTAACCCAAACCCTAAACCCTAACTAACCCTAAACCTAACCCTAACCCTGACCCTAACCCTAACCCTAACCCTGACCCTAACCCTAACCCTAACCCTAACCCTAACCCTGACCCTAACCCTAACCCTAACCCTGACCCTAACCCTTAACAAAACCATACTTAACCCTAACCCTGACCCTAACCCTAACCCTAACCCTAACCCTGACCCTAACCCTTAACCAAACCATACTTAACCCTAATCCTGACCCTAACCCTGACCCTAACCCTAACCCTAACCCTAACCCTAACCCTTAACAAAACCATACTTAACCCTAATCCTGACCCTAACCCTGACCCTAATCCTTAACAAAACCATACTTAACCCTAACCCTGACCCTAACCCTAACCCTGACCCTAACCCTAACCCTAACCCTGACCCTAACCCTAACCCTAACCCTGACCCTAACCCTTAACAAAACCATACTTAACCCTAATCCTGACCCTAACCCTGACCCTAACCCTTAACAAAACCATACTTAACCCTAACCCTGACCCTAACCCTAACCCTGACCCCAACCCTAACCCTAACCCTGACCCTAACCCTAACCCTAACCCTAACCCTGACCCTAACCCTTAACAAAACCATACTTAACCCTAATCCTGACCCTAACCCTGACCCTAACCCTTAACCAAACCATACTTAACCCTAACCCTGACCCAAACCCCAACCCTAACCCTGACCCTGACCCTAACCCTAACCCTAAACCCCCTTAACTAACCCTAACTCTAACCCAAACCCCTAAATTCCATGGTTAAAAAAAAAAAACGCATATGCAAAAAAACGCATACATGAGCATGCCAGTGCGCACATATGCGCATCCATAGGCTATAATGGCCATTTTTAGCGCAAAACGTGCGCATATGTGCGCATGCGCTTTTTTGCAGGGCCAAAAAATGCAACATGCTGCGTCTGGAAAATACAAACGCACACCCCAAAAAAACGCAGCGCATGAAAATCGCATACATGCGCTTACAAGCGCGCAGGTATGCGCACCCATGTTAAATATAGGGGAAAAAACGCATGCGCACATATGCGTTTTTTTCCAGCGCTAAAAAACGCAAATGTGAAACCAGCCTTAAGAAGATGTTTTCCTGCTACAGCTTTCGCTCTGTGCATTTTTCTAGCGATTTTTTTGCTCCTCTGCCTCTGCAAACTCCTTCCCCATTATCCTGAGGTGTTTCCCCTCCATTTTATCCATTATATAGCACTGTAGTGGTCATTTTGTAATTCCGATTTTTTTCTCCCATTGACTTGCATTGATATCGGAAATCGGAAATTCCGATATCCGATATTTTTTCAATATCGGAAATCGGAATTCCGAACGATATCAGGCAATATCGCTAATCCCTACACATGAGGTGTACCACTATCGAACAGCTAGTGGTAAGCGTCAGCAGGCTATGTTGAAGATGATGTGTTTGGGCGACAACAGACACACCGCAGAGGTACTGGCCGACTACTTGCAGTGACAAACTGAGCCGTGGCTGGGCAGTCTACATCTTGAGGCAGGCAAGGTAGTTAGTGATAACGTCCGGAAGTTTGTGGCAGCCATAGCCCTTTCAAAACTCAGACACATACCTTGCCTGGCTCTCACCTTGAACCTGGTGGTGCAGTGCTTCCTCAATAATTATCCGGAGTTAACAGCCCTGCTCCATAAGGTGCGAAGACTGTGCTCGCACATCCGCCGGTCGCCCGTACACTCCAGTCGTATGTAGTGTTGAGCATTCCGATACCGCAAGTATCGGGTATCGGCCGATACTTGCTGTATCGGAATTCCGATACCGACTTCCGATATTTTTTCAATATCGGAATTCGGTATCGGAATCGGAAGTTCAGTTGATTGACGGCCTGACGTCATCATGATGCGCGGTGTGTGCGCATCATGATGCGCCGTCATTTCGGGCCTTCCGGGGGTCTCTGCCGGCCTGCCGGGGGGCTGTGCCGGCCTGCCGGGGGGCTGTGTGGACTGCCCGGGGTCTGTACCGGCCTGCCGGGGGGCTGTGCCGGCCTGCCGGTGGTCTGTGCACCCTGTGGGGGTCTGTACCGGCCTGCCGGGGGGCTGTGCCGGCCTGCCGGGGGGCTGTGCTGATGTCCGGGGGTCTGTGCAAGCATCGTCCGATGGGACTACAAGTCCCATCGGGCGATGCCTGCTACCATGACAGTGATTGACACATTAGCCAATGATGGGACAGTAGTAGTCCCATCATCCGGCTAATGTGTTAAATGTTAAAAAAAAAAAAAAAAAAAAAATACTACATACATACTACATGCATGCTACATACATACTACATGCTACATACATACTACATATATACTACATACATACTACATACATGCTACATACATACTACATGCATGCTACATACATACTACATGCTACATACATACTACATGCATGCTACATACATACTACATATATACTACATACATACTACATACATGCTACATACATACTGCATGCTACATACATACTACATACATACTACATACATACTACATGCATGCTACATACATACTACATATATACTACATGCATGCTACATACATACTACATGCTACATACATACTACATATATACTACATACATACTACATACATGCTACATACATACTGCATGCTACATACATACTACATACATACTACATACATACTACATGCATGCTACATACATACTACATGCATGCTACATACATACTACATGCATGCTACATGCATGCTACATACATACTACATGCTACATACATACCAAATACATACTACATACATACTACATACTACATATATACTACATGCATGCTACATACATACTACATGCTACATACATACCACATACATACTACATACATACTACATACATACTACATGCTACATACATACCACATACATACTACATACATACTACATACATACTACATGCTACATACATACTACATATATACTACATGCATGCTACATACATACTACATGCTACATACATACCACATACATACTACATACATGCTACATATATACTACATGCATGCTACATACATACTACATATATACTACATGCATGCTACATACATACTACATGCTACATGCATGCTACATACATACTACATACATACTACATGCTACATACATACCACATATATACTACATACATACAATACATTCATACAATACATACATAGACATACAGTACATATAACATAGAGTAACATACTTACCAATACTTGTCACATTGTTCCCCGAAGCCATTGTCTTTTCCGGAATAAATATTAACATAACAAACCACAAAAATACTCACCCACGATCCGAAGCAGTCCACGAGTGTGTCCCACGACGATCTTGGGTAGAGAACTGCAGCATCAGATGATGCTGCCGTTCTCTACGGGCTGCAGGAATCCAATGACGGAAGGTAGGTATCCTTCCGCACTGTATTCCTCCGCCACTTAAAAAAAAAAAAGTCCCTAGTCTCACTTTATGCCATTGCTGCGTGGGAAATTCCCACACAGCAATGGCATAAAGTGAGACTAGGGACTTTTTTTTTTTAAGTGGCGGAGGAATACAGTGCGGAAGGATACCTACCTTCCGTCATTGGATTCCTGCAGCCCGTAGAGAACGGCAGCATCATCTGATGCTGCAGTTCTCTACCCAAGATCGTCGTGGGACACACTCGTGGACTGCTTCGGATCGTGGGTGAGTATTTTTGTGGTTTGTTATGTTAATATTTATTCCGGAAAAGACAATGGCTTCGGGGAACAATGTGACAAGTATTGGTAAGTATGTTACTCTATGTTATATGTACTGTATGTCTATGTATGTATTGTATGAATGTATTGTATGTATGTAGTATATATGTGGTATGTATGTAGCATGTAGTATGTATGTAGTATGTATGTAGCATGCATGTAGCATGCAGTATGTATGTAGCATGCATGTAGTATATATGTAGTATGTATGTGGTATGTATGTAGCATGTAGTATGTATGTAGCATGCATGTAGTATGTATGTAGCATGCATGTAGTATATATGTAGTATGTATGTAGCATGTAGTATGTATGTAGCATGCATGTAGTATATATGTGTTATGTATGTGGTATGTATGTAGCATGCATGTAGCATGCATGTAGTATGTATGTAGTATGTATGTAGTATATATGTAGTATGTATGTAGCATGTAGTATGTATGTAGTATGTATGTAGCATGCATGTAGCATGCAGTATGTATGTAGCATGCATGTAGTATATATGTAGTATGTATGTGGTATGTATGTAGCATGTAGTATGTATGTAGCATGCATGTAGTATGTATGTAGCATGCATGTAGTATATATGTAGTATGTATGTAGCATGTAGTATGTATGTAGCATGCATGTAGTATATATGTGTTATGTATGTGGTATGTATGTAGCATGCATGTAGCATGCATGTAGTATGTATGTAGTATGTATGTAGTATATATGTAGTATGTATGTAGCATGTAGTATGTATGTAGTATGTATGTAGCATGCATGTAGCATGCAGTATGTATGTAGCATGCATGTAGTATATATGTAGTATGTATGTAGCATGTAGTATGTAGCATGCATGTAGTATATATGTAGTATGTAGCATGTAGTATGTATGTAGCATGCATGTAGTATATATGTGTTATGTATGTAGCATGTAGCATGCATGTAACATGTATGTAGTATGTATGTAGTATATATGTGGTATGTATGTAGCATGCAGTATGTATGTAGCATGCATGTAGTATATATGTAGTATGTATGTTGCATGTAGCATGCATGTAGCATGCATGTAGTATGTATGTAGTATATATGTGGTATGTATGTAGCATGCAGTATGTATGTAGCATGCATGTAGTATATATGTAGTATGTATGTTGCATGTAGTATTTATGTAGTATGAATGTAGCATGTATGTAGTATGTAGTATGAATGTAGCATGTATGTAGTATGCATGTTGTATGTATGTAGCATGTAATTTTTTTTTTTTACATTTAACACATTAGCCGGATGATGGGACTACTACTGTCCCATCATTGGCTAATGTGTCAATCACTGTCATGGTAGCAGGCATCGCCCGATGGGACTTGTAGTCCCATCGGACGATGCCTGCACAGACCCCCGGAGCCTGCACAGCCCCCCGGCAGGCCGGCACAGCCCCCCGGCAGGCCGGCACAGCCCCCCGGAGCCTGCACAGCCCCCCGGCAGGCCGGCACAGCCCCCCGGCAGGCCGGCACAGCCCCCCGGCAGGCCGGCACAGCCCCCCGGAGCCTGCACAGACCACCGGCAGGCCGGCACAGACCACCGGAGCCTGCACAGACCCCCTGGCAGGCCGGCACAGCCCCCCGAAAGGCCCGTACAGACCCCAGAGAGGCTGTACAAGGGCAGGAAAGGGTTTTTCTTATTCCGATACCGGAAGTCCCATAGACTTGAATGGGACTTCCGGTATCGGAATCGGCGATACCGATACTTTTTTTAAAGATCGGCCGATACCATCCGATACGATACTTTGAAGTATCGGACGGTATCGCTCAACTCTAGTCGTATGCAGAAGCTGCAGCGATTGCTCCACCTTCTCAAGCACCGCCTAATTATCGACGTTGCAATAAGGTGGAACTCCACCCTGCACATGGTTCAGAGGCTGTGCGAACAGAGGCAGGCTGTAATGTATTTGTGGGAGGATACAAGGGCAGGCAGTTTGAGGGCAGACATGGAGCTGTCTGGTGTTCAGTGGTCGAAGCTGAAAGACCTCTGTAAAGTCCTTCAGTGTTTTGAGGAATGCACATGGCTGGTAAGCGCAGATGACGCCATCATAAGCATGAGCATCGCACTTATGCGTCTGCTCATGCAAACTTTGACGCACATTAAGGAGCAGGCGTCTGCAGCCGAGGAGGAAGAGGAGGAGGGAAGCCTTGATGACAGTCAACCATTGTCTACTCAGGGAACTCTCCTGGACGAGGTGGAGGAAGAAGAGGAAGAGGAGGAGGAGGATGATGGGGATGATTATTTAGAGGAGGAGGATGCTTCTCAGGGGGCAAGAGATAATGTTGGCGTGGCAAGGTCAGGTACAGGGTTTGTGCGTGACTGGAGGGAGGTTGATTTGCCAGAAAGTGCTCCTCCACCCAGCACTCGCAGTGCATCATTGACACCTGGAACATTGGCCCACATGTGTGATTATGGCTTGCAGATCCTAAAAAGCGACCCCTGCATTGCCAAAATGATGAACGATGACGACTACTGGTTGGCCAGCATCCTGGATCCATGCTATAAAGGCAAACAAGCAACTCTGGTAAACCGTTTGTTTGAGGCATTCCCAGCACACAGCGGCAGTGATGGTTCTCCCACGAGCCGTAGGAGGCAACATGGAAGAGGTGTTCGTGGTGCACACAGCCAAAGTGGCATTGGACACAGGGGTTTCATGACCATGTTGTGGACTGATTAATCAGGTACCGCTCACACGACTGGTAATACTGCATCGATTCAAAGTGACAGGAGACAGCAGTTGTCAACGATGGTTACAAACTACTTCTCCTCCCATAGCGATGTTCTCCCTCACAGGTCATTCCCCTTTGACTATTGGGCCTGTAAACTGGACACCTTTCCTGAATTGGCACAATATGCCTTACAGGAGCTCCTTACAGGAGCTCGCTTGCCCTGCTGCTAGTGTGCGATCGGAAAGAGTCTTCAGTGCAGCTGGATCAATCCTGACAGAAAAAAGGACCCGTCTGTCGACCCAAAATGTTGATGATCTAACCTTCATTAAAATGAACCATGCATGGGTTTCAAAGGATTTTGTCCCACCGTTGCCCTGGACAGGTGGGTGGGCCCACTCTTGGGCGACGGCACTGGCACAGGGTCCCTCATAGTACAATCAAGTGTCTCTGATGGTGGGAGTGCACACCCGCCATCAGACACACCGGCGTACTATGAGGGGCCCTGTGCCAGTACCGCCGCCCACGAGTGTGCCCCCCTGCTTGCTCAGGGCCCCAGCACTTGCAATACTTACCTCTCCCTGCTCCACCGCTGTGTAGTCTGATCAATGGCTTCCATTTGTTATGGACGTCGACTCACAATGAGATGCAGTGGTGGTTTATCATCAGCTTTCACGGTTTTCCTACTCACAGACATGTGACATTCCTGCCCACATTTTTAAATGTGTCCTCTCATGCCAATCCAATAGAATCGCCTACGGCCTGTGGCTTCTGTCTTTTGCACTCCAAAGTTACCTGACAGATCATGATAGGCAGTGAGGACAATGTCTACATCTCTCCCTGTGATCACAATTTGATGGAGATGAGTAACGGTGATGGGATCCACGGTACTGCGATACAGCAAACCTTTCTTCACAAGAACTGTTTTCGCTGTCTCCACAGACAAAGTAATTAAGGGTCAGCATCACCTCTGAGAATTCTCCCGGAAGTTTTTCCCGTGATTAGTAATTCCAAAATTTCTGCTATCACTCGACTTTCCGTCTGTGCTTGTATCCATCTCGTTTCCTCTTGCGTAGAGTCTGGACTGTCTTACTGAGACTGAAATATATATGAAGATTGAAAAATACCCCAACAGTGTATACTGGTGTACGCTTCGAATACACAACCCTTTTTCTACTTTTTAGATTCATGTCTAATCCATACTGAGGCTGTGAGTGTCTTTGTCGGACTCTGGAAATATACACGGAGATTTTTAATGTTTAAACTATGCTATATATACCTGGTATCCAGTGATACTGTACCCTTTCTCAACTTTCTACAATCTTGTTGAATCCATACTGGGCCTGAGATCATCTGAGTCTGCCTCCTGATATATAGACATAGATTTTTAATGTGTAAACTATGCTACATGTATACCTGTTATCCGGTGATACTGTACTCTTTCTCAACTTTCTACAATCTTGTCGAATCCATACTGGGCCTGAGACCGTCTGAGTCTGCCTCCTGACTAGAGATGAGTGGTGTTCGAGTCGACCTGTTCGCCAAGTTCAAATTCGAGCTGCTTTGGGCGGTGTTCAAGCCGTTCGTCGAACTCGAACACTTTGCTTAAAATTCGGCTGTTCGAAGTTCCGTTCGAGAACGGTTCGTTCACCAAAAGAGTAACTTTATTTTCACATTAATAATGGTTTTCAATGTTAATAGACAGTTTCATGGCATAGTAGCGGTGTCTGGTAGCCAGCGGTGTAGTACACCGGTCAAGGAGCTACACCGTGTGTGTTTCTAATAATTTTTTACCGCATCTTGTCCAGAAAATCCTTTTGGGCCTTGTAGCACTGTCTGCTACTCAGCAGAGGTGCCCACCCGTGAACATAGCTATGCCGCCTGTTTATGAAAGAACCAGTTTTTAACTGCATTTAGCCCAGTTAATACTTTGGGCCTAGTAACTGTGTCTGCTACTCAGCAGAGGAGCCCACTCGTGAACCAAGCTGTGCCGCCTGTTTATGTAAGAACCATTTTTTAACTCCATTTAGCCCAGTGAATACTTTGGGCCTAGTACCTGTGTCTACTGCTCAGCAGAGGAGCCCACCCGTGAACCTAGCTATGCCGCCTGTTTATGTAAGCACTGTCTGCTACTCAGCAGAGTTGGCCACCCGTGAACCAAGCTATGCTGCCTGTTTATGTAAGAACTGCGTGCTACTCAGCAGAGGAGGCCAGCTGTTAAGCAGGCTACAGCACCTGTGGTTTGGACACTTAATTTTTTCACATTCTTTCTGGAATGCCGGTTAGGCCTAATTCCGGAATTCCGGTTGACCTGCACTAACTGGGAAATCCTCTTTCACGGGAAAGAATTGGAATCCCAGATTCCCATCACTAACGGGGTTCAGCGGGTTATTCGCACCTGTAAGTGACACACGCTGGTCCTTTCAGTGTATCGCGCATGCAGCCCCGGACATGTAAGGACATGACAGACCTGTTATTGCTCGATCTCACGTGCCAGAGCCTCGCGTGTCTCTCTAGTAAGCTGGACGTGCGGGGGCATGCTGGTGTCTCGTTCGTTAATGGAATTAAGCTGACAAATCGCTAGCACAGCTAAAAACGGCCATGCACCACCACCCACAGAATCGACAAAGCTTGCAATCTGTCCTTTTCTGTGGCTGGCATGGCTGAGGTTGCCCGTGTGGAGTCCAATTAAATCGCAGGCTCCACTCCTGGTGGTGCCCTTCTGGACATTCCTTTAAGGTTCAGCTTTGCAAGCATACTGCCCACGGAAACCAAACACTTTGCCTTCATGGACGCTGTTTGGAGGGTCATGGGAATAACGCCGCCCGATCAGCAGTTGGTATAATTTATGGTGGGAAGTCCGATGGTATAGAATTTTAGATTTTTTTTTGTTTTAGATTTTTAGTCCAGCCTTTCTTGACTTTATAAGGGCATGACATGCCTATATCTGTGTCTCCTCCTCCTCCTTTTACTCCTCCACCTCTTTTCTATATGTAATTGCCCTTTTCCATATGTTATTTTTGTCTTCTGAGCATTTTGTCTGCTTTGGGACACCTTTTAAGGTGTTTTGTAATTGTTTTCTATGTGTTTGTATGTGTTTGCCTGCCATTGTTTTCAATGGGGTTCGACGGTGTTTGTCGAACGTTCGATGAACATTCGACGAACTTGCCTCCTGTTTGACGAACCGAACCGAACTCGAACACTAGCGGGGTGGCTCAACACTACTCTTGATATATAGACGTACATTTTTAATGTTTAAACTATGCTATATATACCTAGTATCTGGTGATACTGTACCCTTTCTGCCAGGAAGTCCTCCTCCACCAACCACTCTAAGTGTATCATTGACACCTGGAACATTGGCCCACATGTGTGATTATTTTTTGCGGATCTTCTTTTTATATTGTGGTGTGATCCATCCTGAGCGTGTGAGAGTCTGTGGGTTACTCCTGCAATTTATATGTAGATTTAAAAATTACCCCAACACTGTATACAGCTCTACGCTTGTGATACATTACCCATTTGCTGATTTTTATATTCTGGTCTAATCCAAACTGACCAAGTGAGAGTCTGTTTCTGACTGTGGAAATAAATACTGAGATTGACAATGATCCATTGCCGTTTTACGGCTTTTTATATTGTGTTGTAATCCATACTGAGCCTGAGAGCATCTGTGTCTGCCTCCTGAAATATATACGGAGATTTAGAATGCTTAAACTATACTATATATACCTGGTATCTGATGATACTGTACCCTTTTTCTACTTTTTATATTCTTGTCTAATCCATACTGAGCCTGTGAGCGTCTCTGTGTGACTCATGAAATATATAGGGAGATTGACAATTATCCTTTGACTGTATAGAGCTGTACGCTTCTGATAGCACAATAGCAGCTAAGGCAGGAGGTGTTGAGCCTGCGTCATGGTCTGGCTCCGGAACGCCTGGAAGGCTACCTTTTCTGGGAGTAGGTTAACTGCTTTTAAAGCCGGAACATCAGGAACTGGTTTTGGCTTACATTGCCGAAACAGACTCCAGCAAATATGCCCTCTTCTTCTGAAGTTTCAAAAAAATGCAAGCACTGAGTCATCACGTGCTGGCTCCTGGTCAGGAAGAACCCCTTTGCTTGTGTCCTTCACCCCCACCAAAAGTGAATGATGCAGCAGGCCACACTTCACATTAGCCATGTAGCTCTTTCTCACATACCTTGCCTGGGTTATCAAGTCAAACCGTGAATTCCCCAGTCCAAGATGAATCTGACATGGAGTGTGGGTGGCCAGCCACGGCAGTGGGGTTAATCGGTCCCGGGCCGGTGTCTCAGAGGGATGTGTCACGGTGGTAGTGACCCGGTCTGTGGGCCTGGGCATCCATGCAAAGGGGTGAATAACGTTTATAGGTGAATGATACGTGACGTCACCTGTGGTTTCTGATCAGATTGACCAGCGCTGCAGTGTCGCTTCTCTGGGACAGATGCTGTGGTGCAGCTAAGATGTAGAAGCCCTGCACAGGTAGGGCCGTAGTCACAGGGCAGATGAAAGAGTTGGTAGATGGTGTGCAGTGCAGGATTTAGCAGAGCCATGCGCCAGGCGCAGGAGAAAGATGACAGACACAGTCGTGCAGTTCCTTTACCTGTACTTGGTAAGTGCCGTCCAGGACCCAGAGTACAGATGGAGAAGGAGTTGGTCAGCCTGGAAGCAAATTAGGAATTCTCTCTCTGCAGATAGGTAGTGTGGCCTCTGTTCTAGCGCTTATCTGAGGTACTCGCAGTACTGAGTTCACTGAAGTTCCCCCTGTTGACTCTCTTTTGAAACTTTCTCGTATGGCAGGCAGCCGTAGCCTTTTCCTTCTGGCTCACACATGTCGCTGCTGTCGCCTCTGAGTCTTAGTTAGGAACAGAGCACTTACAGCTGCTACTTCCTCCGGTTTCTACTGCAGGACCGTCAGTGTCCCTACAAACTCGGAGACCGGAATCCAGACCATGCGCTCCAGCTAGGAGTGAGCCTTAACTCTGCTCATTCTCCTGCTCCCCTTCTCACATCCACACACTTCCCCTTCCCTTCACACACAAACACTTTGCCTTCATGAACGCTGTTTGGAGGGTCATGACTCGTGGGAATAACGCCGCCCAATCAGTTAACCTGCTAGAGAGATCGTTCGTTGCTCCCAAGCATGACATCACACTCCCTAGGAGAATGGTAATGCCACTGTGGCGACCGTACTCCAGGGGGCGCCACAAGTGCACTGATGCCCAGCCACTGCTAGATGATTCTGCTGGTACATTTACCCAGACCACTACTTTCCCATCGCACTCTTCACAGCCAGAATCTGACCCTGATGAAACTCAGGTTCCCCTTCCCGCATACTATACCACCTTACACGGTGACAAAGAGGAAAGTGCAGATGACAGTGCAGGTTCCTTGAGCAGGTGGGGGGGGCATACTCATGGGCAACAGCACTGGCACAGGGCCCCTCATAGTACGCAAAAGTGTCTCTGCCGGTGAGGGCCCACCCACCGTCAGACACACCGCCGTACTATGAGGGGCCCTGTGCCAGTGCCGTCGCCAATGAGTGGGCCCCCCTGCTTGCTCAGGATCACAGCACTTGCAAAGTTGAAATACTTACCTCTCCCTGCTCCACCGCCGTGTCGTCTTCCGAGTTTCCTGACAGTGACATTCTGGTCAGAGAGCGCGATGACATCACATCTGTACACCCTCTGCCTAAACAGTCCAAGTGCAGAGAGATGGAAGATCGGGACGACGAGGAGTCCAGACTAGTACAGGGATTCCATAGCGAGGAGACTTATTTAATTGTTTTAAAGGTTGAGAGCAATTTTTGGGGAGCACTATACTCTGGAGAATGATATATGGGGCCCACCATACACTGGAGCATTCCAAAGGTGGACATAAGACACTGGAGCATCATCCATGAGGCCCATCATACACTGGAGCATCATCCATGAGGCCCATCATATACTGGAGCATTCCAAATGGGGCAGATCAGACACTGAAGCAGCATCTATGGGGCACATGATACACTGGAGCATTAGAAATGGGGCCCATTATATATGGAGCATTATTTGGGCCCATAAGACAGTGGAGCTTCATCCATGGGGACCAACATATACTGTAGCATTATGTGGAGCTCATCTACTGTATCATCATATACTGTATCGAACATTATATGGGACCAATAATTCTGTATGGAGAAATATATGGGCCTCATTACTCTGTATAGCGCACTATGCGGTGGCCATAATACTGTATGGAGTAATATACTGTCCGTTTTTGGAGCTATTGGAGAATTTAAAATGGATATCAGTCATGTGATGTAAGAAGTGAAGTATTTTTCATTGTACTATACCACTATTTCTCTGCCGTATCAGAGGATCATGAATTGTGGCATGTGTTAAAGAAGCCCATTGACCTTCTTTGACCCTGGGCCCATGAAAATCTCGAGCCAGCCCTACCCCCCCACTACTTTAGCCAAATAACCCCCAGTTTTCAATGCCTAACTATTATTATAAAGTAAATTAAGGTTGACAAGCTTAAGTAATAAGAATTGATGTTTTTGGCATTAAAATGGGCACTGTAGGTGTGCTTCCTGTCTTCCACTCACTGTCGACTTTTCTTCCCCATTGACTTGCATTGGGTTTCGTGTTTCAGTCAGCCTTCGACTTTTCACGATAATTGGCCGATTTCGTTCTACCCGACTATTGAGAAAGTCGGGTTTCATGAAATCCGACTCGACCCGAAAAAAGGCAAAGTCGCTCATCTCTACTTCAAAAATCTCCCACTCCAGCTCCGACGAGACCTCAGCCACCACCACCCTGGGAAGAAGAATGGAGGACGGCAGTTCGGGGAGAGACACAGAATGAAAACTTCGAGATAAAGCATCAGCCTTGACATTTTTGGACCCAGGACGAAAAGTAATGGAAAACTGAAACCGAGAAAAAAAAGCGACCAACGGGCCTGACTGGGGGTCAGTCTTTTAGCAGACTCAATATAGGCTAAATTTTTATGATCAGTAATCACAGTGATCGGATGAGCCGCCCCTTCCAAAAAGTGCTTCCATTCTTCAAACGCCAATTTGATAGGGGAAATCACTTTAAATATCATAAGAGGGCGAATTCCTCTGAAAGAGCGACAAAAAATATACTAAAAAAGTGGAGTAAAGCTATAAGAACCACAAGTAATAAATCCAACCGCATAAAGAAAAAGAAGCGTCTACTAAAGCAGACGGGAGGATTTATAGGTCCTCTTTTAGGTTTTGCGATTCCGATATTGACAAGTTTACTCAGCGGTAGTTAATGGAACATACCGAGAAAATGCTTCTTGTTCCCAAGCAGGAACTAATAAAACTAAGACCCCCTATTACAACCAATATACACCAGAGTGTTATCCAACGTCTTGATGGAGAAATTTCTGAGATTTTACAACGTTATGATATACCAGACAATGTGAAAATTAAAAAATATAGTGATGTACTACAGAGATACTTGGCTCATGTTAAACATGATGCTGAGGAACTATCAACTTTAAAGATCATTAGCACTCCTGAATCTGATCACCAACAATTGCTGAATTCAGAACCTGATAAAAATACAGATGTTATTGAAATTGTAAGTCATGTAAATCCTCGATATAAAAAGAATGCAGACTGTTACAGAACCAAAATATTACATCGTGGAATGACAAAGTGAATTTATATTCAAAGCAACCGTAATTCCCAGCTCTAACATGCTGGATTTGGTGCATAACACAACTCAGAGTCATGCCATGTCCAGCCGGAATTTACCCAGGGGCTGGGATACGTTTATGCAGGCTATGGCAGAATTAAATGTGCGCTCCACTGTTGTGGGTAATTCCACTACTAGAGAACAATTAGATCGATTAAAAATTCCATTGAACGAAACTGATGGAACATCTAAGCCACGAACTCTATTCAAACCACGCTGTGCGGTCCGTCCTTTACACTCCTCCCACTAGGTATCACTCAAGGCCCATTGAGGCTTAAAAAAAGAGTATCACCGATACTACAATCAACGTGGCTCACTATGTAGCAGTTATCAATTGTGTTGCTATACATTTTTATGTAAGAAATAATATGAATATACATTATTAAATTCCGAGTCATCTATATGATTGTAATAGCGAGTGTTCAGTGATAATTGATTTGATTTGATTAATTGTGGTGTATTGTGGATTTCAAGAAATATGATGTAACTGACTGAATATAATTGAACAATGAAATTTATTCATACGTCTTTATAAAATGTGATTGATTTTGTTCAATAAACGTTATAACTTATATCTGAAAAAGGTGTCTCTCATTCTTTATTTTACAAAAATCAGTACTGTTTATCATATCAAATTGTTAATAAAAGAGAATACATATTAATGGCACTATAAATCCTATATAAATGGTCCTATATAAATAATAGGTGTATCAAATAGCCTATAAAAGAGAATAATGATTGTCCCTATAAAAAAATAGGCACAATAAAACAATTCTGATTAACGTATCAATCGGCTTATAAAATAGATATCGCACTTTGTTTCACTTTGATTACTGGGATTCGTGTCAGTAACCAATTTAATACACTTTGATACACTACGATAGCCGTATGCTATCTACTTCGGACATTTTCATATCACTTTGTTATCAATTTGTGTGAATCGTATCAGTAATCAATTTAATACACTTTGATTCACTGCGATATTCGTATGATATCTATTTAATACACTTTAATGCACTACCATATCTGTATGATATCTATTTAATTCACTTTAATATCAATTTGATACACTTTGATATCACTTTGATATCAATTTGACAGGGGTCAGGGCACCTGTCAGATTTCTTTTTGACAAGACATCCATCCCCCTTACTACTGACACGTTTCAACTCATAATTAAGACTCTTCTGAGTTGAAATGCGTCGGATTTTCTACCATCCACTGTGGTATCCACTGTCTGTAAAATGTTCTTTTAAACAAAAGAAACAAAGGAATAATTTTTACTACTACCTTCCTGCCTGAGATCACTGGAGAATACTGAATATTTGGACTTTCATCCACCAGGCCAGGGTGGCTCTGTGCGACGGTGTGGATCCTGCTATCTGAGGATGCCAAGAGGTGAGCTGAAATATTTTTCTTTTCATATATTTTTATTTATGGGGGTAATATAATGATATATATTTTTTAATTTCACCATGTCGGAAAGTCAGAAGAAGGTTGGAGAGATGGACTCTGGGTGTGAAATCTCATCATGTCATCTGTACTCTATGGAGACAAAAGGCATGAGAATGACTCCAATCAGAGAAGATAACCTGAATGTAAATGTTTATTTGTGATACTGACTATGTATCATCAGTGCTATGGTTCCTGTATGGTCTGCAGTCTGATAATGGCTGGTAACAACAACTCCCAGCAGCATCCATTGTTATGGATGCTCTGTGAATTTTTAGGTTCATGTAATATAAATATATATGAGGCTCACCTGACATTACAATGGATAACTGTATAAAGCTTTGTGCTATGCATATTTACTGATAGTAGTTCTGGCACTGCATTCATGTACTGACGATGTTTCTGGTTCTGCATTTATATATTGATGGTGTTTACGGCACTCCATTTATGTACTTACTTGTTTTCTGGAGCTGCATTCATGTACTGACAATTTTTCTGGTGCTGCATTTATGCACTGACTTGTTTTCTGGCACTGCTTTCATGTATCGAAGGTAAGTCTGGTGCTACAGTCATGTACAGACGGTGGTTCTGTCTTTGAAACTATGGACTGACGGTGGTGGTGCTGCTTTCATATATTGATGATAGTTCTGATGTTGCATTCATGTACAGACGGTGTTTCTGGTGCTGAATTCATTTACTGATGGTGGTTCTGGCACTGCATTCATGTATTGATGGTGGTTGTGGTGCTGCCTTAACTTACTTATGTTGGTTCTGATGCTGCATTAATGTATTGACAGTGGTTCTGGTGCTGTATTCATGTACTGATGGTGATTCTGATTCTTCATTCATGTACTCACGGTAATTCTGGCGCTATGTTTTTTCTGAAACGCTGCAGTATTTCAAAGTAAGGGACAGCACGGTGGCTCAGTTGTTAGAACTGTAGCCTTGCAGCACTGGGGCCCTGGCTTCAGAACCCAACAAGGACATCTACAAAGAGTATGCATGTTCTCTCAGTGTTTGTCTAGATTATGTGCAACACTCCAAAGACATACTGATAGGGTTTAGATTGTGATCCCCCAATGGGTGTGAAATTAATGGTGCTATACAAACCAGAAAAACCTACCTGGCTGCAATAATGCAGCCAGACTCAGATTCATAATGTCCATGTTTTACTTTAACATTCGGTGTATACCACACATCAGCCAGATAAACAGTACAGCCATCTAATTCTTGTTGGTAGCATGGGATGGTTTTTACCAGTGTAGGGAAGGTGACCTGACGGACGGACGGACTAGTCAGAGTGAAGAAAGATAGGTTTGCACAGTGTAGGTAGGAGTCAGTGATTACAGTGGGGAAACAACTAGGAAAGTGTAGTGGACGTGCAGTACCTTGGGATGACCATTAGATGGCAGGGTGGAGTGTGAGCAAAGGACTTTACAGCAGCTTAGGGCTTTAGAAACCGTTGGTCATGGGGGGCGTGGTGACAGTTAGAGTGACAGTTTCAAGGAACCGGGGGAGTTATAAATACTGAGGGAGGGTTCCAGAAAGTTCCAGTCCCCAGGGGGAGCTCAAGTGACAGGAGGACTACGACAGTCTGTGCACTCTGAGGAGAATCCAGACCAGGGGGACTGAGGAGAGAGGACGTCAGGGGGGTGGTCCTGACAGGAAAGGACCGCAGTTGAGACAAGGTACTGGGTGTAAGACACCGTATGTGACACGACAACTGAGCAGTAGAAGCGCTGTTGGTTAATGGGCCTAAGGCGGCCACAGTGACGGAACTGTCAGGAGCGTCGACAGTAAAGGAGGGGACGGTGTGTGCAGACACGTCTCCAGTGTATGGTGTGAGAAGCGGCTCTGGAAACGGAGGGCCGCGAGGTGTGCCGTCAGTCGGACGGCAAGTGAAGAAATAAACTTGGACCTGTTGCACCCAGAATCTGCCTCCATCGTGTCTCTGTTGTCATCTCTGCGCGGTATAAAAGTAGGACCACCCCCCCAGCTGGGCACCCCACCACCGACACTACATTTGGCGTAGTCGGCAGGATCGACGCCGCTAATACCTCATCTTCTGCGGCAGACCTGCCTCAAAGACTGGAAAAGGACTTGGACTACTCTGTTTGGATTACAATTACCTGTGGATTACAAATGACCTACCTGTGGAATACAAATGGGAAGCGCTGTGGCGGATCTGTGTGGCCAGCAGAGGATCCGGGGCGGTACCAGGTACTGTGCAGTATGGCGGTGTTGCTTCAGCGCAGAGGAGAGGTCCGGGTGTTTGCAGTCGTGTTGAATGGACTGGGACCCCCTCCAACGTACCCCAAAAGGAAGCAGTATGTGCCTGGAGATTGACGCTTCCATATATTGGACCCTGACAGGAGGGTGGAGAGGCCTGCCGACACCTCACCTCACAGAGGGAGTGGCACAGAAGAAAAACTTGGCTGCGGCTGTCTGATGCCATTCGAGTGCTGCCCAACGGACGGTATGAGACTCTGCAGGTGTCGGGGCATCGGCCGCCTAGAGTGGCAGTGGCGGCAGGGTATGGAGCTGTGCCAGAAGTCGCCCTCAGAGCCACGGGAGAGCAGCGGGATGCTGAGCTGGGGAGCGGAGCCTGAGCGGAGTCAGCGAGAACGGCCGCCACCAATACCAGCAGAGGACTTCTCAGCGGAGCCCCCGAGTTTGGGGGAAAGACCCGCGGGACAGTGGAGCGAGGGACGGAGGCTGCGGGTGAAGCCGCGTATTGATGTGATGGAGGCCGCAGCGCCGGGGAAGGTGAGAGTACCCCCGGCACCACCAGTGCCTCCGCCAGCGGCCCTCATCATTCCGCCGCAGCACGCTGCCCCCTGCGCACCGGAAGGCCTGGGTACATCGGGCCCAGTGGTGTATGCAGAGTTGTGCGAGGCCCCTGCTCAAGTCCCTGAGGTACCCCGCCTGGAGCCGCCAGTGCGGAAGTCATCCAAAGAAGACGCTGCTGCATTCCCCCTGCTGATAGCAGCTGCGTCGTTGGAACCGGCCGTTACTCCGGCTCCATTGGAAGTAGTGGATGCGGCCTGTCCTGAGGCCGCGGTTATGCCGCTGCTGAAGTCGACTGCGGCCGACTTAGTGGGCCTTGTGATTCCAGCCTCCAAGGACCCGGTTGTCCCCATTTGCCACCTGGCCCCAGCGGCTGTTGAGCCGCAAAAATCATCGGCCGCCTCTGATCCACGTCCTTCCTCGGTTAAGTCCCGCCCACCGGACTCCAGGGCTCATGCCGGACCCTCTGTTTGGGTCGCAGGAGTTATAGAGAAGAAGAGGGCCAGGGGGCAGGAAGTCTGGAACCTGCTCCATGAGAGGGGAGAGGCTGGCATGGCGGTGGAAAGATCCCGGGGGCGGCTGGTGTACACCAATGTGGACCGGGGGTATGGCTTCATACGTGATCAGACTGGTCAGAAGGTATACGTGAACGTAGCCTCCATACGCCACGGCCGTGCCCTGGAAATAGGGGACTTTGTCTCTTATTATAAAGAATACTGCCCCCGCGGGTATTATGCGGTGGCGGTACTGGCGGTACCTGAGGAACGCGAACCCCCGTAAAGAGGACTGTATTGGACACTCCCTTCACCCCAGGAGTTCCACGGCTGTGGGCCCCTTGCTACCGGCCATCAAGAGATGGCCTGGACTGTCAGAGTCTGAAAGAACAGTTCTAGTTTTAAAAAAAAAAATGTTTTATGTGATTAAGCTGTTTTTTTAGAATGTTCCTCTTACAGGATGTTATTTTACTGATTTGGAAACTTGACAGAATGGGGATACGAAGACAAGAGGGAGTGTTCATGTCCAAGGAAGGGGGAGGGAAAAGGAGTACTGGCGATGTTTATTGTTGAACGTTGAGTTTTAAAGCAAAAGAAAATGAAAAAAAAATAATATAAAAATGGGTACTTGTGCTATTATAAAGTTGTATGATGTATAATATGCAAAGTAAAATGCAACAGGTCCGGGTAAGGGAAGGTCTGCGGGACCAAAGGAAAGTGTGAGATCCAGTAGGGATCTAAGAGTTGAGGAGGTCTGGGAGACCGGGACGCCGACCATGACATGTAATTGAAAGAAGGAAAATGAGTTGGAAGACGTGAGAAAGACAGCCGTCCTAGGTCAGGTCCCCAACACCACAGACACCCCTGAAGAAGGAAAGGCGGGCGCCGGCAATGATCTGGTAGGTGAGTGGCCTCGATCATGGCGTACCGGATAGTGAAAGGTAACAGTAGGGGAGAGTAGGGGAAAGATACACGCCGTAGAGAGAATACAGGTGTACCTTGCCCAATTTGAAAGACGTTGTCATGTGGCGTGCACGCTGGTGAGTAGCAGTAGGCTGCTCAGAGCATAGTGCTCCCAGTATGGTTCGGCCCCCGCAGATAGTGGGTTTGGCTCAACTTCTGGTCCGACAACAGAATGTAGGTGTAGATTCAGAACGACGAAGGCAGGGATGACGATTGTCGAGGACGACAATGGACAAAGGAAGGGAGAGTGTAGGGAAGGTGACCTGACGGACGGACGGACTAGTCAGAGTGAAGAAAGATAGGTTTGCACAGTGTAGGTAGGAGTCAGTGATTACAGTGGGGAAACAACTAGGAAAGTGTAGTGGACGTGCAGTACCTTGGGATTACCATTAGATGGCAGGGTGGAGTGTGAGCAAAGGACTTTACAGCAGCTTAGGGCTTTAGAAACCGTTGGTCATGGGGGGCGTGGTGACAGTTAGAGTGACAGTTTCAAGGAACCGGGGGAGTTATAAATACTGAGGGAGGGTTCCAGAAAGTTCCAGTCCCCAGGGGGAGCTCAAGTGACAGGAGGACTACGACAGTCTGTGCACTCTGAGGAGAATCCAGACCAGGGGGACTGAGGAGAGAGGACGTCAGGGGGGTGGTCCTGACAGGAAAGGACCGCAGTTGAGACAAGGTACTGGGTGTAAGACACCGTATGTGACACGACGACTGAGCAGTAGAAGCGCTGTTGGTTAATGGGCCTAAGGCGGCCACAGTGACGGAACTGTCAGGAGCGTCGACAGTAAAGGAGGGGACGGTGTGTGCAGACACGTCTCCAGTGTACGGTGTGAGAAGCGGCTCTGGAAACGGAGGGCCGCGAGGTGTGCCGTCAGTCGGACGGCAAGTGAAGAAATAAACTTGGACCTGTTGCACCCAGAATCTGCCTCCATCGTGTCTCTGTTGTCATCTCTGCGCGGTATAAAAGTAGGACCACCCCCCCCAGCTCGGCACCCCACCACCGACACTACACCACCAAGCAAGTTCTGTATGCTGTCACATCAATAGCCCGATACTCTCCAACTTGTACACCAAAATGGGACAAGCTTTTTGATGTCCCATGCAGGGGATTCATGATGTGCCTCCCCACAACTGTAGATCATCTTGATAGCTATTGTATGGACACTCAGAAATTAGATGATTTCCTGTCCCCTTTTTTTCACTTCTTTCCTTACCAATCCTTAGTATTTTTATTTATAATGCATCTTCTATGTTTCACTCTGCATATGTGCAAATTTAAATGGAAGTCCAGCTCGTCAATCTACACTGACAAGCAAAAGGGTAACAATGTTTTGAACTTTTGACTTTCAGGCTCCATATCTCACCATCCACTACTGATTCAAATGTAAGACTATCACCATTTTATAGACAATCATCTTGGCTATCTCATACATAAATTTCACTTTCAACTATTTAGCATATAATTAGTTATTCAGATTCTTGTCATATCACTGCATTTTTACAGTTTTGCTCCAGGTGGTGGAAAAATGTTTTTCTTCTTGTATATTACAAATTACAACCTGCTCTCACATTCCCTAATAGCTCAGTGTTATTAGGTTGATTCCCAAGAAAAAGGTCACTGGTTTGAATCGTGGAGCAGCCATGAAGAAGATTTTCCAAGAAAAGAGAAACAGCATCAATCAGCTCATCGAAAGCTGTCTCTCAGCCAAGAAGATTGCCAAACTGCATCACGTGAGTGCTATTACGGTCAGAAAAATTCGAAATGAAGTCCGTCCATCCATTCAAAAGCCAAGAGGTGGACGTCCAGGCAAAATATCGGAGTCAATAATTTGGCTCATTGAAAGGCCTATAATTTCTTGTGTGGCAAACACGGCAGTGGAGGTGACTCACGTGCTTCATAATAGTGAGATCACAGATGACAATGTAAGCACCGACATTACACAAGTCTGGAATAGTAGCGTGAAAAATGATAAAGAAGCCTCAACTTCAATATTGTCTTAAGAAACGTTGGCTCAAGTATGGAAAAAAGTATGAAAAGTGGACAGTAGAAGATTGGAAACCGGTGACTTGGAGCAATGAGATGAAAGTCAATAGACTAGACTCTAATAGATGCAAATGGGACTGGAAGGAAAAAGGGGCTAACGGATTGAGAAATTGAAGTAATTGTGAAGTTTCGTGGGGGAAGCCTGTTGATATGGGATTTTTTCACAGACAAAGGCAATGTATACTTCACCAGGATCAATGATGGTCTCAATACAGTGCTATATGTGAGTATCCTACAAGACAAGTTACTTTATACACTCAAGTATTATGGGTATGAAAAGGATGACATAATGTTCCAGGAGGACAATGACCAGAAGCATACATAAAGATTGGAGAAGAAATGGTTCAATGACAATGAAGTGGGGATGCTTGATTGGCTTCCACAGTCTCCAGACCTCAATCCATTCAAACGCTTGTGAGTAGAGTTGAACTAAAAGATGTGTATATACCCAAGTGAGTCGACCAAATGTACCAACTTTGGGAACCTATGGAAGAGACCTGGGAATAGATTTTAGTCGAAACATGCTTGAATCTGAACATGCGTAGGCTCAGAAGGATTCAGGCAGTGTTGAAAGCAAAGGTGGCACTGGCTTTACAAAATAGTAAAAATTAAAATGTAGATTTTTAGGAGCAAAACAGTAACAATGCAGTGACAGGCCACAAATCTGCATAACTAATCATATACAAAATAGTCAAATTTTTGGATGAGATAGGCAGGATGGTTGTCTATAAAATGATGGTAGTCTCACATTCGAAGCAGTAGTGGATGATGAGATATGAAGCCTGAAAGTTGAAAGTTCAAAACATTGCTACCCTTTTGCTCGTCAGTGTATCAAGAGTTTTATTAGTGTTTACCAGCTGCTCCTCTCCCTCAACCTCATAAATTGCAGACCTCTGTACAATGATGCCCTAGGCAGCCACCTTCTCTGCCCAACTATTGTTCTGCCCCAGAAATTATAACTTAGCCCTTACATGAGCTACTTTACCTATGAAAACCTGTGACATAGATTCCAAAGCACGGCTGGCAGAGAAAGTGTGTGATGTGGCTGCTGGAGGTAGTTGATCTCTTTTCCTGGATTCTATGGATTCAGGTTAAGAGTGAATTATGCAGTAGATCTTGTGACATTGAGATCTATGATTTAGTACTGAGTCTATGGTATTATGGTTTGTATAGTGAATATGGAATATAATTAAATTAGTTTTCCTATATGTTTGACTTATTAGGGCTCAGCGTTCGGAATTGTGATAATTATAAGGGCTGTTGTGGCAAGTAACGGTGATCACTTAAATTACAGTGACACAGATCGTCTTGTCAGTGGGGATGAGCGATATTGCCCAATATCGTATCAGAATTCTGATTTCAGATATTGGAAAATATCGGATATCGGATTTTCCAATTTCCGATATCAATGCAAGTCAATGGGAGAAAAAAATTGGAATTACAAAATGACCACTACAGTGCTATATAATGGATAAAATGGAGGGGAAACACCTCAGGATAATGGGGAAGGAGTTTGCAGAGGCAGATATCAATATCGGAAAGCCCATCCCTACTTGTCAGATACAGGGAAGAGCAGCCTCAATGCAGCAGGATTTCATTACATTTTAATAGGGTTTACTGTAAAGCTTCACCAAGGAGCACAACAGGAATGCTTATGAGGACGATAGGACACTTGCACCTGTAGCAGTCCATGAAAGAGCAAGTGCTTAGGGCATTTTCCATTTAGGCTGAGTTCACATGTCGCGGTTTTTTCGCGTCTTCGCGGCGGTTTTAAACGCGCAATTTTGCCGCGAAAACGCGAAAAATAAGCATCCCATGCAATTCTATGGGATTCCGCAATGCTGTGCTAATGCTGCGTTTTTTTCCGCGGCGGAATCGCTTCGCGGTAAAAAACGCAGCATGCTCAATAACTTAGTGGAATTGCGGTGATCCCGCACCCATAGGAATGCATTGTTCCCCTTACTTCCCGCATGTGGCTGTGCCCACCATGCGAAAAGTAAGCAGAACATTTGCGGATGGTACCCACGGTCCGGAGGAGAGGAGACTGTCCTCCGGGCTTTGGGTACCATATCCCTGTAAAAAATAGAATTAAAATAAAAAATATTGTTATTCTCACCTTCCGGCGTCCCGCGCAGCCTTCCTGCCTCTCTCCATGCTCCCGGTCCCAGTAATCCTTTGTGAGAATGACTGCAATGACGTCGAGATCTCGCGGGAGTGCGACATCCCACGGTCATTCGCGATGACGTTGCGGGAGCGTGACGTCTCGCGGTCATTCTCGCAAAGGGTACCATCTGCAAATGTTCTGCTTACTTTTCGCATGGTGTGCACAGCCACATGTGGGAAGTAAGCGGAACAATGCATTCCTATGGGTGCGGGATCACCACGATTCCACTAAGTTAATGAGAAGGTGAGAATAACAATATTTTTATTTTTTTTTTATTATTTTTTACATTTTATCTTTTACTGCTGATGATGCATAGGCAGCATCAGTAGTAAAAAGTTGGTCACACTTGTCAAACACTGTGTTTGATGATTGTGATCAACCTGTCAATCAGTTCCCCAAGCGATGCTCCAGATCGCTTGGAAAACGCTAGCATTCTGCAAGCTAATTACGCTTGCAAATCGCTAGTTTTTCCGTGGGAGAATCACAGGAATTTAAAATGCGAATTTCCCGCTGAATGGAATTACGGAATTCTCGTGAGAGTTCCGCTACGTGTGCACATAAGTATCCTGTAGCAACTGGGATATAGGAGTTAAACCATTTGCACAAAATAAGAAAGAAACACAGTACTTATCTGCCAGTACAGATTATATGAGGTAATCCACAGAAGCTGATAACAGTGGAGTAGCTGGGTGAGCACACAGGGCATGTGCCCTGTGTGCAGTAAAGAATGAGGAATCGAACTTTGCAGTGGCTATATGTGATCCTGGTGTGGTATTTGACTTTTGTATAGTTGCATTATTATGTAACTGTATAAATAATTATTCAGTCACTCTGTAGTGATAAATTTGCTTTTATTTAGGAACAGTCTGGTGGTAAATATGCACTAAATACGGGTTGGTAATTAGAGGTCGTGGTGCGGATGTCATTTTTGTTTTTTCATTCTGAAAATAAAGCTTCGGGTCTTCTGACCCTTTCCAGTTTTTTTACTGCACAACAGGATTACAGGTGGTGAGATGATCGGAGTGGGGTACAGGGTTTAATGCTTTTGACAGTAAATGTCGCATATACTTTTTCGGATGTAGAACAACTTCTTTCCTTGTGAAACTGATCAAAATGTGCACTGGTTTTCATAAAAAAGCCCAATTCTTAGCATGCAATCCACAAACAAGCGTAATCAGTAAATGGTAGTCTATCAGTAGTCTCTGCACAACAGGTAGGTATCAGTAGTCTCTGATCAAGATGTAGGTATTAATAGTGTAGGGATTCGACTCGCTCAGGTGCAGCGGGAGACAGTCAAGAGACAGGTTCCTTTAAAGTTCATGTGGTTTATTACATCGTAAACCCATCCAGCCGCAAGTAACAAGGAAAATAGCCGTCAGCTCAAGAGGAAAACATAAAGGTCCGTTTCTTCAGGCTCAGTCCTGGAGCCTCAGCCACACCCACGAACCCAGCAGCTGACTGGTCACGTGACTGTGACCTCTCACAGGTCCTTGCAAAAACAGTAATAAAGCAACATCTATTATGCCTTACATTATGGAGACAAGCCATCTATGAGACATGCTAAAAAGGAAGAAAGAAATGTTTAAAAATGGAAAGAGGGAGGCATATCTAAAGAAGAATATAATGCTGTCTGCAGAACCTGCAGGGCAAAAATCAGATTAACTAAAGCTGACAATGAATTGAGGCTTGCAAGAGATGTCAAAAGCAATCATAAAGGATTTTGGGGATATGTCAAAAGTAAAAGAAAAGTCAAAGATGCTATAAGATTTTTACAGGATGAAAATGATGAAATGGTAAGACAGGATGTTGAGAAGGCCGAACTTTTAAATTCCTATTTTGCATCTGTTTTCTCTCAGAAAGGAAATGTAACCTCAACTGTTCTTCACTGTCCTATTAAGGGAATAGAAGAATCCAGGATATCTATAAACAGAAAGATAGTGAGGAAACACTTAGCTAACCTAAATGAATTCAAGTCTCCAGGTCCAGATGAATTACACCCCAGAGTACTGAAGGAGATAGCAGAAGAAATTTTTGAACCCCTCTCCATAATCTTTGAAAATTCTTGGAGAACAGGAGAAGTCCCAGAAGACTGGAGAAGTGCAAATGTTGTTCCTATCTTCAAAAAGGGGAAGAAGGTGGACCCAGGCAACTATAGGCCGGTGAGCCTGACTTCTATACCAGGAAAGATCTTTGAACAAATTATTAAACAACATGTATGTCAGTACCTAGATAAGAATGAAGTGATTAAACAGAGTCAGCATGGGTTTGTAACTAATAAGTCATGTCAGACTAACTTAATTTCCTTCTATGATGGAATCACTGATTGGGTGGATCAAGGAAATGCTGTAGATATAGTATATCTTGACTTCAGCAAAGCATTTGACAAAGTATCTCATACTATCCTTATTGAAAAAATGACTAAGTATGGAATGGACAAGGCAACTGTTAGGTGGATTCATAACTGGCTTAGTGATCGGACCCAAAGAGTGGTCGTAAATGGCTGCACATCCAGTTGGAAGAATGTCTCAAGTGGGGTACCACAGGGCTCTGTCCTGGGCCCTGTATTATTCAACATCTTTATCAACGATTTAGATGAAGGAATTGAGGGTAAACTGATTAAATTTGCTGATGACACAAAGCTAGGTGGGATAGCTAATACTAGAGAAGAGAGAGAGAGGATTCAAAAAGATATAAATAAAATGGAGCAGTGGGCAGCAACTAACAGAATGTTTTTTAACAGGGAAAAATGCAAAGTACTACATCTGGGCAATAAAAATGAAAAAAGCATATACAGAATGGGAGGAATAGGGCTAAGCAGCAGCACATGTGAAAAAGACTTGGGTATACTAATAGATCACAGACTGAATATGAGTCAACAGTGTGATGCAGCAGCAAAAAAGGCAAATGCAATTCTAGGATGTATTAACAGAAGCATACAGTCTAGATCACGTGAAGTCATTATTGCCCTCTACTCCTCTTTGGTCAGACCTCATCTGGAATATTGTGTCCAGTTTTGGGCACCACATTTTAAAAAAGACATCAACAAACTGGAGCAAGTTCAGAAAAGAGCGACCAGAATGGTGACCGGTCTGCAAACCCTGTCTTATGAGGAAAGGTTGCAGGATTTGGGAATGTTTAGTTTGCAAAAGAGAAGACTGAGAGGAGACTTAATAGCTGTCTACAAATATCTAAAGGGCTGTCACATTGTAGAAGGATCATCGTTATTCTCATTTGCACAAGGAAAGACTAGAAGCAATGGGATGAAACTGAATGGGAGGAGACACAGATTAGATATTAGAAAAAACTTTTTGACAGTTAGAGTGATCAATGAGTGGAACAGGCTGCCAAGAGAAGTTGTGAGTTCTCCTTCAATGGAAGTCTTCAAACAGAGGCTGGACAGACATCTGACTGGGATGATTTAGCGAATCCTGCTTTGAGCAGGGGGTTGGACCAGATGGCCCTGGAGGTCCCTTCCAACTCTATGATTCTATGATTCTATATCTCCCATCGATTATGCAACCCTTAGCCACGCCACAATAGTCTCTGCACAAAAAAATGTTTGGACACTGAAGAACCATTCTTTTAGACTACATGTAGCAGAGCCCTTATCGTACAACGTCAGCACAGCAGAGTTTTCCAGGCTGTAAGCAAATGTCTGCATTCACATAGAATTTGCATTGTGCACACTGTCAAGATTCCTATTGTATTCCTAAAGCGAATGGGTGGTCACGTGACCACAAGGAAGTGATCAGTCTGACTAGATACTTATCCGTTTCTCTCAATAGAACATTGAGAGAAACAGATGAGAATGTAGTTGCCACGTGACCACAATTATGCAAACCACATTTTTGAGGTCAGGTGACCACCCACTCACCTTGGTAATACAGAGGAATAATAACAGTATGTGTGGCAATCCTACTTGAGCAAAGTGACTGCAGAAATTTGCATAGAACCTGGAAAATCTCATCAACAATATACCCTGCTAGGCAATCTAGTCCACTGCTTTGCAGGCTCATGAGGGTCTGTGCACACGCTGCAGAATCTGCAGTGGATCCGCAGCGGTTTTGGCCCTGCGGAATCGCAGCAGTTTCTGCTGCGGTGTACAGTAGCATTATAACCTATGGAAAACGAAAACCGCAGTGCAGACGGTGCGGATTTTTCCGCGTGGTTTTGCTGCGGTTTTCAATCCGCAGAAAGAAATGACATGTCAATTCTCTCTGCGGATTCCGCTGCGGTTTGCCATCTGCTCCATTGTAGAGATGATAAACTGCAGTGCAAAACCGCAGGGTAATCCGCAGATAAACCGCAGGTCTTCTGACCTGTGGATTTACCTGTGGATTTTACCAAATCCGCAGAGCATTCCGCAGCGTCTGCACACACCCTTAGGGTATGTTTTTGTGGCACCCCAGGAGTCCGATTGCTACGGTGGCATTGCCTGCCTCACAGGGGGTGAAGTCATGCCTGGAAGCAAGAAGGGTTTCCCTAGCCAGATAACACCAGCATACAATACCTTTCCTGACCCCAGACCAGAAGGGGGAGCTCCAAACCTGGATTCAGGAAAGCTTCATTATTAGTTCTGACCTGGAGGTGGGGTTAGGCAGTCTGTGAGAGTCTGTACAAGGGACAAGAGGTGTGAGGAGCTCGGCCCAAGAGCAGAGTGAAGAGAAAGGAAAGTGAAAGTTTAGGAAAGCCTGGGGTTTGGAGCTGTGAGCAAGCTCACCCCAGGAAAGAGTGCTTAACACCAGATGACGGAGTCCATGGCTGCACGGGTACAACAGTCCCAGCAGCCATATCCGGTGGGCAGGAGACTGCAGGCCTCCTGGCCCCATCACACACCTGAAGGCACAGCAGCATACCAAAGCCGGAGGCACCAAGAAGGAGTGACAACTATAAAAGGTTCAAGCTGCCTGCCATACAGGCAAAGACTAAAGAACAGTAAGGAACAGAGGACTGAGCATATCTTCAGGCAGCAGGGACCTCAGAGAACAGCGCAGTAAGGTGGCCTCCAACACCATCTGGCTGAGGGGATCCTAAATTGCTTCCAGGCTGCCCGGATCTCCATTTCCACCTGTACCAGTGCTCCGGTCTGCACCTCAGAACATCCAGTAAAGTTAAAGGAAACTGTTGCCCTGCTGTGTCCTCAGAGTTATTTACTGTGTCACCTGCCCTGCATTACATCCATCATCACCATCTTTTATAATATATTTGCCCTGGGACTTAGCTCTACCTGTGGAGTGCTGTACCAACTCTGCTGCATCACCATCAGCCCCAGCGATCTCTTCAAGTAGCGCCGGCCAACACCTTATTGCCAAGTACAACAGGTGGCGTCTCAAATTAACCTCTTATAAACTTTATTTCCCCCTTTAATCCTCATTTTTCATTGGACACCCAGGGCCATGGACTGGGTCACTGCTGCCGTGACACATCCATTTAAGAACCGGCCTGGTACTGAGCATCCCCATGGCCCTGGCGGGCGTTCCATTTCCACAGGGCATATTGGAAGCGCTTTGGACACAGCTCCGCCCAAAGCCCTGCCCACTTTTGTATGCGCGGTGATTCCGCATGTGTTCATTGAACTCATAATAATAATCTTTATTTATATAGTGTGGCGCCCCCAGGAGCATGGCCGCCACAGTGGCTTTGCCTTCCTCCAGGGGAGGGTAATACCAGGCTTGGAGGCAATGATGGGTCTCTCTCGCAGTCAATCCATACATGCAACACAGTTCCACTCCAGGCCAGCAGGGGGAACTTTGAACCAGGATTAAGGGGAGGAGTGCTCTCTGAGGGCCAAGAGAAAGGAGTGGGCAGTTAGTCTGCGGAGGGTGAAGTGTGCAGACATGTAGAGAGAAGCTGGAGGTTGAGCTAGGAAGGGGAGCTCCCTCAGCTTGAGAGCGCATGAACTGGAGCCTGGTCTTCACGGTTGTACGGATACTAACGATCCTACAACAGATACCAGAGGAGTAGGAGGCTGTAAATGCCCTACTCCCATCTAAGACTTGAGACATAACAGCAGCTTGGATAGAGAGCCGGGACTCAGGAGAAAAGAGCCCCCGAGATAGGCTACAGCTGTCTGCCGTGCAAGTAAGGTTCTTGAGAACATCTGACAGGAGGAACTTCAATGTAACTCAGTACTTGGAGTACTTCATTCACCTAAGCGCTAGGAAGGAGACTGCACAGCCTGTCTGCTAAGAGAGAATCCTGAATTGCTTCCATCCTGCTCCATTACCATCTGTAATCAGGACCTTGGACTACAGTTATCAAGTAAAGGTACAGATATTGCTCCCCGCTGTGTCTTGTCTGCTTCCTACCCTTACGGCACTGCTACATCCCCGTGCCAACCACATCTACACTGCCCTGGGACTACAGCTTCACCTGTGGGAAGCTTTTACATCTTTGCTGCGCCATACCATCAGTCCCAGTGGATCTGCTGCAGCGTCGGCCTGACATCTCACTTGCCGAACACCACAGGTGGCGTCACAAACTATTCCATTAACTACATTCCCCCATTACTTGGGCGCCCAGGGCCATGGACCGGGTCACCGCTGCTGTGACACATCCCCCTGACACCGGCCCGGTACTGAGTACCCCACAGCCCTGGGAGGGCGACCCAGCTTAGCGTCACGAACAGGATTACGGAGCACGGTACCCCCGGGTCCTGTGTGCCATAGACTGTGTTTAAAGACTGTGTGTGAAATTGGTGCCAGTAGCCGCCATTGCCGCGCTGCTTGGAGCGCGCAGGAAGAAGAGGCAGGCCTTCGTGGGCAGAGCCTGCCACAGAGCGCGAAGCAGTGAAGTGCCGCGCGGGAAGAGAGGACAGCGCGAGAGGAGGGGGAACTGAGGCCTACATCCCGGAGCGTCGGGCCTGTGAGGCGGCCGCCGGCGAGCTCACACAACCCCCTGCCTTGGCTAACGTTAACTAGGGGGGAAGGAGAATGTCCGATCCGAGCCAATTCTGCCGCACCGCAAAGAGGAGCGCCTGCCACAGTGGACTCCATAATGCCGCTGTCCATGCCCTCCATACCGGGAGCAGCCTGGCTACCGCAGTACTCAGGTGAGTCGCATACCCTGAGTGAATTTAAAGAGAGACTGTGCAGCTTGTTTAAAGTATACCCTCTGTCAGAGAGCCAGAAAGTGAATATCCTGATTGGACAGCTAACAGGTGCAGCGCAGAGAGAAGTGAAGGCCTGGCAGGACACTGATAAAGAGACTGTTGCAAAGATCCTGGCCAAGCTGAGAAGCACCATTGACACCCGCCCTGCAGCTGAAATCAAGATGAGGTTCTTTGGCTGTAAGCAGAGAGAACAGGACAGTGTCAGGGATTATGCTCTCAACCTGCAGGAGGCGCTGCGAGCAATTAAGCAAGTTGATCCTGGACAGTGTGAAGGAGGAAGATAAACTGTTAAAGGAGCAGTTCATTGAAGGACTCCTGTCCAGTCCCCACAGGGGGCAGTTACACATCTTAACCTTGCAAGACCCTGATCTGGACTTTGCTGATTTTAAGGACAGGGCTATACGGGTACTGCAGGAACCCACCGACAGCTGTCCAGCGCCCCTGAGGCGCCCAGTGATCACCTACCATCAGGAAGCAACATCTTTTCCTTCCATCCCTGTGGAGGCTGATGCACAGACTCTGGATAAAGATCCAACTGAGGAGCTGCGTCTTCAGGTCCAGGAGTTGACCAAAGGAATGGCTGCACTTACGAAAACCATGCAGTCCCTGCAGGTGTCCTCCAAAGAAAAGATCCAGCTTGCTTCCAGTCCAGAGGAAGTCCCGTGGCTCCAGAGGAGGAGAGCCCCGCCACTTTGAGAAAGGAACAACGATCGCTACGACCAGGACGGATGTCCCATCTGTCGTCGCTGCTACAAGGCAGGTCATCTTGCCAAGTACTGTCCTTTAAACGAGCAACCCCTGGGGCAAAGGGCCAACCCCCAGGAGTAGGATCCCCAGGCCCAAGGAACTGAAGAGCCAAGTATGTGGGAGGGAGACCGATCCTTCCTGTGGTGATTGACGGCATCCCCATGAATGCTTTGCTGGACACTGGCTCCCAGATGACCACTATGCCGTACATTCTGTATAAGAGACAAACCGTGAGCAAAGGAGCTCCAAAAAGGCGATAAATAGATCACACATAATATGGTAAAAAAATATAAATTTATTGACAGTAATATATTAAAGAATCAAATACAGATCCATAAAGGGGATGTTAGAACAAATAGTGTCAAATCCAAGACAAAATGGGCTAAACAGCAAAGGGAGACAGCGCTGGAGAGCCAAACTGGTTTACCAAATTGATGTAAGAAGATATAATAGGCAATTAGTTGCCCTAAAAAATTAATAATAATAGTGTGCTCTAAAAAGGCTCAAGATCATGAGTATGTCAGGTGTCCACACTTACTCATACAACATAAAGATATCATATGTCCACAAGGAGCGCAGTACAAAAATCTGAAAAATGTGGCAGAGGACACTCACCAGCGGCTACCAGTCTGTACACCCACCCCGACGCGCGTTTCGGAGGGTCAGTCCTTCATCAGGGAGCATGACACATAGGTAAAACAGGGCCAAATAAATACAGGCAAAAACCGGAAGTGGCGGCGTAGCCGATCGTGGCCGATCCTGATGGCTGATCCCATTCTATCTAAAATTTTGCCTGACCGTCCACTTATCACCTATCGCCGTGCCAGGAATCTCCATGACCAATTAGTGCATAGTCATTATGCTCCTACTCCTCCATCAAATTTTTTTAGCCATCTTACAACCAGACGTGGTTGTATCCCTTGTGGTCATTGCGTGGCTTGTGTAAATATTGAACGGAGTTCTGTCTTCCGAGATTCCTCGGGATCACGTGAATTCAAAATACGCAAATATATAACATGTACCACTAAGAATGTGATCTACTTTGCTACCTGCCCGTGCTCTCTAGTATACAGTATGTAGGGTTGACTACTAGACAACTAAAAATCCGGGTGAGGGAACATGTGCTGGGGATACAAGCCGCTATGGAACATGAAGATGCTTCAACTCTTAAGACCTTACCCTGTCATTTCAAATTACATCATCACTGCAATGCCAGTGGTTTGAAGGTCAGGGGTATCGATGTGTTGGAGGTAGGCATTCGGGGAGGAGGAATTTCTCGGCGCCTGGCCCAAAAGGAAGCACATTGGATTTGGAGGCTTAATACTGTCCACCCAAATGGTCTCAATGAGAACCTTAGCTTTGCTCCCTTTCTGTGACCGCTTTTTCCTGTTGCACATCTGTGTCATCTTCCATGACGAATGGTGTGGTTTTATTATGTTTTTAATTGTTTCTTTCTTATTCTATTCTAGTTTTGCGTATTTCTGATGCTGCCAAATGTATATGTCAAGTGGCTTGGTGGATTTCAACGAGATGCTGACCATACTACCTCCTAATCTCCTCCTTTCCCCTTTCCCTTTCCCCTTCCTTCCCCCCCCCTTTTTTTTTTTTTATTATTTTTGTTTTTGTCTTATTTTTTTGCTACTTTCATTTTTATTTTATTATTATTTCTCTGTAATTTTGTATTTTTGTTCTTTGTATATATTATTTATTACATTTATACATGATTATTGTATGTTATACTAGCATGAGGTATTACTGCGTATTGTCAGGGGTATATTACTCTATGTGTATTATTTATGTACTATATGATCTTTTGTATCCTCTGATAAACTTGCATCTAGTATTTTCATATGTAATGACTCATGTTCATATTTAATGATTTAATTATTCAATTCTTGGATGGTATTCTTCCTTCCCCGTTCCCTCCCTCCTCTCCTCCCTTCCCACTCCCCTTCTTCCGTTTTACATAAACTGTTATTATCAACATTGATCTACTGTTGTTTACACCTCTTTGTATGTTCATCATCAGTGATTGATTCCCTTCTTATCATTACCCCTGTGACCGCGTCACTGACGTGACGCATGCGCGTCTGGCTCCCCCGCTCCCGCGCGGCTTTCGGCATCTCTAGCCCCTGTGGTTGCCATGGTGCGCACTCGTGGCGTGACGCCGATGCCGCTCGTGACCGCGGCTGCTGAGACTGTGCATGCGTCACTTCCGGTCAGCTGGCGCCGCCACTTCCGGTTTTTGCCGGTATTTATTTGGCCCTGTTTTACCTATGTGTCATGCTCCCTGATGAAGGACTGACCCTCCGAAACGCGCGTCGGGGTGGGTGTACAGACTGGTAGCCGCTGGTGAGTGTCCTCTGCCACATTTTTCATATTTTTGTACTGCGCTCCTTGTGGACATATGATATCTTTATGTTGTATGAGTAAGTGTGGACACCTGACATACTCATGATCTTGAGCCTTTTTAGAGCGCACTATTATTATTAATTTTTGAGGGCAACTAGTTGCCTATTATATCTTCTTACATCAATTTGGTAAACCAGTTTGGCTCTCCAGCGCTGTCTCCCTTTGCTGTTTAGCCCATTTTGTCTTGGATTTGACACTATTTGTTCTAACATCCCCCTTTATGGATCTGTATTTGATTCTTTAATATATTACTTTCAATAAATTTATATTTTTTTACCATATTATGTGTGATCTATTTATCGCCTTTTTGGAGCTCCTTTGCTCACGGTTTGTTTCATATATCAGTGCGATAAGTCTATTTGTATCCATGAATGTCCTATTATGCGAACTTTATAATTGATGTAATCCTTAACTAGGATGACATTTGTCATGAGCATACCATTAATTCTGTATAAGAAGTATTGGGCTGATTCTGAACTCACCCGTGGCCCAACAGATGAGTTAACAGTAGTTGCCAGTAATGGTCAGTCGTTGCCACAGATTGGATGTAAGGAGATTACTGTTAAAGTGGGCCGGGTAGAGCTGAAATCTCAGGGCCTGATAGTTGTTGATATCGACCGACGTGAATGTAATCCCATGATGACTCGGTACAAATGTAATTGAAAACTGTCTGTCAGAGGTTATTGTCTTGTTGCAACAGGTGGCTGAGACTACTTGTTTCGGAGAACAACGAGTCCTGCGGAAGGAGATCCGAGCCCTGATGCAAAGGCAACAGGTAGAACTCTCTGGCGGAGAGATTGGCAGCGTCAGAGTGAGTGATGCTTTCCCCATTGCAATACCCCCCAGATGTGAAATGTTGGTTTGGTGTCGGGCAGTTATAGGTCTTAGAGGGAGAGATTACCAGGCATTGGTAGAACCAGTATACTCCAACAGCAGGCCCACTGTCCTGACAGCCAGAGGGGTGGTTGATGTCAGAAAAGGGAGATTACCTGTACGCCTTTTGAATTGTGGGGAAGAGGAGGCCACGATACCTCGGTACGCCACAGTTGCCAAGCTGCTCACTGTTAATAACAACTCTTTGCCGGCAGCAGAACCCTTGGTCTCATCAGATCAGGTGGAGGACAATGGCTCTGTGAAACAGCCAGAGGAGTGGTGTCAGCAACTGCAGGTGAGGACTGACTCTACACCTTCATACCAAAGAAATGGGGTTTACAGAGTGACACAAGAGTATGAGCGGGTATTCAGCAAACACCCACTAGATTTTCGGCAGGCAAAAGGGGTTCAACATCATATCCCCACAGGAGACCATCCACCCATAAAGGAGAGGTACAGACCTATACCCCCAACACAATACCAATGTGCTAAGAGTATGTTGAGAGAGATGAAGGAGGCTGGGGTTATCAGAGACAGTTGTAGCCCCTGGGCAGCTCCAATAGTTTTTGTAAAGAAAAAGGATGGTAACCTGAGAATGTATATTGATTACAGGAAAATTAACAGCATTACACATAAAGATGCCTACCCATTACCTAGAATTGAAGAGTCCTTAGCTGCACTTAAAACTGCTAACTACTTTTCCACCTTGGATCTCACCAGTGGGTATTGGCAGGTTCCCGTGGCAGAGGCAGACAAGGAGAAAACAGCATTTACCACTCCAATGGTTCTCTGTGAGTTCAATTATATGCCATTTGGGCTCTGCACTGCCCCAGGAACATTTCAACGGCTGATGGAGTGCTGCCTGGGACACATTATCTTTGATACGGTCCTGTTGTACCTGGATGATGTCATTGTGTTCTCCAAAACATATGAAGATCATCTGGAACACCTGGCTGAAGTGTTTGAAGCCTTGTCCAATTTTATCCTGAAGGTGAAGCCCTCCAAATAACACCTCCTGAAGCCCAAGGTACAGTACCTCGGTCATGTGGTCAGTGCAGAAGGTGTAGCACCAGATCCTGACAAGGTCACAGTCATCCGGGACTGGCCGAAGCCCAGCAACCTCCATGAAGTACGCCAATTCCTTGGACTGGTAGGCTACTACCGAAGATTCATCAAGGGCTTTACTGAAATAGCTACCCCTATGCAAAACCTTCTGGTGGGGCAGTCCAAGAAGACCAAACAGAAAAATTCCACCTTTGAATGGACTGAGGAGTTGGAGAGGTCCTTCACCAGATTGAAGATGGCTCTCACAGGTGACGAAGTTCTGGCCTACCCAGATTATGACAAACCCTTTGTGCTGTACACAGATGCCAGCAACATGGGACTAGGAGCGGTACTGTGGCAGGTACAGAATGGAAAAGAAAGAGTGATCTCCTATGCCAGCAGGAAGCTGCCCCCACTGAAAGGAACCCTGATAACTACAGTTCTTTCAAGTTGGAGTTCCTTGCCATAGTCTGGGCTGTCACCGAAAGGTTCAAACATTACCTAGCCTCCGCCAAGTTCACTATCTTTACGGACAACAATCCGTTGACTCACTTGGACACTGCAAAACTGGGTGCACTGGAACAGCGATGGATGGCTCAGCTATCTAATTATGAGTTTACCATCAAGTACCGGGCAGGGCACAAGAATGCCAATGCTGATGCGCTGTCCAGGATGCCTAACCTACCAGATGCAGGAGAAGACCCTGAGGCCCTTGAAGAAATAGAGCTGCCTCGCTTCCACCGGCCACTGGCGGCCCAACGTGCTCAAGGAGTGAGGAACAGACGGTCTGGCTTGAAGGAGGTCACCCTGAACCCATTGCCCCATCATGACTGGGCAGAAACGCAAGATAGTGACCCTGCAGTCTGCCTGGTGAAGGAGCTACTGTCACAGGCTGACTCACGCCCAGAGCCGGATGCTCCTGAGGAAACTCAGCAATTGTGGAAGGAGAGGGGCCGGCTGTTCATCTATGAAGGGAAGCTGTGTCGGAGGAGTATCAATGCCCGCACTCATGAGCTGGTTTGGCAGGTGATAGTCCCAAAGAGAGAGGCATCAATGGTCCTGGAAGCATACCACAATGGAGCTGGACACTTCGGATAAAAGAAGTTGGAAGCATTGCTCCGAGAGAGGTTCTACTGGGCTGGTATGAGGAAAACCATTGAGAGGTGGTGCCGGGAGTGTGGACAGTGTAACCTGCGCAGGAAGGATCAAAATAGCAAAAAAGCTCCTCTGCAGCCAATCATCACCAAACAGCCACTGGAGTTAGTAGCCCTGGACCATGTGAAGTTGGTTCCAAGCCAGTCGGGCTACATCTATGCTCTTACCATTGTGGACCGCTACTCAAGATTCCTGGTAGTTGTGCCTGTCAAAGATCAAACAGTCAGGACAGCAGCCAGAGCATTTCAACATCACTTCTGTAGACCACATGGGTATCCTGAAAGAGTGCTAACAGATCAAGGTCCAGCTTTCGAGGCATAAGTGTTCCATGAATTTTGTAACCTGTATGGCTGTAAGAAGATCCGGACAACACCGTACCACCCACAGACCAACGGTATGTGTGAGAACCAGGTAGTAATTGACCTCCTGAAGACTCTGCCCTTGGAGGAGAGAAACCTGTGGCCAGAAAAGTTACCAGACCTGGTGGATCTCTATAACCATATCCCAGTGAACTCCACCAACTGTACCCCAGCATACCTGATGAGAGCGAGACCTGGTAAACTGCCTCTAGATTTGGACATGGGAGTCCTGACGCCGGAAGTAATGTCACCAGATGCTGATGGGACACAGAGAGGCAGCAGCGGTACAGAAGAGTTCAAGAATGTGTGGAGAAGAGTTTAGCCCAGGCAAGGCAAAAGCAGGAGAAGCTTTACAATCAGAATGCACCTGCCATTCCTTTGGTGCCGGGAGAACAAGTCTTGAAAAGAAAGAGAGGATTGCACAAATTGGATGATCAGTGGGAAGCTGAACCTTATACCGTTCTGCCCTCGATCTTTTATAATACTAAGGTATGCCTTGTTAGTAAAGATGGAGGGGGACCTCGGCAGCAATATCAAGAGATCACCTGAAACTATGTCCTGACCTGTTGAAGGAAAGAGTGGAAGAGCTTGGTAACATCCAAGCTATTCCCTGCGAATTGGACTAAAGTGAACGAAGTGGTGCCAGTGTTGACATTTCCTCAAATGGTAGCACAGGAAGAAGTGACTCAAGAAAATCCTGAGGATCAGGAAAATCAGGCAGCAGAAGCCACACCAGCAGTGGAGCCAGAGAACCCTCGCCCTGCCAGTGGTGAACCTGTTGTGCCCCTGGTGAGTCCAAGAGTTACTAGACAATCGCGTATCCCTGTGCCATGTAGAACCACCAGTAGTGTATCCAGTGCATTACACTCTACCCCAGTCTTACGCAGGTCTACTCGTATCACACAAGGTATACTGCCCATCAGATATGGTATATAGTATAGTTAACGTAAATGTTGAACTTATGTATATATGTAACTGTTTTTCAAGCTTTTGTGCCTACAGGTAACCTGTAAGAGTTCCCTTTGGAATTTCCTTGTTTTCTTTATGGACACTGAACCACAGGACTTGTGTGGTCAAAAAAACTTTATCTGTAAATAATTCACCATTTGCCCAGGAATGGACCATGGACATTGATGCTGGACTTATCATCATAGGACCATTTTTGAAGCACTTGGTTTTTGTAGATTTTTCATTTTTCAATCTTGTACAATTATTATTGTTGAATTGTTTATATGTGTTTCATGTTTTTGTTCAGCCCAGGATTGCTGACTTGCACTAGGGGGGAATGTGGCGCCCCCAGGAGCATGGCAGCCACAGTGGCTTTGCCTTTCTCTAGGGGAGGGTAATGCCAGGCCTGGAGGCAATGATGGGTCTCTCTCGCAGTCAATCCATACATGCAACACAGTTCCACTCCAGGCCAGCAGGGGGAACTCTGAACCAGGATTAAGGGGAGGAGTGCTCTCTGAGGGCCAAGAAGAAGGAGTGGGCAGTTAGTCTGCGGAGGGTGAAGTGTGCAGACGTGTAGAGAGAAGCTGGAGGTTGAGCTAGGAATGAGAGCTCCCTCAGCTTGAGAGCGCATGAACTGGAGCCTGGTCTCCACGGTTGTACGGATACTAATGGTCCTACAACAGATACCAGAGGAGTAGGAGGCTGTAAATGCCCTACTCCCATCTAAGACTTGAGGCACAACAGCAGCTTGGATAGAGAGCCGGGACTCAGGAGAAAGGAGCCCCCGAGATAGGCTACAGCTGTCTGCCGTGCAAGTAAGGTTCTTGAGAACATCTGACAGGAGGAACTTCAGTGTAACTCAGTACTTGGATTACTTCATTCACCTAAGCGCTAGGAAGGAGACTGCACAGCCTGTCTGCTGAGAGAGAATCCTGAATTGCTTCCAGGCTAGCCTGCTCCGTTACCATCTGTAATCAGGACCCTGGACTACAGTTATCAAGTAAAGGTACAGAAATTGCACCGTGCTGTGTCTTGTCTGCTTCCTACTCTTACGGCACTGCTACATCCCCGTGCCAACCACATCTACACTGCCCTGGGACTACAGCTTCACCTGTGGGGAGCTTTTACATCTTTGCTGTGCCATACCATCAGTCCCAGTGGATCTGCATGCAGCGTCGGCCTGACATCTCACTTTGTCGAACACCACAGGTGGCGTCACAAACTATTCCATTAACTACATTCCCCCATTACTTGGGCGCCCAGGACCACAGACCGGGTCACCGCTGCTGTGACACATCCCCCTGACACCGGCCCGGTACCGAGTACCCCACAGCCCTGGGAGGGTGACCCATAAAGCGCCAACATATTCCGCAGCGCTTTACAGTTTAACATTTCCAAACATAAGTCATAAGTAACAACGTTAACAATACAATAATTAAAGCAAAATAAGTTGACCCTGCTCATGAGAGCTTACAATCTACAATGAGGTGGGGGAGATACAAAGTACAGGTGTGTATTTACAATGATGTATTTACAATTATGGACCAGCCATCTTTAGGGAGTGAGGGATGGATGGAGATAGAGAATGGGCTACACATGCACACTTACAAATAGAATGACTGTGATTAGTGAATGTGATAGGCCGCTCTGAACAAATGTGTTTTGAGGGAGCGCCTGAAACTATGCAAATTGTGGATAGTCCTAATTTCTTGGGGTAGAGCATTCCAGAGGATTGGCACAGCGCGGGAGAAGTCTTGGAGTCGGGAGTGGGAGGTACGGATTAGTGCAGAGGTTAGTCGAAAGTCGTTTGCAGAGCGCAGCGGTCGGTTAGGCCGATAGACAGAAATGAGGGAGGAGATGTAGGGGGGTGCTGCACTATGGAGAGCTTTGTGGGTGAGAACAAGTACTTTGAATTAGATCCTATAATGAATGGGCAGCCAATGTAAGGACTGGCGAAGAGCGGATGTGTCCGAGTACCGATTAGCCAGAGGGATGATCCTGGCTGCTGCATTAAGTATGGACTGGAGAAGGGATAGTCGAGTAACGGGGAGGCCAATTAATAGAGCGTTGCAGTAATCCAGGCGGGAGTGGATCAATGCTACAGTGAGGGTTTTTGTTGTTTCCATGGTGAGAAACGGGCGGATTCTAGAGATGTTCTTTAGGTGTAAGCGGCAAGAGTGGGCAAGAGATTGTATATGGGATGTGAAGGAGAGACTGGTGTCAAACATAACACCCAGACAGCGCGCCTGCTGCCGGGGTGTTATTGTGGTGCCACCCACGGAGAGGGAAATGTCAGATTTAGAGAGGTTAGTAGACGGCAGGAGCAGAAGAAGTTCAGTTTTGTAGAGGCTGAGTTTCAGATAGAGAGCGGACATGATGTTGGAGACTGCGGACAGACAGTCACTGGCGTTCTTTAGTACAGTGGGGGTAAGGTCGGGGAATGACGTATATAGTTGTGTGTCATCAGCATAAAGATGGTACTGAAAACCAAATCTGCTGATGGTCTGTCCAATTGGGGCCGTGTAGAGAGAGAAGAGAAGGTGGCCAAGGACTGAGCCCTGAGGTACCCCAACAGTGAGAGGAAGAGGAGATGAAGTGGAGCCAGAAAACAGAACACTGAAGGAGCAGTCGGAAAGATAGGAGGAGAACCAGGAAAGAGCAGTGTCCTTAATGCCTAGTGACTGGAGCCTAGAGAGTAGAAGATGGTGGTCAACAGTATCAAAAGCTGCAGATAGGTCAAGAAGAATGAGCAGAGAGTGGTCACCGCTACGTTTTCGTTTTACTGTCAGAAGGTCATTGGTCACTTTGATGAGTGAAGTTTCAGTCGAATGTAGGGGGCGGAAGCCGGACTGTGAAGGGTCTAGGAGGGAATGAGTGGAGAGGTAACGGGTAAGGCGGGAGTAAACTAGGCGCTCCAAAAGTTTAGAGATGAAGGGGAGATTGGAGAATGGTCTGTAGTTGTTTGTGCAGGATGGGTCAAGAGCGGGTTTCTTTACACACATGCGGAATCACCGCATCCTCTATATAGACTGTGTAATTTATCTTGTGGAGACTGAGCATCTCCGCATGATAAATAGACATGCTGCGATCTATGAAGATGCACCACATGTGCGTATACACATGTCTGCCACCTGTGTCTTTGAACGCATAGTGGAGATGGGATTTCATAAAATCCCCTCTACTATGCTGTAACATCTGGACGCTGTGGATTGGATGCTGCAGCTGTACACAGCGTCCAATCCGCAGCGTTTCCTGACCGTGGAAACATACCCTTGTAGTTCACAAAATTCCCACCACCTGCACCAGCAGTTCTCGCACTAACTGAAGATGGTTGGCAGTCTCTGGGCTCAACCTTCATAGTCAATATATGGGCTTCCTTCGGATGACTCCCTGGTGTTTACAGTCTGCTGTCTCAGTAATGCAGAATCCCAATGCACTCCATGTGGTCTTAGCCACCCTACTCACCACTTTCTGCTATAGCCTTTATTGATACCTATAGTGCTACAGAGCCATGGAAAGGCCACCAAAATCATTTCAAGCACCAAAAAAATTCCACAGCTTTTCGCTATAGCCTGCTGGATCTGCAGGGGATTCCTGAATTCCAAACTGAATATTGAAAGAAATGGAGTAGGAAAGTCTAGATACACCTCTGAGGGTAAACAGTTTTTTGCCTCATACACTGCCTCAAATGATTAACAATAGTTAATAGCTTCACAGCAAATAGAGATAAGATAGACTTTCAGAAAAGCTTGGTTGTCTTTTAATATGACAGACAAATGTAAAGACATCATAAGATTGGATAAAAGACGAGTTCTGCTATGAAACATCAGATATTCTGGCAGCTATTTATAACAAATTTGATATAGAAAGAGTTGAAAAATATAAAAAAGAAATCAATTACCTATTGTTCAGCGATATTTTATGTAGTGCGGACAATCTCATTATTATTCATAGACGGCTCTGGAAGAACTGTCACTCAGAGTAACGGTTGTTTGGTCAATTCTTCTGAAGAACTTGTCTTGTTCTCTGTAAATTACCACTATTCTTTCATAGCATGATCCATACCATGATTCAGACAAAGCCCTGGATCATTCCTTCAGTGGTGTCATTGATTCTACCCTTTCTTTCATCCTTTGTTTTCAGTCTTTGTACGATTGGAATTATTTTAGAACATGTCAGATATTAGAGGGATGGGTCATCTCTAGTGTTGCATAATTGAAAATATGGAATATGTCCTAGAGAATGAAGTAGAACATGCAGAAGTGTAGCTAGAGATTCAGCTAAGGGGGATGTGAAACATCTGAGTGGGCCCCTATCTAAGCAACCCTGATTTCAACTACTGTGGCACACTTTATTTATGAGTGGAGGGGAACCTCAGAAGATGATTGCGCTGTTACTGGAAATAATTCAGTATACAAAGACCAACACTTATATTGCTGTAATAAGGTGATTATATAATGGTAGAACATACAAGTGATCATGGTACAGTTATAGATGGTACTAATGTGGCGCCCCTGAGGCTCAGTCGCCACAGAGGTACTGCTCCTCCTCCTGAGGTGTGGTGCCCCACCATCCAGGTAAGGTGGAAGCACCTGACCACACTCCAACACCTACACCCCACGCCGCAAAGTAGTGTAGCAAAGCACCTTCGGTGGCTCCCTGCTTGGAGTATAGCAAAGCACCCCTTGGTGGCTCCCTGCTTGGAACACGAAACGTGCTGGGAGGTGGGTGGAGTTTAGTTTGCACCAAAAGAGCGGGAAGATTTGAGTCAGTCAGTCTTCCACTCAGTCAGTGAGTGAGGATGTAGAAGGACAGAGTGTGAGACAGAGAAGATCCCCGGGAGAGGGATGGAAGAGGGAAGTGCTGCAGCAGGCCACAGTGATCTGGGTCTGCTGGCACAGGAAAGAGACAGAGAAAGGAAGCTTGATTCTCCATTGGGAAGAAGGATTAGCACGGAACGTGAGGAGAATAAGAGAACAAGGACCAGGGTTAGAAGAGAACCCTTTTGAAGTTCTAAGCGCAAGGCCGGGGTCCGGTCCCTGAGGTTGTACGGATACTAATGGTCCTGCAGCAGACACCGGAGGAATAGAAGTAGTAACCACTTTATTCCCATACAAGACTTGGGGGCACAATAGCAACATATTAGTGAGCCGGGACTTAATAGCAAGGAGTCCCTGAAGCAGGCTACAGCTGTCTGCTGTACAAGTGGAGTTCATAGGAACATCTGACAGGAGGAACTCCAGTGTAACTCAGTACTAGGAGTACTTCACTCAAAGGCGCTATAAGAGGAGACGTTCAGAAAAGGCAACAAATGTTGGTGGAGTGTTGGACAGGTGTATTCCATCTGGTCTGGAAGTTGACTGAGTCCCTAACCCGGAGGACACGGCACGGAAGCAGGCACCCGTTTGTACAACAGACTGTGAGTAAAGCTTTGGATCTATATGCCCTGGTGTCCTCCACTTATTCCTGCGCCAATCTGCCCAGCCCTGCTATATCCCTCGCGCCTGACACTACACCATCTAAGTGTCATTTCACCTACACTGCCCTGGGACTACAGCCCTGCCTGTGGAGGGCTATAACATCACTCCTGCACCACACCATCTGTCCCAGAGGATCTGTCTACAGCGTCGGCTTACATCTCTATTGCCGAACACCACAGGTGGCGTCATGACACTTATAAACTTTCACTACCATAAGCACACTGAACATTCTCCTTTTACAATGGGCACCCAGTGCCACGGGCCAGGTCCTAGCTGCCGTGACATCTCCCATTGAAGCTCATCGGGCCCGGTACCGAGTAGCCCACAGCCCTGGGTGTGAGGGCATCCCATTTTGGCATCACGAACAGGATGACGAGACCCGATGCCATCGTGTTCTGTGTGCCTGAGATCTGTTGGACTTAAAACTTTTGGAAAGGTACAGAAGACCTAATTTGATAGACTGTGAAATGAATGCTAAAAATGGCCGCCAGCGCGGTGAAGAAGGGCGTGACAACATGGGTGGTCCTAAGAAAAGAGCGCGAACAGTCCTGGGCCTCCCCTGTCTGAACTTCTATGCGAAAGCAACATGGCCCACCCCCTGAGAGGTTCGTATACTGGCTTGGTATGGAGGAGTTGGAAGAAGATGTCGCCTCCAGAAGGAGGAGCGGAAGCCAGTGGCAGGAAAAGAGCCAAGGTGGGAAGAAGAACGCCAGAATGCCATGATGGAAGGAGAGAAAAGGCCACAAGAATGTGGGGAGGAAGGGCATCTCGCCCCCAGGCCGCCCCTACGGAGCATACGGCCGCTGAGATGCCCGCTGCAGCGCCTGTCACCACCTCAAAGCAGATATTGCCGCTGCATGAGGCCTGCCTGGAGGAGATACATGAGGGTCCCGGAGCAGAATGGAAGACAAGGGCTGCGTCCCCGTCCGGACCTGGCGCGGCCGCGCAGACCCCTCTCGAGGGCCTTAGTAGAAACCAACCTTGCCCCTGCTCGGATCCAATTGCGACCTGCCCCGCAGGCAACTCCGGGGGCCGCGGCCACCACAGCTCATTACCATGTACCTGTACGGGGACCCGAACCTCATCAGGGGGCGCCAGGTATGATTACCGCTACGAACATGACCCTAATCCTAGGAACAGAGCCAGTGAATAGGAATGGTTTAATCGCCCCTCGCCGGCGACCCCAGGCTACAGTGTCACTAACTGAGGTCCCGATGGAACTGGAGGAACAAGACTCAGTAGTACCGGTGATGACACCTGCTGAATTGTTAGCAGCAGCAGAGGTACCTCCGGCAATCGCTGACACGCCATCCCCACCGGCAGTCGACATCTCCGTTGCCCTTTCATTTACCCCGACCGGCCCCAATCTCACTCTTTGGGAAGCAGAATACCTGTGAGCGGTAAGCAATCAACAATAGGATGAAGACTCCCAGAGCATCTCCCCTGGAAGCAGCCCAAACAACCAGCTTCTGGAACCCCAGGAGGGGATAACTAACCCTAATGTTAATTCAAACTAACTTTGTTACCTTGGAGGGTATTTGCACCCTTTGCTCTGTTTTCTATTTTTTTGGTTATCATGTTTTTGTTTTCTTCCCAGTTGTTGCCCAGTTTGGTTGGCAGCCTTTATACTTGAACTGTGGAGATCATAGATGCTGAGTGATCCCGAACTGTTGATGTACATAGTTTGCACCTCTTTAGGTGCTTTCTCTTGGTTTTACATAGGAACCTGCCCTTGGAACAAGGACTACCTCGTTATAAGGACATTTCCAGACATGATGGCCGGTCCAATGTCACGGGCCGGGACCTAGCTGCCGTGACATCTCCCATTGAAGCTCATCGGGCCCGGTACCGAGTACCCCACAGCCCTGAGTGTGAGGGCGTCCCACTAATAGCTGACATTCTCTCCTATGGAGTTGTTCACTAGTCCTGTATTTTCCATTTGGCACAGACCAACATGACAACTTCTTCCAGCCTTGACTCATCGGAAGTAGGGATGAGCTAACGTACACGGTGATACTCGGTTATTACTCTAGTATCACGGTGTCCAAATGTGCTCTTTACTTGGCGAGTAATGGACAGTGCACAAGTTCACAATTGAATCCCTGCCCCTCATCTTTGGTGCCTGTTACGCAGCCAATAAGCATGTGAGGACTGTCTGAGTCACTGTAATGCCATGGCCATCTTAGTTGTGGCATTACTGTGATTGGCTGCCAATGTGACATCATCAAAGGTTATTAAAGGACAGGCGCCACCTGGCTTGGCACACTGACATAATTTCACAGCTCTGTGACACTTCGTATTGGAGGGAGAAAGTGCTTGTCAATTCCTGTGTGCACAGTATAACAAATTAGAGTCCTGTAGTGTTGATACTGGTGCTGAAGCTGAGCCATCATACTAACAGCCCTTCTAAGGGCTAATTGTTTGCATCACATATAATCTGCACTTAGCCAAGGGAGTAAAGAGTTGCAGGAGCAGGAAGAGTGACAGAATCCAGTCTGTAGACAGGGAATAGGCCTGTGCAGTCCGTTGGCAAATGTATAGCTCCAGTTTTTTTGTGGGTGCCAAAAAATGTAATATATTTTGATCCATCAAGTATAATGTGCTTTGAAGTCCTTTTTGTGTTACTGTATATAACACACCGAAAAATCGATGAAACAGTTTCCTGGGCTACATTTCTCAGCCATACACTATTCCTTGGTATCGAGTAAATTTCTGTGTATAAAAGCTTTTAAAAATGTTGTAGGCCTCCATTTCTCAGACATACAGTGTTACATGGTCTGTGAACATTTCTGTTATCTGTAAAACTGCAGAAAAAAGCTTTTAAAATTTTTGCAGGCCTCCGTTTCCAGGACATACAGGGTTACTTTGTGAATATTTCTGTGATCTTTAAAAGTGAACAAAAGTTTTTAAAAGTGTTGTAGACTTCCATTTCTTAGACACACAGTGATATGCAGTCTATAAACATTTCTGTGATGTATAAAACTGTTAAAAATCTTTTAAAAAATATTGTAGGCCTTCATTTTTCAGACATACCGTGTTACGTAGTTGGTGAACATTTCTGTGATCTCTAAAACTGAGAGAAAGCATTGAAACATTTTTCTGGATTGAATTTGAGTAGGCTATGTGGGGCCTCATATTGTATATAGGAGACTATGTGCAGGCTTATAATGTATACAGAGGGCTATATGGGGCTTATACTGTATATAGGGAGCTATGTGCAGGCTTACACTGTATCTACGAAGCTTTGTGCGATCTCTACTGTATCTAAGGAGCTATTTGCTGGCTCAAATTGTATATAGGAGGCTATATAGGGGCTCATACTGTATATAGGGAGCTATGTGGGGGCTCATACTGTATGAAGGGGGTTGTGTGTGGATTTATACTGTATGTATGGGCTGTGTGGAGGCTCATATTGTATGAGGGGTTTATGTGGGGGAATATTGCCTGGGCCCGTGAGCTGTTATCCTCATATACTATGGCTTATTTTCTTGTCCTGATCGAAGGAATTCCCTGATAAAACCCTCAATGACCAAAAGAGGGGCGAAACACGTTGGAAGAAGATGCCATTAAGCTGGGTACACAACCGTTCAGGCCATATAAGGCATATATACACTGTATATATATATATATATATATACATATATATACAGTCATGGCCAAAAGTATTGACACCCCTGCAATTCTGTCAGATAATACTCAGTTTCTTCCTGAAAATGATTGCAAACACAAATTCTTTGGTATTATTATCTTCATTTAATTTGTCTTAAATGAAAAAAACACAAAAAGAATTGTCCTAAAGCCAAATTGGATATAATTCCACACCAAACATAACAAAGAGGGTGGACAAAAGTATTGGCACTGTTCGAAAAATCATGTGATGCTTCTCTAATTTGTGTAATTAACAGCACCTATAACTTACCTGTGGCACCTAACAGGTGTTGGCAATAACTAAATCACACTTGCAGCCAGTTGACATGGATTAAAGTTGACTCAACCTCTGTCCTGTGTCCTTGTGTGTACCACATTGAGCATGGAGAAAAGAAAGAAGACCAAAGAACTGTCTGAGGACTTGAGAAACCAAATTGTGAGGAAGCATGAGCAATATCAAGGCTACAAGTCCATCTCCAAAGACCTGAATGTTCCTGTGTCTACCGTGCGCAGTGTCATCAAGAAGTTTAAAGCCCATGACACTGTGGCTAACCTCTCTAGATGTGGCCAGAAAAGAAAAATTGACAAGAGATTTCAATGCAAGATAGTGCGGATGTTGGATAAAGAACCTCCACTAACATCCAAACAAGTTCAAGCTGCCCTGCAGTCCGAGGGTACAACGGTGTCAACCCGTACTATCCGTCGTCATCTGAATGAAAAGGGACTGTATGGTAGGAGACCCAGGAAGACTCCACTTCTTACCCCGAGACATAAAAAAGCCAGGCTGGAGTTTGCCAAAACTTACCTGAAAAAGCCTAAAACATTTTGGAAGAATGTTCTCTGGTCAGATGAGACAAAAGTAGAGCTTTTAGGGCAAAAGCATCAACATAGAGTTTACAGGAGAAAAAAGAGGCATTCAAAGAAAAGTACACGGTCCCTACAGTCAAACATGGTGGAGGTTCCCTGATGTTTTGGGGTTGCTTTGCTGCCTCTGGCACTGGACTGCTTGACCGTGTGCATGGCATTATGAAGTCAGAAGACTACCATCAAATTTTGCAGCATAATTTAGGGCCCAGTGTGAGAAAGCTGGGTCTACCTCAGAGGTCATGGGTCTTCCAGCAGGACAATAACCCAAAATACACTTCAAAAAGCACTAGAAAATGGTTTGAGAGAAAGCACTGGAGACTTCTAAGGTGGCCAGCAATCAGTACAGACCTGAATCCCATAGAACACCTGTGGAGAGATCTAAAAATGGCAGTTTGGAGAAGGCACCCTTCAAATATCACGGACCTGGAGTAGTTTGCCAAAGAAGAATGGTCTAAAATTCCAGCAGAGCATTGTAAGAAACTCATTGATGGTTACCGGAAGCAGTTGGTCGCAGTTATTTTGGCTAAAGGTTGTGCAACCAAGTATTAGGCTGAGGGTGCCAATACTTTTGTCCGGCCCATTTTTGGAGTTTTGTGTGAAATGATCAATGTTTTGCTTTTTGCTTCATTCTCTTTTGTGTTTTTTCATTTAAGACAAATTAAATGAAGATAATAATACCAAAGAATTTGTGTTTGCAATCATTTTCAGGAAGAAACTGAATATTATCTGACAGAATTGCAGGGGTGTCAATACTTTTGGCCATGACTGTATATATATTAGATCATGTCCATAGAAATGTAACTATGAGGTATATGGATGTTTCATGGTCTTAATTGCACTGCCACCTGACTGGTTATTTATGATCTGGAGGGCTATTCTTTGCTTCATTCAGAAAGTATTCAGACCCCTTTAACTTTTTCACTCTTTGTTTCATTGCAGCCATTTGTTAAATTCAAAAAAGTTCATTTTTTTCTCATTAATGTACATTCTGCACCCCATCTTGTCTGAAAAAAAACAGAAATGTAGAAATTTTTTTAAATTTATTAAAAAAGAAAAACTGAAATAGCACATGGTCATAAGTATTCAGAACTTTTGCTCAGTATTGAGTAGAAGCACCCTTTTGAGCTAATACAGCCATGAGTCTTCTTGGGAATGATGCAACAAGTTTTTCCAGGAAGCATTGTCCAATGAAAATTAGTTATTTATCACCTACCCACGACATAGGTGATAACATGTTGATTGGTGAGTCTGACCACTGTGACTGACACTGATCGGCAAAATGAGGCACTTCTATTGCTGCTAGAATGGAGCGGCAGAGCTCTTGCTTGACCATCATTCCATTCATTCCCTGTAAGGCCTGTTTCACACATCTGTTTGTGTCCATCAGTCAAAATCCGCTGTTTTGCAAAAAAAAACGGATCCGCCATTTTTCTTGGCGGATCCGTTTTTTTTCCCATTGAGTTGCATTACCGGCGAATCTCTCTCTCTCTCGCTCTCTCTTAAAATAACGGTCCGGTGCCAAACGTTGTGGTCAGTACAGGAACGGATCCGTTATCCGCCAATTTAGCGGATTTTGACTGACAACAAAAACTGATGTGTGAAACAGGCCTAAGGCTGCCAAACTCTGCACTGTTTTTTTCCGGCAGATCCATAGAGAATAAATGGAACAGCAGACAGGCATCTGATCTTGCGCTCCAAATTGTGATGGGGATAAAAATGTGCCACCTGGAGAAAAATTCTCCATTCTGCCAATAAGTGCGGGTTCTTGCGATCAGACTCCGACTCATGAGTAAGTCATCAACTATCCTTGTTTTCACCGGGCAACCACTTTCACTTCTCTCGGTTTTACTGTTAGGTCCTAAAACTAGGCTTGTATATAATATTCCAGTTAACACCACCACTTTCAACTGTAATGCTTCAAAGATGAATCTGTTTCTCATATAAAACTAATATCACAAATAGACTAATATATATGGACAGACTTTCCTCAATGATTCCCTCCAATGAATAAACCTCTTTTCATACAAGCTTTTGATTTATAGCTAAATTAAGACATTACCCAAGAGTTTTGTAGAACATTTTAGAAATCAGACAAATGTGTATCAGACCAATACATATGTCTGAGATAGTTAATGTCAAAATACAGAGTACATGGTGGATTCGTGTCTTATGCACACTCTGAAAGATATCTGCTCAGGATACCTGAGGTATAAAACCTAGGGCTGTAGGTGGTAGCATTAGTTTGATGCTGTTTGCAAGTGGTTGGTGGTTACAAGGTTTGGGAGAATTAGGGTGGCTCTTGAACTGGACAAAATACATCATTGTATTGAATATACTGAAATCACTGTATGCACTGTATCAGTTTTGCTACTTTTATTATATTCAATGAAGATAAAAAGCTTTACATACAGTCTCAATGAAAAATATCATACAATATCATACAATGTTGTGCCTACAGTTCCTATGGAGCCTTGTGTGTCTCCAGAGTGATAGATCTTAAACAAATTCTTTATAGTCTGTCCCACAGGTGGACAGAGGCAGAAGAGGGCTCCTGTGCAAGAACAGTATATTGGGCTCTTTATAGTCCAATAATGTGTCCATGACATAAGCTTATTACTACTTTGGAGGTGGTATGGAGCCCCCTTATCTACTGGACACTGTTCGGCTGCACAGGTTACACAAATGCTATGTCTGCCCCTTGTCTGTCTTGTAGTCATACTTCACATTTTTTGGATAATCTACATACTTGGTAAGTATTGTAGATAGTCAGATACAGGCTTGATGGCCATAATACACAGGGTTTGTTTGGAGTCTGTTGTATGAGGAATAAGGAGTGAAGGGACACATATAACAGTGTTTAAAGTCAAGTATTCGTGGGTGAATATCGCCACCTGATCAAAGAAACAATCAAAGCAAAAGAACTATATTAGCAGGAACACAATACTGGGAACCTATGTTACCACAGGAAGGAGATTGAAGACAACGCCGTTTAAGGTGACACGTGTTTCGCAGTTACAAAATGTATATTCTTGGCCAGGCATAGGAGCCAGGAGTTGGCGGCAGAATCTGAAACATGAACAAGGCAAGTTGTGTAGTCACGAAGTAGGCTTATTGCCACCATTGCCACAGAAGGGTTTGAGAGCAGTCAGTCAGATGCCGGAGAAGGCCAGTTTACTCAGGCTCGTCAAATCCAGAGGTCGTCTGACATCTCTAAATCCCTGGAAAAAGTGGTACACCCTCTACTACCCCCATGACAGTGATTACCGTCAGACAGTGATTACTATGCCAATCCAAAACCGGACACCCTTGTAAGGATTAGAGGTGCAAATTGAACCCCAAGGAACGGGGGAAGTAATGCCAGGGCAGCTGGTTGCACATACCCTGGCGACTGTGCAGCAGGGACATGTGTTGGTGAGATGCATTAATTTCATCAGGGCAAGCCTACGACTGACTCACAGGACGGAAGTGGCTCGAGTCTATGCAATGCATGAGAATCTCGCCAGTCCGAATATCATGAACTTAAACCCTGTGAATGGAGATCTGTGGACCTTGTCAGTGTCTAAGGGCCGGAAAAAGAAGGAGCAGAAAGTCAGAGATGGCCGTGATATTCTGGAGCAGAGGAAAGTAGACTTATCTGAATTTTTCCCCAGAACAGTGGGACAAGTGGAAGACCTGTTGGGATGTTATCAGGAAGTGTTCGCTCGTCATCACGACGACTTCGGGTGTACGGAGGCTATCTAGCATCTATCCTGCCCCAGATGTATGAGGAAGTGAAAGATCTGTTAGGCCAAATTTTGCAGAACGAGGTGATATAGGAGAGCCAGAGTTCCTGGGCTCCGGCCATGGTCTTGATTAGGAAGAAGGACTGAACTCTTAGATCCTGTGTGGATTATCAACAGTTGAATGCCTATACAGTCCAAGACTCCTACTCTTTGCCAAAGATAGAAGAACCCCTGTCAGCATTGAGAAAAGTAAAATACTTCTCCTTCCTCGATTTGACCAGTGGCTATTGGCAGGTCCCAGCCAAAGAAAGCTTTTATCCTCCCTTTCGGAGTAATCGAGTTCAATCAGATGCCGCTCGGCTTAACTAATGCCCCAGGGATATTCTAGCGGGTGATAGATGCCTTGGTGATCTGAAATTTGGGGTGACGCTAATATACCTGGATGGCATCATCATATATTCCTCCTCGTTTGAGGAGCATCTTGGTAGATTCGGTCAAGTGCTGGAGCAGCTTCCGAAGAACGGACTGACGATACAGCACCTGAAGTGTCATTTGTTCCAAAAAGAAATTGAGTACTTGGGGTATACGATTTCCAGTGAAGATGTGTGCCTGACAAAGGAGAATGTAGCTGCCATACAGAAGTGGCCTACACCCACATAACTGAAGTCCGCATTGATGAATGCCCCTATCCTGGCTTATGTTGACTTCCTTCAATCCTTTGTGTTATACACAAATGGAAATCTCTTCAGACTAGTGCCACTGCTGGCCCAGGTCCAAGAAAGACAGGAATGGGTGTAGTACTACAGGATACTGAGAAAAGTCCTGAGAACTACAGCTCATTTAAACTAGAATTGTTGGCTTTGCTATGGGCCATGACTGAAAAGTTTCCGGAACATCTGTTGGGGTCTGAAATCTGTTGACTGACAACTCACTGGCCCATATAGAAAATGCAAACCTGGCAGCATTGGAACAACGGCGGGTTGCGAGAATGTCCAATTATCTGTACAAGAGAGCCTATCGGGCAAAGGCCGAAAACACACGCGGACACACTATTCAGAGTGACCCATGAACAACTGACCCAGGATGTGGACAAAGAGTTGGAAGGTGATGACACCCCCGATTTTAGAAGCTTTGTGTCACCTCTCATAGCCTATCAAGGATTGGAAGTACACCGATCAAGTCTAGTGCTGGAACGCCCAAGAAATGAATGGGTACAGCTGCAGCAGTTGGACTCACAACTATCAGGGTTATGAAAGTAGGTGACCCTAGACCAGAAGACCAACAGGCAGGAGAGAGCAGTGGTGATTCCATAAGATATGGTGCAGAGTGTGATGACAGATGTCCTTGGGAGGCGCATACTTCAGAGCAGAGAGAACCTTGAAATACCTGCAGCAGTTTGTGGTGGAAGAAGTTTGCCAGAAGTGCCGGCAGTTTGAATGGGCTAAGCCACCAGAACAGAGGGCATTCACGCAAGTAATAAGGACGTCTGAGCTGCTGGAAGTGTTTATGGTGGATGACCTCATGATTGACCTGTCCCATAATGGCTACAAATAATGCCTGGTGAAGACAGACCATTTCATGAAGTTCGCAGTCGGCACCCCAACCTAGGACAAGATGGCCCAGTTAGCAGCCCTTGCTATCTGCCGAAACTTCCTCTAAGTGTATGGGTGCCCGGAGAGGATCTACTCGTATCAAGGGGCCTGTTTACACAGGAAAGTCATGGAGGAACTACATCGACTCTATGAAATTGAGAAATCTAGAACAGTGTCTCACCACCCTCAGGGAAAGGGGACTTGCGAGCGCTTCAACAGGACGTTGCTACAAAATGCTGATCGGAAAATGAGGTATATGCACTATATGTTACTGTTTAACCATACTTCCATGAAATAACCAAGCTGGAGCTGAACCCAGTGGAAGATATCAACCCACGAGCACCTAGATGTGTGAACACTGACATCAGCTACAGACAATGAGATAGCTTGTTGAACAGAAATTCCAGGAGATGAGACATCCCAACGTGACCCAATGCAGAAGGCACCACTAGAACCTGGAGACTGAGTGCTGGTACAAGCAATGTGCCCTAGGGGCAAGTTGGACTACAGTTGGGAGACAACTCCCCACTAGATCACCAGAAGGATACACCCTGAGAATCAACCAGAGGTTCAACCAGAGGGTGAAGAGCAAGCACGAGGAAGAGTGCTACACTTTGTCCCTTTGTGTTTAATGAGAAAGAATATCCAATCCTCAAAAAAAAGCAAAGGAACCCAGCAGCAATGAGGCCTACAGAGGACGAAGATGAATGGTGGGTGGTACCTACAGAGGTTAGAGAAACAATACCATTCTCTCTCAGACTGACCAAGAGAATAGGCTAAAGGCTGAGCCTGTGAGAGAAGAGCCAGAAAGCCTAAGTTTTCCCAAAAGGGTCAGTCACCAGGGCCCTGTAGAACTGATTGTGCCAACGCTGGTGTCCCACCCAGGAGATATGCAGAAGATGAATTAATCTGGAAACTTGTTGTACAAAAGCCACAGCAGTACCCCTGGATACTAGCTACGCTGGCCCCAAAAAGAGCATCTGAGGTCTGAACTGAATATTCTCACCCGATGACTGGCGAGTTTAAAGAAGAGAGGAATGTAAGGGTATGAAGAAGTGAAGGGACACATATAACAGTGTTTAAAGCTGAGTAACTGTGGGCAAACACCTCCACCTGCTGATCAAAGAGAAAATGAAAGCTAAACAACTGTATTAGTAGGAACCTAATATTGGGAACCTATGTTCCCACAGGAAAGAGATTGAAGATGGAGCTGGGTCAGGTTACAACTGTGTCACAGTTATTAAATATAATAGGCCTGGCCAGAAGGGAGGAGATGGTACCAGAAGCTGAACCTGACAGGTTGTGTGGTCTCGAAGTGGGCTTACAGCCACCATCACCACAGAAGGGTCCGAGAGCGGGCAGTGGCCTCAACTGTGAAGAAGGTCAGTGCCCCGCACCAGCAGAAGTCCATGACACCAGTAGAATAAGCAGTGCCAGTAGAAGACTGTGACCAGATCCAAACTAGGCTCTGGAGACAGTCCGGTTGTAGCAGAGGAGAGGATCATTCCTGTGGGCCATTACTTGCAGTGCAGATGCACGGTACATGGTGTGGGTTGGGGCTGTGCTTCAGGGAATGGAGATGGCCAGTGTGACAAGAACACTGTATACCCAGTAACTATAATGTTGAGGACTTGTGGCCTAGCGTGAAATACTGGTGACCCCTGCTAGGGCCAGTGTAATGATCAAAGGAGCTTACAGAGACTGCTATAGGGATAGGCCTAGTGCTGAGAGAGACGACCGTTAAGCTAAGATGTAAACAGGTTGCGGGATGCAGTGATGGACAGGAGACAGAGCAAGGGTTAATAAACTTAATTTAACAGAGTATAGGCTCCTCGCAGGGAGATAAATGGTTAAAGACTTAATGCAAGAAACAAAAACAAGAGCACAAAATGTAGAATAGCAGCAGTCCAATTGTAAAACTTATCGTGTCCTGTATGTTTCTCCTCCTCAGATGATCCCACAGGGGTTGTAGCACTGGCAACGTCCGGGAAGATGTCCACAGATGGGGTCCTTTAAATGGTGGTCAGTCTTCTGATGGCAGCAATTGGTCTCCAGTACCTTCTGCTGAGCCCCTAGTCTGTAAACCCATGCGTCCGAGGCAAACAAGGCCACAGCACTCCCAGAGTCAATCCTGGACTGGCGTATAGGGTAGGGAAGGTCGCAAGCATCTGTCTGGTACTCGGATACCTCTCTCCCGCACGTGCGTGGTATTCACTCACGGTCACTGAGCGTGTGGCACCTCTCTCTCTTACAGTCACTGGGTGCATGGCATCTCTCTCTCTAATGGTCCCGCTGATGAAGGAGGGAGATGACACAGCCTGTCGTAGCGCTGGTGCTCAGGGGTTGGAGCGTGCTACTCACTCTGCTGCACACTGCTGCTCCGCGCCCAACTGCCCGCCACAACATGCGCTTTTTCTTTTATCTCACCCCTCCTACCTGGGTCATGAGGTTCATTCGGTCCCTCATTTCCTCCCCCAGGCAACATGGAAGGCAGACTTAACAGTTTCGGACCCGGCTCGGTACAGCTACCCGCAGCCCGGTCCTCTTCCCTACACTCCCCCTCTCCTTTAGCTCACCATTCCATGGGCAAGAGTTCTTGCAGTGGACATTAACACTCCTCCATCTCTTGAATGATTCGCTGCCAAATAAATTGGTCTCGTTCATAACGATTGGGAGGTATTCCAGCTGTTGTTCGCTCTGTGCGGCGCAAGTCAGGGTGAGTAGTCGAGTCAGGTTGAGTGGTCGAGTCAGGTTGGGCAGTTGAGGACAGGGACATGTCCGGGTTCAATGGAGCAGCCATTTTAGGAGATTCAGGTTCTTGCACTTCCCCTGTGCTTGTGGGTAGCGGATCGTCTAGGTCAGAGGGTGAGGCAGAGGATTCTTCTTCGTCGCAATCAAAGATTGCTGAAGTGGACATTTCAAGAACACTTGGTGTTCTCTTTTCTTTTTCAGGATCTCGTGACAGGCAAGGACTTAGCATGCTTTGGTGGACTACTTGGGTAGGGTCCCCTTCTTCCCCCTCAGGCTGAACTTCATAGATGGGACCATTAGATCCAATTCGGCGTTTCACCTAATGCCGAGTTTTTCCAATCGATGCTCTAACTTGCCTCAAGGTTATTTGTTTTGGACCAATACTCAGTCTCCAACCTTGAGAGCTGTCCCTCACAGAGGCATCGTCTCATGGTGCTCAAGTTCCCGAAACTTGGTCTGCACAAGTCGATGCAGAGTCTGCAAGCGATATCGATGTTCATGTACCCAGATGGACACTCCCATCTGTGGGTAGTCCTCTTCTGGGTCCAACTCCAGCTCGGTAATCTTTCACCCTTTTCGGCCGAACAGCAGGGTGTACGGTGTGAATCCGGTTATACTATGCACTCGGTTGTTGTACATCCAGACCAACTCAGCTACATACTCAGGCCAACGGACTTTCCTGTCTTCCTCTAATGTTCTCAACATCTGAATCAGCGTCTGGTTAAAACGCTTGCAGGCTCAATTCCCCTGTGGATGATAAGGCGTCGTTCTGGACTTTTCAATCCGATATAGGCGGATTGTTCAAATTGCAATTTTCGAAAAAGATTTAACCTTCTCTCCTTCTCAACGTTTAGAATCATTCATAGCTATCAAGGATTTACACCTGTTTTCGCGAAAAATTATTCTTCAAAAACTCCACTATAAAACGTGTGTTGAAGATTTATTTTCAACAAGTGAGGAAAGGGGAGCTTTGTTGAATCTGGAGGCCAGATGAAAGTGACACCACATTGATAAGCAACAATTTTCCTTTGTCCATCATTAATAATTAAAAAAAATTCCCTCTGTTGAATATCTGCCCTGCTGTGGATGTGTTCACAAAATTAGCTATACATGACATTGAACAATTGTGTTCTAATGGCTTTGGTGGGTCCAATTGCAGCAGGTCAGAAAGAGAGGCTATTGAGGGTTGAGCCAGTCTTACCGATGTGGTGTTTAAACCGGCTGATAAAGGCGGCAATTTGGTAACCTGGCCAAATAAAATGTATGAAAAACAGGTGTTTAAACTTTTAAATGATAAAACGTGTTCTAAAAATTTGGCCTCCAATCCACTACTTACCTTTCAGGAGGAATTAATAAAAATCTTAGAGGAAGGCTTCAACAAGGGAGTCATTCCAAAGAAGTTAGTTGACATTGTAAAAGAAATGCATCCTCGTCTTCCAACGATGTACTTAATACCCAAGGTTCATAAAAACCCAATGGACCCCCCTGGTAGACCGATTGTGTCGGACAATGAAGGACTGTGTGAAGTAATCGCCACGGTTATTGATCACTATTTAAAGCCATTGGTGAATGAATTGCCCTCTTTTATTCAAGACACTAATTCTGCTTTGCGCAGATTAGACAATATTCATTTGAATGAGAATGCTGTTATGGTGACGGCTAATGTCGAAGCCTTATATACTTTAATTCATCATGAGGATGGGTTAAGGGCAACGGCGTGGTTTTTGAATTCGAGTAATATTGATAAAGAGATGGTAGAATTATTATTACAGCTTCTTGAATTTGCTTTGACCCATAATATTTTTATTTTTAAAAATATTACGTATCTACAAACCCAAGGCACAGCAATGGGGTCATGCTGGAAAACCTGAATAGTAATGATTTGAATATCAAACTCACTTATAAATATGGAAGAAGCATAGAATTCCTTGATTTGAAAGTTGATGTTAACAGTGAGGGATGTTTGTCTACCAATCTTTTGTCATGGTCCAGTCCGGAGTTTATTTTCTGCTGTCTTCACTCCGGACTGGTCATGCGGGAGTTAATCTCCTCAGCCTCGTTCTGGAGCTAGCTGGGCTATTTCAGTCTCTCACAGCCTGCTGACCAGTGTTAGTGATAGCTCAAGCTTCCAGTTTGGAGCCGCTGACCCTTGTACCTTGGTGTTCCTCCTGCCTTTGACTGATATTCATGTGTATGACCCGGACTGATTTCTGACCCCGTCTCTTGGTATTTGTCTCTGCTGTTACGATCCTTCTCTGGCATCTGACTCCCTGGCTTGTACCCCAACCACGTATTTCGTCTCACGTTTTGGACCCTGTGCTCATGTTCTGGCTTTCTGACTCTAGGCTTGGTATTTTGACTATGTGTATTGCTGCTCCTTCTGGTACGTCTGCTCCTGTTAGTTTCTGACTCGGTTCGTCTGACTATTCTCTCTCGTTACCTGTGGCACCTGTGCTGTTGCTCAGGGTTGCTGCTCTTAGTGTGTAACCTCTCTTCCCTCACCAGCTCCCCCTGGTGGAGGTTTCACTACATTATCACTAACCACATTTAAACGGGATTTTGCACTTTTTTTTCTTTGGTCATGGACCTGCTGCATAACTTGGCAGATCAAGTGTCCAGTTTGACGCAGATGGCGCAGGACTTTTCTGTGAATCATCAGTCCCTTGTCATGTCTCATACCCACTTACAGAATGAACAGACTGAGACTATTAAGACCATGCAGGGAAACACCTCTCATATTGTTTGTCTACCAGGTGACTCTGTAGATGTTATTTTGCACTCTCCTGAACCCTCAGTTAAACTTCCTGACACATTTTCTGGCGAAAAAGATAAATTTCACATATTCAAGGAGAGTTGTAAATTATGGTTTTCTCTTAGACCCCGATCGTCTGGGGATGAGACTCAGCGGGTGGGGATTGTTATCTCCTTACTTAGGGAGGGTCCCCAATCCTGGGCTTTTTCGCTGCCCCCTACTGCCCCGGAACGGATGTCGGTAGATAGGTTCTTTGAGGCCCTAGGACTTATCTATGACGAACCGGACCGTGTTAGGGTGGCAGAGGACACTATTTTGGGTCTGGGGCAAGGGAAGCACTCAGCCGAATGGTACAGCTCTGAATTCCGTCGATGGTCCACTGAGGTGTCCTGGGATGACTCCGCACTGAGATGTCTGTTCAGGAAGGGCCTGTCGGATTGCTTGAAGGACGCTCTGGCTCTCCATCCACCTCCCAGCTTATTGGAGGATGCTATGACTCAGGCTATCCGTATGGATCGGAGACTGCGGGAGAGAGGTGTTACTCAGCGAGGGTTTTCGTTTTTCCCTGCTAACCCTGATGTTTTGCTTCCATCTGAACCTATGGAGGTGGGAGCCACCAACCCCCAGGAGAAAGAGAGGAAACGGTGACGTGATGGAAAATTGTGTTTTTACTGCGGAGATCCCGGACATTGGAAAAAAGACTGCCCCTCCTGTCCTCCGACTAACAAGCGGCTGAGTCTAGGTGATAATCGTGGAGGTCACCCAGACTCTCAGGCACCTTTTTCTTCTTTTTCAAAGATACTGCTAAAGGTGGAACTTGGTGTTGAGAATGGCTTCTTCCATACTTCGGCTTTTGTAGACTGTGGGTCATCCCTGAACCTGATTGACTCTAAGCTGGTGGCTCGCTGTAGATTAGGGACAGTTAGGTTGGGGACTCCCTTAAAAATTGTGGCTATTGACTCTACACCTCTCACTAAGGATGGTCTCCATTTCATTTCTAAAGAATTCACCCTCAGGGTGGGGGCCCTACGCCAGGAGCGCATGTCATGCTTTGTTTTGGATAACCTCCCTGCTGGCCTGGTGTTAGGGTTTCCCTGGTTGCAACGGCATAAGCCGGTTATTGACTGGGGGTCCCGGGATATTGTTAAATGGGGACCTGGTTGTTCTGAAAATTGTCTTGCTACTGTGTCTATGTCATCCGTCTGTCTGGAGGGTATTCCGGAGTACCTGAAGGATTTTGAGGATGTGTTCTCTGAAAAGGAGGCTGAGGTTCTACCACCACACTGCCCATTCGATTGTGCCGTGGATCTTGTTCCCGGTGCCAAATTGCCCAAAGCCCGGCTGTACAATCTCTCTGGCCCTGAGCGGGCTGCTATGAAGGAGTATATCTCTGAGAGCCTAAGTAAAGGGCATAAACGGCCATCTGTCTCTCCCGTGGCAGCGGGGTTCTTTTTTGTGAAAAAAAAGGATGGTGGTTTACGCCCATGCCTCGATTTTCGAGAACAGAATAAAATAACCATAAGAAACCCTTACCCCCTCCCACTGATTCCTGATTTGTACAATCAATTGTCGGGGGCCAGGTGGTTCTCGAATTTGGACCTCAGGGGAGCATACAATCTCATCTGTATGCGGGAGGGGGATGAATGGAAAACTGCGTTTCTCACCTCTGAGGGTCTGTTTGAAAATTTGGTTATGCCCTTCGGTTTGACTACCGCACCAGCGGTATTCCAGAATTTCATTAACCATGTTTTTTCTGATTTTATTGGACGCTTTGTAGTTGTTTATCTTGACGATATGCTCATATATTCTTCTGATAGACAAAGTCATATGGGTCATCTTCATGCGGTTCTCCAGAGGCTCAGGGAGAACTCACTCTTTGCCAAATTGGAGAAATGTTCATTTTTTACTCAAGAATTGTCCTTTCTAGGGGTCATCCTGTCCTCTGAGGGGTTTTGTATGAACCCTAGGATGGTACAGGCCATTGTGGATTGGGTGCAACCCAGAGATCTCAAGGGTCTTCAGCGATTTCTGGGTTTCGCCAATTATTATAGAAAATTCATCAAGGGGTTCTCTCAAGTGGTCAAACCCTTCACTGATCTCACCCAAAAGGGGACAGATCTCAAAAACTGGTCAGCTCCAGCTGTAGCGGCGTTTTCTTTGTTAAAAGAACGTTTCATGACTGCTCCGGTACTGGTGCAACCTGACTTGTCTAAACCATTCATCATAGAAGTGGATGCCTCTGAGGTGGGAGTGGGGGCTGTGTTGTCCCAGGGGCCCACCACATTAACTAACTTAAGACCCTGTGCCTTCTTTTCTAAAAAATTTTCCTCTGCTGAAAGGAATTATGATGTGGGTAACTGAGAGTTGTTGGCCATTAAATTGGCTTTTGAAGAATGGAGGCATTTTTTAGAGGAGACTGTCCATCGTATCACTGTCATTACAGATCACAAGAACCTGTCTTACATCGAATCCGCCAAACGTCTGACTCCGAGACAGGCAAGGTGGTCACTTTTTTTTTCCCGGTTTCAGTTTTCCATTACTTTCAGACCAGGTTCCAAGAATGTGAAGGCGGATGCCTTGTCTCGCAGCCTAGATCAGGTATCGCCTCCTGAGCCTCCTTCCTCCATTCTTCAGCGCGGGGTGGTGGTGGCTGTGGTGTCCCCGAGATTGGAGCAGGAGATTTGTGAGGCCCAATCTCTAGCTCCTCCATCCATACCTGAAAATAAGCTCTTTGTGCCTGTCCAGTATCGGTTAAGGGTGCTACAGGAGTTAGAATCATAGAATCATAGAATCGTAGAGTTGGAAGGGACCTCCTGGGCCATCTGGTCCAACCCCCTGCTCAAAGCAGGATTCGCTAAATCATCCCAGCCAGATGCCTGTCCAGCCTCTGTTTGAAGACATCCATTGAAGGAGAACTCACCACTTCTCGTGGCAGCTTGTTCCACTCATTGATCACTCTAACTGTCAAAAAGTTTTTTCTAATATCTAATCTGTGTCTCCTCCCATTCAGTTTAATCCCATTGCTTCTAGTCTTTCCTTGTGCAAATGAGAATAAAGTTGATCCTTCTACAATGTGACAGCCCTTTAGATATTTGTAGACAGCTATTAAGTCTCCTCTCAGTCTTCTCTTTTGCAAACTAAACAATCCCAAATCCTGCAACCTTTCCTCATAAGACAGGGTTTGCAGACCGGTCACCATTCTGGTTGCTCTTTTCTGAACTTGCTCCAGTTTGTTGATGTCTTTTTTAAAATGTGGTGCCCAAAACTGGACACAATATTCCAGATGAGGTCTGACCAAAGAGGAGTAGAGGGAAATAATGACTTCACGTGATCTAGACTGTATGCTTCTGTTAATACATCCTAGAATTGCATTTGCTTTTTTTGCTGCTGCATCACACTGTTGACTCATATTCAGTCTGTGATCTATTAGTATACCCAAGTCTTTTTCACATGTGCTGTTGCTTAGGCCTATTCCTCCCATTCTGTATATGCTTTTTTCATTTTTATTGCCCAGATGTAGTACTTTGCATTTTTCCCTGTTAAAAACCATTCTCTTAGTTGCTGCCCACTTCTCCAGTTTATTTATATCTTTTTGAATCCTCTCTCTCTCTTCTCTAGTATTAGCTATCCCTCCAAGCTTTGTGTCATCAGCAAATTTAATCAGTTTACCCTCAATTCCTTCATCTAAATCGTTGATAAAGATGTTGAACAATACAGGGCCCAGGACAGAGCCCTGTGGTACCCCACTTGAGACATTCTTCCAACTGGATGTGCAGCCATTTACGACCACTCTTTGGGTCCGATCACTAAGCCAGTTATGAATCCACCTAACAGTTGCCTTGTCCATTCCATACTTAGTCATTTTTTCAATAAGGATTGTATGAGATACTTTGTCAAATGCTTTGCTGAAGTCAAGATATACTATATCTACAGCATTTCCTTGATCCACCCAATCAGTGATTCCGTCATAGAAGGAAATTAAGTTAGTCTGACATGACTTATTAGTTATAAACCCATGCTGACTCTGTTTAATCACTTCTTTCTTATCCAGGTACTGACACACATGTTGTTTAATAATTTGTTCAAAGATCTTTCCTGGTATAGAAGTCAGACTCACCGGCCTATAGTTGCCTGGGTCCACCTTCTTCCCCTTTTTGAAGATAGGAACAACATTTGCTCTTCTCCAGTCTTCTGGGACTTCTCCTGTTCTCCAAGAATTTTCAAAGATTATGGAGAGGGGTTCAAAAATTTCTTCTGCTATCTCCTTCAGTACTCTGGGGTGTAATTCAACTGGACCTGGAGACTTGAATTCATTTAGGTTAGCTAAGTGTTTCCTCACTATCTTTCTGTTTACAGATATCCTGGATTCTTCTATTCCCTTAATAGGACAGTGAAGAACAGTTGATGTCACATTTCCTTTCTGAGAGAAAACAGATGCAAAATAGGAATTTAAAAGTTCGGCCTTCTCAACATCCTGTCTTACCATTTCATTATTTTCATCCTGTAAAAATCCTATAGCATCTTTGACTTTTCTTTTACTTTTGACATATCCCCAAAATCCTTTATTATTGCTTTTGACATCTCTTGCGAGCCTCAATTCATTGTCAGCTTTAGTTAATCTGATTTGTGCCCTGCAGGTTCTGCAGACAGCATTATATTCTTCTTTAGATATGCCTCCCTCTTTCCATTTTATAAACATTTTTTTCTTCCTTTTTAGCATGTGCTTAAGTTCTGTGTTCATCCATCCTGGCTTCCTTAAATGCTTCCTATTCTTCCCTCTTTTCGGAATTGTTAACAATTGTGCTTTGAGAATTTCATTTTTCAAGATTTCCCATCCTTCCTGGACATTTTTGTCTTTAAGGATATCCAGCCATTGGATCCCTCCAATTCTCTTTCTGAATCCCTTAAAATCTGCCTTTCTGAAATCTAACCTTGACGTCTGAGTCTTCACAGGTCTTCCTCCTCTAGTTATCCAAAATTCTAAAATAGCATGGTCGCTACCTCCTAGGGTCCCAGCCACTTTTACCTCCTCAACCATTTCCTCCCTGTTTATAAGGATTAGTTCCAAGGTAGCAGTTCCCCTTGTTTTCTCCCCTACCTTTTGGAAGATAAAGTTGTCAGCAAGAGAGGATAAGAATTTCCTTGACCTGTTAGTTTTGCCTGAGAGAGATTCCCAACAAATGTCTGGATAATTGAAATCTCCCATGACAACTATGTCATATTTTTGGGAGAACTTGGCCATTTGATGCATAAAGAGTTCATCCATATCTTCAGCTTGCACAGGCGGCCTGTAGTAAATGCCTACAATGGTGTCCTTTCCATTGTTCTGTCCTTGAATTCTTACCCAAACAGTTTCCACAGTACTCCCAGTCTCTGAAGCTTCAATCTCTGTGCAGATATACGCGTTTCTAACATACAATGCGACACCTCCTCCTCGTTTATCAAGTCTGTTTCTTGCAAATAAGCTGTATCCTTCTAGTCTTGTATTCCAATCATGTGTATTGTCCCACTAAGTTTCAGTGATTCCAATGACATCATATTTCTTCTCCTGCGTTAGTAGTTCCAATTCTCCTTGTTTGTTGCCCATGCTTTGTGCATTAGTATAGAAACATTTTAGTTTGTGATTGGTTTCTCTTTCTCCAATATTTTTATTAATTAGATTCTTTTGTCTTTGTTCTTCCTTTCCACTTCTAATAGCAGAGTTCTCAATAGCATTTGTCAGGTGTATGGCTTTTTCTGGTCTTTTGCTTCCCTTTCCATGTTGTTCTAGTTCCACGACTCAGCTCTGAGTGGGCATCCTGGAATCTCGGCCACTCGTAAAGCCATCACTAGGCTGTTCTGGTGGCCTTCGTTGACGTCTGACGTCACTGGTTTTGTGTCCTCCAGTGAAACTTGTGCCCGCGCTAAAGCCTCCCACAACCGGCCGGCCGGGGAATTGGTGCCACTGCCAATTCCGGATAGAGCGTAGACTCACCTGTCCATGGATTTTATCACCGATCTCCCACCCTCTAATGGCAAAACCGTGATCTGGGTAGTTGTGGATAGGTTCAGTAAACAAGCACATTTTGTACCCTTAACGGGCCTTCCTAATGCTGAGACTCTATCTAAGCTATTCATTGAGCATGTGATTCGGTTGCATGGTGTGCCTGTCAGTGTGGTGTCTGATAGAGGGGTGCAATTCGTGGCAAAATTCTGGAGAGCTTTTTGTAAAAGGCTGGGCATCAGTCTGACCTTTTCATCGACCTACCATCCCGAGACCAATGGTCAGACTGAAAGGACCAATCAGTCTTTGGAGCAGATCCTGCGGTGTCTTGTCACATCCAGACGGGATGATTGGTGCCCTGTGATACCTATAGCGGAATTCGCCTTCAATAATCGTGTCAATCAGTCTACTGGTACTTCTGCTTTCTTATTCATCTTTGAGTTTCACCCTCATTTTGGTGAATTCTCCAGACTAGATTCGGAGTGTCCAGGGGCTGATTCGGCCTTTTTGCGGTTGGAGGAGGTTTGGAGGGAGGGTCAGAGAAACATTGGGGAGGCTCAGGGTAAATATAAATTGTTTGCGGATAAACAACGCTCAGTGGGGCCGACTTATCAGGTGGGGGATAAGGTATGGTTATCCACCAAAAACATAAGGCTGAGAATTCCCTCTGCTAAGTTGGGTCCCAAGTTTATTGGTCCGTATGAGATTTTAGAGGTGATTAATCCTGTGGCCTTTTGCCTGCGTTTGCCTCCGTCATTACGGATTCCTATTGTGTTCCTTAAAGTGCTTCTGAAGCCCTCGGTGCCTTCCTCTGATGAGTCTCCCTCGCACCCGCCGCCTGTTGTGGTAGATGGTCAGACCGAGTATGAGGTGGAACAGGTGGTGGATTCTCGTTTGCTCCGTCGTTCACTTCAGTACTTGGACCATTGGAAAGGATACAGTCCTGAGGATCGGTCATGGGTGCCTGCGCGTTCGGTCCATGCGGATCAGTTGCTCCGGGCCTTTCACGCTCGTCATCCAGGGAAGCCTGGGGGTCCAGTGGCCCCCCATTGAGAGGGGGGTACTGTCATGGTCCAGTCCGGAGTTTATTTTCTGCTGTCTTCACTCCGGACAGGTCATGTGGGAGTTAATCTCCTCAGCCTCGTTCTGGAGCTAGCTGGGCTATTTCAGTCTCTCACAGCCTGCTGACCAGTGTTAGTGATAGCTCAAGCTTCCAGTTTAGAGCCGCTGACCCTTGTACCTTGGTGTTCCTCCTGCCTTTGACTGATATTCACATGTATGACCCGGACTGATTTCTGACCCCATCTCTTGGTATTTGTCTCTGCTGTTACGTTCCCTCTCTGGCATCTGACTCCCCAGCTTGTACCCCGACCACGTATTTCGTCTCACGTTTTGGACCCCGTGCTCATGTTCTGGCTTTCTGACTCTCAGCTTGGTATTTTGACTACGTGTATTGCTGCTCCTTCTGGTACGTCTGCTCCTGCTAGTTTCTGACTCGGTTCGTCTGACTATTCTCTCTCGTTACCTGTGGCACCTGTGCTGTTGCTCAGGGTTGCTGCTCTTAGTGTGTAACCTCTCTTCCCTCACCAGCTCCCCCTGGTGGAGGCTTCACTACTCTTTACAGAAAAGTTACAGCAACAAATTCATTGCTCCACACTACCTCGTCACATCCTCCTGCAACGATAAGAGGAATTCCAGTAGGACGATTTATTCGAATTAAAAGAATTTGTACCAATCCCAAAGATTTTGAAATTCAATCAGAGGATTTGAAAGACCAGTTTAGGAAAAGAGGCTATAGTCAAAGGAGTATCAAAAGAGGATACAAAAAAGCTGTAATTATATCCAGAAATGAATTACTATATGGTGAAAAGAAAGTACAAGAGGAGAAATCTAATCAAGTTCAAAGGATTACAACCTTTAATAATAAATGGCCTCAATTTAGGGATATCATAAATAAAGATCCTGTGTTGAAAAAGATACTACCTGAAAAACTATCAGTAATGGCAAGATCTAAGAATCTCCGTGATATACTAGTACATAGCCTGTATAATCCAGTTCGAGAACAAATCAATCTTAGAAACACAACAAATTCCGGTTTCTGATAAATACGTATACACACTGGCGCTTACCTACTCGAGAAAGGAAATAAAACGAACCTCAGCTACAGCTGGTGAAAACACCAGGCTCTGTGCCATCTCCTGTAAAAATGGTAAGTAAAGTAAATAGTGGATCACCGCGCAAATGCTGAGATAGATTGAATATTGTATACTCACACAATGAACAAGTTGGTATGGAGTGTACTCAGAGATAAATGCAAATTTTCATCCGTTTGGAGAGCAAAGCTGATGAAATACTGATGAAAAAATTATTAAATAGATTATTAAATAGAGAAAAGAACTGAAAAATAGCAAAGCACTGATGAGGCAATCCGAGTACTCACTGATTCATGCAGAGGTCCATGAAAAAGGAGAGGTCTCCCTGAATAAAGTGCTGAGTGCTAATTGTAACAGAGCAGCTAGAACCAGGGCGTTGGCTGGCAATGAGCTTTTTCAATAAGGAAGCTGTGTGCTTCAGCGCACTGTCTGCCAGTACTTTCAGCGCTCAGCACCTCCATGCTGCCCACTCATCTGAACATCGGGCTTCACAAGTAAGCGCACCATATTTAGCATTTAGCTGCAGATTAGATCACTTATAACTGTCACCATCATCTATCTAGCGCGCACCACCAGTGTCTCCATTTTTTGTGCTGCCATCGCTTATCATATCTGTGAGTCATCGTCTATATCACTAACAAGAGGTAATATACTCACTAACCAGTACCTTTTTTATTTTTCCCTCTATTATTCGCTGAAGCACACAGTTTTATGGGAGAGTGGGTGTTTTTATGTGTTTTATATGTTTTTATATGTCTGTCTAATTATGTGTTTAATCATATAGATGTCTTATTCAGCGTTACCCTCTTGATCGTCACAATTGGTTACTATTTGAATGCTGCAGCCAGGATCATATTCCTCACCAATCATTACACTGATGCCTCTACCTTGTGCCAGTCATTACACTGGCTACCCATCCACTCCAGAATTCAGTATAAACTTATTACCCTCACTCACAAAGCCCTCCATGGCTCAGCACCACCCTACATCTCCTCCCTTGTTTTAGTATACCACCCTACCCGCGCCCTCCGTTCTGCTGATGACCTGAGGTTAGCATCCTCAATAGTCAGAACCTCCCACTCCCGTCTCCAAGACTTTACACGTGCCGCGCCAATTCTTTGGAATGCACTTTCCAGGTCAATACGATTAGTCCCCAATCCCCACAATTTTAAGCGTGTCCTGAAAACGCATTTATTCAGACTGGCCTATCGCCTCAACACATTAACCTAATCTATCCCTGTGTGGCAGAGCCAAAAGTTTTACCATAACCAGGTTCCCCGCATCATTCTCCCACATGCTTTATGCATCCATTAGCCCTCTGTGTCCGTACTGTCACACACTTACCATTATGGCTGGTCCATACAATCAGGGCAACTGTTACCACCCACCTTTCGTGTCTACCTCTTTCCTCATAGACTGTAAGCTTGCGAGCAGGGCCCTCTTTCCTCTTGGTATTTGCTATAATCTACTGTATGTGATTATTGTTATGCTGTAATGTCTATTGTCTGTACAAATCCCCTCTGAAATGTAAAGTGCTGCGGAATATGTCGGCGCTATAAAAATAAAATTTATTATTATATTATTATTATTACTTCTGCTCACTTCCATCTTGGGTAATTTTTGGAAGCCTCTGAAGATTTGATGTCTTGCAATAAGAGAACTTGTAAACCTTTGGGTTCCCTTGCTTATCATCCATTTTAATTGTCACACTCATGTGTATTATGTATTTTAATTTATTATTTATATGTATTGATTATGATTTGTGTTCGATAAATGTTTGATCTGTTTATCTCTTGATCCATACTGTTCACTTAAGTACTGTATTTATATGAGAAGTATATTTAATATTTATATCTATAGCCTTCACTAGAATATTAGTATGAGAATCAGTTTAAGTATTATATTCAATAGTTGCACCTTATTAAATATTTATACTCTTTACTAGAATATTGGTATAAAACTCATATTCAATATCTGCACCTTATTATTATTTTCAGCACTTGGACACTTTAGGTACATTGTTATTTTTTAGCATGGCTTTTACAATTATCACACTGATGTAGTACGATTACTTCTCGGAGTTGGTAGGTGCGCATGCGCTGCTGTCGTCATGCCGGGCCGTCCTACTCCCAGCATCAGGTGGTGCCATGACTTCCGCCTGGCATCAACTGGGTGGAACACATGCGTGTCACCGCGTCCGGAGATGAGAGTTCCTTTCATGGCAGTGACATCGGCGCCGGATGCAATGTTGTCTATCATACCTCTATGCATATATGGATACATGGGGGCGGAAGTGTAGTGTCATGTATTTTGGGGATAATGTGAGAGCAATCTCAAAAGATGATTGTACAGCGGATATTTAAATAGACACTCAGTCTTTTGCATTATGCACACCCCTAGAAGAAGAAGTTGCGAAACGCATGTTGGGGTGATAGACGCGGCATTCTCCTGCTCACCACTAAAGTAAAAATGTTCACATGTGTTCCTTATAACTTTTATTGACTGTCCAGTTCATTTGATTATTTGTGAGGCATTAAAGCACTTAAGGTAGGTATATTTTGCGAACTCACCTCTATTGTTATCTTGAGGCATTTTTTGAAGTTAATTTTAAAGGGAGCATGGCACATAATAAATGGGGATATTTGTCACTCAGCAATTACCCATAGGCACAAAGACACTTTATTAGTATTTAAGTGAGGTGAGATTTTTTTGTGAATTGATAGGCAATGATATTTATTTGGAATTACACCTTGAAGAGTTTATTACTTTTGATTAATTGTGAACATTCATAGGGATGTATTTAATATTTCTTGTATATTGTCCACCTAAGAACAAGTCTATTTAGGGTATTATATTGCTGCATTGAGTGATGTTTTTTTCTAGTGCATTATAGATAGAGCAGTGGTTTGTCTATAGTCTTTTGTCAGACCTGAGGCATCTTTCGTGTTATGTTAATTAATGATTAATAAAATTACTGTTGAAATATACACTCCTTTGCCTTCTATTCATGTGACGGTATGGTGGTTCATTTCAGATATGGAGTGACACCTCGTTTGAAGCTATTTTTTGGACTAATATGTATGTGTAATAAAAAGAGTCCAGGAGAAACAGAGTTGATATTCTCTGAAATCTAGTATTAAGTTCAATGCAGCAGGTGGAAAGAGTAATCCCAAACAAAGAAGTATACTTGTGCATCCAAAAATGGCTACAGCAAACTGATAATGAATAAGAAAGGAGGAGCAAGAGCTAACATCATCAACTACAGAAGGGAAGAGGGGACAAACTTCAAAGAGCAGGGCTTCTTCCTAGAAGCAACAGAATGCAATGCATAACATAGAAAGACATAACAAGTTTTTCCCATTCATGGGACACAACAGACAGGCCTCTTCCACTGCAGTCTTCAATCGGGGATGGTAGACTAGCTTCTGCCACCACTGAAACATCTTCTCTGGACCAAAGTGAGCTCCTCTTACATGAGCTTCCATGGCCTCCTGATTGATCACCTTTTCGGGAAGTACTACTTGCCAGGTGATTCCCAATTCCTGTACCAACTGCACCTTCCGATAGAGCAGACTGTCTTCCAGTTGAAGCCTCTCCCATTTTCGGAGAATCTGCAGCATTCCCAAAGACAAGGCGTCTCACTCACTCTGGCTGAGGAGTTGTTTAAGGGCCACCCATTGTCTCAACTGAGTGAGTTCTCTGTCTTCCTGCTGAAGCCGCAACCCAGTCAACTCGAGGTCGTCCCAACAGGTGTTTTCCCGACACCTCTTTGTCATGTTCCCGCATCATTGCCAATGCCCTGGCGAGGTTCCAAATCCCAGGGATCTCTTCTGCCTCCAACTCTTCATCTCGGTCACGACCAGGTCGCTCGTGCATCACCCTGGACAGGGCATCGGCATGTGTATTCTCAGCTCTTTTTTGATATGCAATCTTGTATCGATATTTTGCCATACTGGTCACCCATCTTTGCTCCAAGACCCCCATTTTATAGGTGGGCCAGGGGATTGTTGTCAGTACAGACCAAGACTGTGGATCCCGACAGGTACTTGATAAACTTCTCGGTCATCATCGCCCACACTAACACCAGTTATTCCAACTTGAAAGAAGTATAGTTGCCTGGGTTTCGTTCTGAGTCATGGAGAAATTGGCTCGCATAGGCAATCACTCGTTACTTTCTGTCCTGTATCTGGGACAATACAGCCCCTAATCCCTGGAGACTTCCATCGGTGTGAAGGATGAAGGGTTGAGAGAAGTCTGCATAGGTCAGTATGGGTGCTTCAGACAGAGACATCTTCAGGGCTCAAAAGACTTCTTCCTGGCTATCCCCCCCACTGGATGGTCCGATTCTTCGCACCAGACGTCACTCCTTTCAATAACTTCAGCAGTGGATTAACAATACAAGTGAAGTTTTTCACAAACTGTTGATAGTACCCCGTAAACCCCAGAAAGGCTTGCACGTCCTTCACTGTCTTTGGAGTGGGCCAGTCTTGTACTGCCGCTATCTTCCCACGAGCAGGTCTCATTCCCTCAGCGGATACAACATGTCCGAGGTGTTCAATTTGCTTGCAGAAAAGGTGACATTTCTGAGGTTTCTCTTTCAGGCCGTGCTTCTGCAGCCGAATCAACATCTGCTCCAGACGTCGGAGTTGCTCCTCAAAAGTAGCTGTATAGACAATGATATTGTCCAGATAAATGAGGGTAGCTTCAAAGTTCAGGTCTCCTAGACACCACTCCTTTAGTCGCTGAAAGGTTCCAGGTAATACCGAAGGGCATCCGGTTGAATTCGAAAAAACACATAGGCAGTATAAACTCTGTCTTTGGCCGGTCCTGCTCAGCCATGGGCACTTGCCAATATCCACTGGTCAGATCTAATGCCGAGAAGTACTTGGTTTTTCCCAGGGCAGACAACGACTCCTCAATTCTCGGTAGGGGATAAGAGTCCCGCACTGTACAGGCATTTAGTCACCGGTAGTCAACACAGAAACGCAGGGTCCTGTCCTTTTTCAAAGCTAAAACAATGGGGGCTGCCCACGGGCTCTGGCTCTCCCAGATGACTCCACTCTCCAGCATATGTGCCAACATTTCTTTCACTTCCAAATCGGTGCGGTATTTCCTGTGGGGATCTCGAGAGTTATGGCTGCAGTGCACCCGAAATCATCGTCATGACCGGTAAAGACATCCTGGTAACACCCCAGCATAGCTTCTACCTGTTGCACCTGTTGTGATGAATGTCCCATCAGTTCAGCCCGCATCTGTCCCAGAATCCTTCGTTCATGGTGCTGGACCGAGGCAATGAGGACACGGTAACGGCTACAGTCCAGGGATCTCCTCACCACTAACTGAATGACCTCTAGTTGCATCAGTTCTTCCGGCATACCCAGTATTTGTGCCGCTTCACTATTGGGTGAGAGCATGAGATTGTCCTCTCCTAGCTTGACACACCGCACCACAAAATTGCCGCCATGAACAGTAGCTAGTGTCCACACAATGAGTAGCCCCGAAGGTAGTTGATCCATTATGGCTGGCTTTAACTGGACTTCCACTCCTTCAAGGGGTGTACAAGCTTGCACGGGCAGTGTGAGCACAGTCTGACCAAGTGGTAAGACGAGTTTGGCAGCAGCCGGAACTACCACCTTCCCCAGGACTTTTCCTCCACTCGACATGCCACCCATTGCCAGGGTCTCCGGTGGTCAGCACTACTCCTATGCGGCCCACATCTTTGCCACACACGGTAATTTGCATCCAGACCACCCCTGCGACCAGGATGGGCAATTGATTGGCAGCTGTTAACTTGATCACTGGGCCCCATTCAGGCCGTATCGCCTCAGAAAAATGATGTCTGAAATAAGTCTCTGGCATGGTGGTCACTTGGGAACCAGTATCAACTAGACAGTGGACGGCCCGAACATCCACTTCGGCCCATACGAGAGGACTAAGGGAAACCAAACTTGTGGGACTACCTTCTCTCCTTGTTGGCTGCTCAGGCTCCGGGCGTCATCCCCCTGCCACGGAGCCCACTGTTTTAACAGCCTATGGGTAAGTGGCATCCCCTGTCTTGCGCATCCTTGGGCATAAAGTCCAGTGTCTCTGCACTTAAAGCAAATCGGATGTCTCTCTGCTTGGGATTGCCCCATTTCCTGATGGGGCTCAGGGTCAGTTCTGCCTCCGAAGGAATTCGGGATCACCACGGGTTTGTTTCTTAAGTCCGACCACTCTTCCCGCATGTACTGGATTTCCTTCCGGATTTCTCTAACCCAACCTGGCTCATCTGAGGGCGGAATAGATACCTCCTTGCTCCGGACCTTCCCTGTCTAGGCTGCCATCCCCTCTTGCTCGCTTGCACGTGCTTCCGCCCAGATCTCTAGAAAAGACATGCGTGGATTGACCCGCAAGCGCTCCCACAAGGCATGCGTAAGCAGCGTATCACTGATACCTGCCACTAGTTGGTCTCTCAAAATTACATCAGGAGCCCCACGCCTACATCATCCCGCTTAGTAATCGCGGCATGAACCCCCTGCAGCGATTTTATATATTGGGTCACAGACTCCCCCTCCCTTTGAACACGGCTAAACAAGCGCATCCGTAATTCACCGACATCCGTGGGGTCCCCTTTAGTGATGGGCGAGTAGCTTCGCTGCTTAAGTCTCCTCGAGCACGCTCGGGTGATCTCCGAGTGTTTTGGTGTGCTCGGAGATCTAGTTTTTGTCTTCTCAGCTGCATGATTTGCGGCTGCTAGACAAGCTGAATACATGTGGGAATTCCCTAAGAAACAGGCATTCCACACATGTAATCAGCCTGTCCAGCAGTCACAAATCATGCAGCTAGGACAACGAAAACTAAATCTCCAAGAACGCCAAAATACTCTGAGACCCCCAAGCATGCTCGGAGAAACCCGAGCAACAAGTATACTCACTCATCACTAGTCCCCATGCATCTCTTCTAAAATCTGTAACACTTTGGTGAACGTGTTCCGCTCATGCGGGGGCTGGAACATGACAGAACATCTAGCTTCCCTGTCCAGGGCCATCACAGCAATCTCTGCCTGCATAGCGGGGGTCATGGGGTGCATTCTTAGCATGCCTTTAACCCGCTCGGACCAGTCACATAGCATCAAATTGCTCCCTGTAAACTTTGGGAGAATGCTGAGCATGGCCCCCAGTGGCAAGCTGGCCCTTGGGACACCCACGGTTGCTTGATCTGTCGCATCTGCGCCTGTGGACTGCATTCTGCGGGCTACGACAAGTGCAAGCAGGTTGAAGGATGCAGTGATGGACAGGAGACAGAGCAAGGGTTATCAAATTTAATTTAACAGAGTATAAGCTTCTTGCAGGGGAGCAAGAAACAAAAACAAGAGCACAAAATGTAGAATAGCAGCAGTCCAGTTGTCAAACTTATCATGTCCTGTATGTTCTTCCTCCGCAGATGATCCCACAGGGGTTGTAGCACAGGCAACGGCCGGGAAAATGTCCATAAATGGGGTCCTTTATACGGTGGTCAGCCTTCTGACGGCAGCAGTTGGTCTCCAGTACCTTCCGCTGAGCCCCTAGTCCGTAAACCCGTGCATCCGAGGCAAACAAGGCCACAGCACCCAGAGTCAATCATGGACTGGCGTACAGCAACGGGTAGTGAAGGCTGCAAACGTCTGTCCGGTACTCGGCTTCTCTCCGCATGTGTGTGGTACTCACGGTCACTGAGCATGCGGCACCTCTCTCTCTAACGGTCCCGCTGATGATGGAGGGAGCTGACAAACACAGCCTGTCGCAATGCCAGTGTTCAGGGGGCTGAGCGCGCTGCTCATTCTGCTGCACTCTGCTGGTTTGCGCCTAACTGCCCGTCACCGCACACGCTTTTTCTTTTATCTCGCCCCTCCTACCCGGGTCATGAGGTTTGTTAGGTCCCAAAATTCTTCCCCCAGGCAACATGGAAGGCAGCCTCAACAGTTCAGGACCCGTCTCGGTACAGGTACCCGCAGTCCGGTCCTCTTCCCTAAAGAGACATAAAGACATTAATAGTTGTTTAACTGCTAGATAAGAAGAACATCAAAAACAGTGTATAGAGTGTTGCATAGATATTAGTCGCATCACTGTGTTCTGATAGTGTCTTAAGTCATATTGTATTGACATTGCTACTGTTACCCATAATATAATGCTTACATATATATATATATATACTGTATATACAGTATACTTATAGATAGATGTGTTGGTCAAATAAGCAGTTTTTAACTTAAAAGAGTGGGGTTCTAAAGTCTCTGACATTATGACAAAAAACCATTCCATCTCATGTTTTATGCTGTTTTGGTGTGCAAACAAAACTGAAGAGGGTAATATAATAATGTTCTTATTTACACACTAAGCCACCATTGCCATGCTTTGCTGTTGATTTGGCATATAACTACTTACTTGGAAGTAAGAAGACATTTTCAAATCTGATCTCATGCTTTGCACTGAGGAGGAACATGTGGTAAGGCTCGTTAAGGGGTTGATATTCATTTTTGGAATTGCTACTTCCAATAAGTGGCACTAGAGTTCTAGTTCTCTTCATTTCTAAAAAAAAATATAATTTGCATATTTAATTTCCCAGAGGAGTATTGAACAGCCTACAAGTCTCCTTACCCTGGTATGTCAGGCGTGTTACCCTGCACAAGGTGAAACGTTACCCCTTACACCGCATAGAATGGTGACACATAGGCTTACATATGAGACAGTTCTAGAGAGGTAAAACTTGTCAAGATAACACGATTTATAAGAAAGCAGAAATGCTGATACTGGAAACAGCAAGGGGTTTCTCTCAGCAATAAACTTTAATCAGTTGCCAGCTTAGATCTCGAGCCAGAGCTACTCCACTATATCTACAGTAAAGCCTCTTTGTGGTGACTATCCTATTCAAAAATCTTCTTCAGGAGAGTCAGTCTGATGAAAGAAGAGGCTAATATACACAAGAAAATTTGGAACTGGTAATCTGTTAGATAGAAATTTGTTCTCATTCAGGGGCAGTCTTAAAGTGTCAGCATTCTTCTGAAGTGGTTTTACTTTACTTTATGAACAGACTGTAGTAATTTGCAGTGAAACCATTCATAATCAGCTTTTTCATGGTAGACAATTATCTGAGCTAGGGGAATGGCGTGAAGTTCAGGAAACCTGTCATATAGAAAATGGTATCTGATACCCAGGCATAATGTTACAGAGCAGGAGGAACTGATCAGATTAATAAACTTCTGTGGAGAAAAGTTTCAGAAATCGTGCATTTAATTCATTGAAACCCCTGGTCTTTGTCTACATATGAGTCCAGTGGGTTGTCCTTCTCAATGGTTCACAGTCTTAACTTTATTATTGTGCATGCAGATATAGCTGTCAATCACTAGTAGGACACACTGGATTCACAGGCATACAAACACCAGGATTCAAGTAATTAAAATACAAGTTATACAGTATGTATTCCAACAAACCTGTATATCATTTTGCTCTCTTCTATCCACACATCGGACTACATGTTCAAAATGACCGTTTTATTGTTCAATTCAGATTTTTGTGTTACTTGTATATTTTATTATTATTATGATTAATTATTTAATAAAAATCAAAAACAAAATTAGTAATCTTATAATTTTCTCATTGACCACTAGGATTGTTTTAAGGCTTATATTTCCTATCCTTTCATTAAGAGTTTTCAGTAGACTCATTATCATCAGAGGCAAGATTACAAAGATGCGTAATACCTCTACGTAACTGATCACATAGGATTAACCAATCACAGTAGGTAATGTCACAGCTGACCCAGCTTCTCTTCCTTTCAGGATGACTTTTGCGCACACTCATTAGGTGCTTCAGTGCAAAAGATATGGTGTGAGATTTTTCATTGCTGCTAATGTACATGTGAATTTCCTGAAACAATAGGAAAATTGGAGCCTTAAAAAAAGGCCCAGTGTAAGGGTTTCAAGATTTCTAATTTTTATTTTAAAATAAGAATGTAATATGTAAAGAAAAACTGCATAAAAAAGTAATATTCTGATGATACATTCTATTTAAAGGGAACAAGCCCTACCCTGCTATATTTAAAATTCAGTCTGTTTCAGATAAGCAACCTAAACTAAAAATATTTTCCAGAAGGGCGCTCTTCCCAAGTAAAGTAAACTGAAATCTAGTCTAACTTTGGGGCGGTCTTCTCAAATAGGTGGTCTTTTGAACGTAAACAGATTAAGGTAATTTGCAGCATTAAGAAACCCTTTAGTACACGTATTTCTTATGTTGTATTTTATTTTGCATGGAGAAATGTGGCTTCAAATCTCACAGTATCTTCCTGCTGATTGTATTCCCTCATGGGATCATCCGTTCTTTTGCCAAAAAACCTTGTTCTTCTCTTTCCTCCATAGACTTAGCTGCTTGGCAGGCGGCCCAGGTCTTTTCAGACCTCTGCAATAGCTGTTTGCATGGAAATTTGACAACTGACAAGAAAAATTATTGCTATTTAATCATTCATTTAGGAAGCAGATACGGTAATAGCGACTTACAAAATTATCATGTAGAGGAATAGCTGATATATCTATTTATCCCGAATTGTCAGCTTTAGTATACATGCACGCATGGGATCCCATCCTCATTGGTAGTATTAATTCTATTGTTGGCATGTTGTCATAGATGTTTGCAAAGGGTCACAAACTGTTCTTGTTCTCTTGGGACCGATATTCTACAAGATTGGAAAGTGGAAAATTGGTGTAGCCTTTTCTGTCCCTGGTTGGGAAAAAATAGTAATTTATTCAGAGTTTAGACCCACTGCTCCTTAAAGCCTCAAGTATGTCCTCTAGAGGTATTTGTCATCACAATCATGCTACCTGAACACGGGCAGTATGAATCAGGCCATGACTGTATTATTGCAGTCAGGTATGTTTCACTCTGAAGTACTGCAGTGTTTTAGAGAAAATATATCTTGAAATGGCAGCTGGGGACTATGCATTTTGCCTGAGTAGCCCAAACTGCCTCAGTTGACTGCCATGTCTTTGTTGGGAATTGGCCTTGGATTGATTAGTCAGATGAGTCCCTGGCTTTTCAAAGAATATTTTGTCTTAAACGCTGCAGCACGTCAGAGTAAACCATACATAGATGCAATCATATGACCAGTATCCAATTCATACTACCCTTGGTTCGGTCAACATGAATCTGATGACTGGTCACTTTTAGGGTAGGGTCACACTAGAATTTTCTCCACATCCTAGAAAAAGATCTGTATATTCTGATTCGGCTTTGATCATAATTTCATTTTTTCTCGGATGTGGAAAGAAGAAAAAGTATCTCCACTTTCTCCATTCTTTCATGTCCATGAAAATCGGACTGCATTTAGATGCGGATCAGTTTTTCTCATGGACCTATAGACTTGTATTGCTGATTTTAATGTGACCCTTGGATCAAAATCAGGGACAAGTGTCCAATTTTTTACTCTGAGTTCTTGATCTGAGGAAAAAAATTAGGCATGTGTACAGCTCCCTAGAATATCATAGGTACAAGTGCTAGCCACGAAAACCGTAACAGCACTCGAAATTGGTCATGTACACTAGTCCTTAAAGTACTTCAGTTTCAGTGCCTCAAATAATCCCATTAGTGCTCACTTCCTAGATTACTGATCAATCTATACATTCCATAAATCTTTCCATAAAGCTTCACTACAAATGCTTCTATCCTGCCATGGATGTATCGACCTGTCACAGATTCCTCCATTATGCTAGTCAACAGTGTCCTGATAGTGCCTGCCAAAAAAAAACCAAGACAGCACCTGTCATAGATCCCATCTTTCTCTTCATTTGTCTTTATAACAAAAATGAAAACTAATGTTTCCTGTTCGTTAATAAGTTCTTCAATAAAGAATAAATACAAGCAAACTGAGATGCAGAGGAGAAAGCCGACATGCATTAATAAAGCCTTCAGCAACAAGAGTCTTGTATACACATGTCTATGAAGCAGGGTAGATCTGAAGTATTTTCTGTAGGCTGCAGGAGATGCATTTAAGGAGCTCTTATGAATCACTTCAGCAAGGGCAGGATAGAAAATGGACATAGTTAAGAAAGCTGTGTTTCAAAATACTTGTTTGTACTTTTGTACTTTTAACCGAGGATTGGCAATACCAGAATAAAACCAAGAGTTGTGTGTTCATGCTTCTCCACTCATAAGCTTATTACGAGTATAAGGCATACACATACAAATTTACCACTATTTGCTAAAGGTTTTACTAACTTTTGCTGGCAGTTTTTAAGATATCGACCTTATATCTTCTCCAGGACAATCTCTTCTACAGTTCATCCATTCAAATTGAATCATTTGCTTTTTCTGTCCTGACTCCTGATCCATTCTCCAGACTGAGTAGGAACATGGGTTGGTCTCTAGAGCTTGCTCTGAAGGTTTCTGAGCCCCTGTTGCTGCAGTATCTGTGGTTGGATGGCTTTAGGTTGGGTAAGTGTGCAATGGGAATTATGGAATTTAAGGTTGTTTAGTGTCCACATTTGTCCAAAACACAATGGTTATCATGTACAGAATGTTTACAGTTTACAGATCTACAACCACAGAGTCACTAAGTGAAGGTAACCCTTTAAAGTGCAGAAGATAAATTGAAGCGTCTTTCCTTCAATGGAAACTCTGTATCAGGTTCACCTCCCATTATGTGTCATTATAATACTGCTGCGGTGTCTCGTGCCATCTATATTGGCATCACGATCACACCCATTTGCTTATGTAGGATGTGTGAGGGAGTGATCCTACAGGATAGGGGGGTGACCCACTTCTTGCTGCCGACAGACACGAGACTGAGACAAGGGTTATATTCAACAGGTCCGTTTTTATTGGCCGCCTCTCTGACGACCACCGCCATGCATCACAGGAATTTCACAGTCCTTTTATTTACAGACCTGGGTACCTTCAATTCTTATTTTTACCGTCGTGGCGTCCTTTGTGGCTCTTCTCACTGTGGCTGCCTTTGGCCAATCCACCACAGCGCTTCACCATTCCAAGTACACCGTCCGCTTGGTACCCCTCAGACGTCTCGGTCTGCGGCTACTGTCCTCTGGGCCACCCCCCGTGACCGTCTCAACTGTCAGTTCCTCTCTGGAGGCTTTCTACCATTTTCCTCTCTACAGCAGAACCTCCTTACTAGTGAGCTCCCCTTGCTGACTGGACTTTCCAGAATCTTCCCTCAACCTCTTATACTCCCAGTCCTGGTGGCTCCGCCCACTATCACCTGACAGTCAATTCGACCAATGGCAGTTACACAGTCACACTCCTACACTCCCCACTGCCCTCTAATGGTCAAACTACAACATGACACCTTTTTCTCTTAATCTCAGCACTTTTGTACCTGCACTGTGCTACCCCTCTGCCTCTTCCTACAGGCAGATCTATCTGTCAGTTCAACCTCCCTACACTTACTACAGCAGTCACACTATGATTCTGAAATTGCATCTAAATCAACAAAAGTCGGGGTTTCAGCATAGTTGGCTCTCATAAAATAATAGAAAGGGTCAAATGTAATCTCATATATATATATATCCCCTAAAAATGATACTTTATTAGTTAAAAACCACAAGTGTGGTAAACACCAACGAAGTGACAAGAAATAAACAAAAATAGAAAAGTGTTCAAGCAGATACCACTCTAAGGTGACACCTAGAAATCCCTGATGTGATCCTGAGCTTGACTCTACCTGTCCGCGGAGGTTGGCACCCTAGGGGGGAACGTAGTGGCGCCCCCGCTCAACGATGACTATCCCTAGGGGCCCTAGTATACCCTACAGCCACTAGTGGTCACCTCTACCCGATAATAAAGGGAACCTCTGCTGCTAGACAGAGACCAATCTGCTCTAAAGAGGGCCCTGTGTCCCAAAGAAAGAGGTTAAAAATAGAGAACACACATGGCATCAGGTGGTGTACTTATATACTCATTTGCATAATGATGCCCCACATCCAATATCAACAGTGAGGCATCATATGCACACTAATGGGAGTCATAAACCGGACACTTTAGATATATTCCATATTGCCACAATCTCACAGCTATACAATCTCTTCATATAGAGAGAAAAAGTGTATACAAAGCTGTCAATTTAACTAGTGTAGCACAGGATAAAGGATGGTGTCCCATTATAAAATCAATTAACATCCCAATAGCAAAATAAACACAGAGCTGCCACAGCGATGCTCATCTGTGTTTATCACCACCAGCCATCAAATGGTTAACGCCTCAACGCGTTTCGCCTGAGTAGGCTCATCAGGAGGCCCGATAATACAATATCTTGTGTCCCATAACGGTGCAGAAGCCAACCGATGCTCATCCCGGTTCCTCTTTTTAAGCCCACCGCTAAGACCGCATATGCTCCGCCCATTCACGTGACGTAGCAACGCTAAGCGCCTATTACAGTGTCCCTACTACATTCTCAGGCAGCACTAGCCAGACCCAGGTGTTCCGATTGGCTATCAGGACTCACATATCACGTCACTCAAGGATGACCAATCGGGTCTCTTCAAGCATCGCAGTACTATCCAATCACTGGAGCTGAGACAAATTACATGGTCTGACGTGCGCAGTGTCACTCCTGGAGAACAGAAAGACAGTCTCGCAGCTCTCTCCAATCGCTGCGGCTGAGACACACTGCCAAGTCTGACGTGCAGCGCTCGCACATGTGATCCATAGAGAATGTTAAACTCCCCCATCTTGAAAAGATGAGCCACAAATGATACAGCATCAGGTGTACAGTTCACCATTATGTATATATATTATATTCAGTGGCCAAGTTGCACTCTTCAGTAGCATAACAGTTGCGTCTTATCACACAATGTATAGACACTGTGCGCTAACAGTTCAAATATATATACAAATAAACCGCAGCTGGCGCTGGCTAGTGTGAACAAGCGCCAGAATGCGTCTTCATTGTCAAATACATATGATTAAAAGGCGCTTTTTTATATATATACGTATCAACTGATATTCTAAATTAACTGAGGTTGCTCAGAGTCCAGTGGGGAGTATATTAGCGTAGGGCAGTAAAAAGGGAACATTGGTATATATAATGATCCATGGCAATACATGGGAATCCCAAATAGAAGGGAAGCAAAAGACAAAATCTAGAAGGTCAATATCCTCAAAAGAGGAGATCACATTATTCAGTTATGGCTTATAAGAAACAGGCAAACGACAATTGGTCATTCAGCCCCCTCGGCTCCAGGGACTCCATCCTGAATATCCATTCACATTCTCTCCTTAGAATATTCTTATCCACATTCCCTCCTCTGGGGTTCACATTCACAACTTCTATAATACAGAATTTGATTTCACCGGGGTCACCTTTATGACACATCCACATATGTTTAGCAAGTGGGGTCTCTCTTTGATTTCTAATATCACCCATGTGTTCCCCTACTCTCCTTCTGAATTCTCTCCTAGTCTTCCCTATATAATTTTTAGGGCATGAGCAAGTGGCCATATAAATAACCCCTGTGGTCTTGCAGTTAGAAAAGTCTCGTTGATAAAAAGTCTTGCCAGTGGTTGCACTACAGAAGGACTTTCCCGGTCTCATATATTTACAGAGACTGCAATCCCCACACTTGAAGAAACCACAAGGTCTCCTATCCAGCCACGTGCCACCAACCGCTGGCCTTCTGTATTGACTATGGACCAACATGTCTCTGATGGACTTACCCTTTCTGAACGTAATGTTGGGGCGCTCACCGATCGCATCCTTCAAATCCGGATCCAATCTGAGAACGTCCCAATGTTTGGACAGGACCTTTCTAACCTCCTGATGTTTGACATCAAAAGTCCCAATGACCCTTATTTGTTCCATCGAGTCCCCTACCTCACGTTTCTGCAACAGTTTTTGTCTGTCTGCTTTACTTGCAAAATCAAATGCTGTATCTAAAATATGTTTAGGATAACCCTTGTCCTTGAAGCGGCAAAACATATCCCCAGCTTGTTTCTGGAAGAGATCATTCCTAGAGCAATTCCTCTTAAGTCGGAGGAATTGTCCCTTCGGAATACCTCTCTTGAGAGGGATTGGATGGTGGCTCTGCCAATGCAGCAAGCTATTTGTGCTCGTCGGTTTACGAAATATACTTGTGGAGACACCTCCCATCAGATCTTTTTTGATTCTAATATCCAGGAATGGTATTTCAGTTTTGTGAATTTCTGAGGTGAATCTCAGATTCACATCATTTTGGTTCAATTCTCTTACGAATTCTTCAAATTGATTCTTTTCCCCTGTCCATATTACAAAGACATCATCTATGAACCTATACCACATGGAAATCATTCCGTGCCACCACTTTTCTTCCCCTCCAAACACAATGGTCTCCTCCCACCAGCCCAGGAACAGATTTGCATACGACGGGGCACAGGGGCACCCCATCGCAGTGCCCCTGAGCTGGTGGTAGAATTTGCCATCAAAGTAGAATGCATTGTGGGTCAAAATGAACCGTAGGAGAGATGTCAGAAAGATGTTATGCCCCCTGCATGCTATTGACCTCTGATTGAGGAAGTGTCCCACACCCCGGATACCTGCTTCATGTGGTATATTGCTATAGAGAGCTTCTATATCAATGGAAGCCAACCAGACATTTCCTTCCAGATGTACGCCCTCTAACTTTAGTAATAGATCTAATGTATCTCTCAGGTATGATGGAATAGAGATCACAAAGGGGCGTAATAACTGATCAATATAGAGACCACTGTTTTGTGTCAATGAGTCCACACCTGATACAATCGGTCTCCCCTTCAAAGGGTTCAGGCCTTTATGTATCTTTGGTAATGTGTAAAACGTGGCTATTAATGGAAACTTAGGAAGAATAAAATCAAATTCTGCCTTCGAGATTAAACCATCCCCCAGGGCCGTATCCAGAAGGATTGTCAGTTCTTCTTTGTAAGTGGTCATAGGATTAACCTTTAACACCTCATAAGTGGAATTATCTTGCAAAATAGCATAAGACATTTTACGATATTCATTATGATTCAAAATAATCAAATTTCCCCCTTTATCGGAGGGTTTCACAACTATTTGCTCATTTTTCTTAAGGGCCTCAAGTGCTGAACGCTCACTCGTCATTAGATTATCATTGTTTTCCCAATCTGGTGCTGTTAGTCTCTTAAGGTCCCTCTCCACCAACCGGGCGAATATATCAATATTCCCCATGTCACCCTGAGGTGGCATCTTTTCACTTTAATTTCTTAAAGTGGTAAAGGGACCCTTTCCAGCAGCAGGGGTCCTATTGTTTTCATTCAAAAGTCCAAGGAGCGCCTCATACCCTTCAATGTCTTCCTCACTGAGGCTCTGTTGTTTACAAGCCTCCCGGCTATTGTGTCTAAAAAACTTCTTCCACTTTAATTTCTGGTTCTGTTCAATCCTCTGCCTTGGCTCCCTCCTCTTCCTCTTTTTTGGAACAAGGTGCGAGGACGGGTTATCAATTAAGAACCCGATTCAACCAATAAGGGGGCAGATTGTGAATCTTTCCTCGCACATCCTTACCAGGGACGAGCAGAGTGTTCTTTCGAGAGGCCTGAATTTTGTGCCAACAAACAAGTTTAATTGTTTTGAGTGGGTCAAGGATTTAAACCTGCTCTGCAGGAAATTAAAGTGGAAGAAATCAACTGTTTTTCCAGGATAACCTTGTATGCTGCTTGATTCATACATCCTTCGCAAAGATTTTCCTTCATACATCCTTCGCAAAGATTTTCCTTACCAATTTCAGCATCCTTAAATCATCACCGATCCTCCACTAAATTTCTCAGTGGGCGCAAGACACTGTGGCTTGTACATCTCTCCAGGTCTCCGTCTAACCATTAGACAACCAGGTGTTGGGCAATGCTGAAAATTAGACTCATCAGAGAAGATTACCTTACTCCAGTCCTGTATGGTAAAATCCTTATGGTCTTTGGCAAATTTCAGTCTGGCTCTCCTTTGCTTCTCATTGATGAAAGGCTTTTT